>NC_088684.1:171803164-172161498 GCF_028017835.1 Emys orbicularis
GTGTTTGAATTATTGATATTTCCCACAGAAACTTAGGACTGTGCAACAATGGAGAAATATTTTTTCAGCCTTACAATAATACTAGCTAATGCAGTTTATTTTTGTCTAACTTAAAAATTGTTAAAACCAGCTCATTTGGCATTTCTAAAATATTTGCTTCTGAACACCTTCATTCCTGATGGACTGTGCATGTGTCTTGGCAATAGTGTTGCAAGAGAATGTGCATTAATCAGAATTTTATGTCAGGACATTCCAGCTGTACATTGGCTGAGCTTCTAGAGGTTTCTCACCACTTTTGCTGGATGTACTATGCATTAAAAGTGAAAAGGCATGAACTTTGGTAAACAGATTTTAAATGTAGACATTTTAGACTGTATCATTAGCTTAAGTGGCTTGATAGTGATTAGTACAGAAACTTTATTTTTGAAATATAAACTATTTGAGTTTTAACTTATTTTAAACCTTAAAAATATGTAAAAACCTATGTCAGAAACTGTTGAAATAGAACTGTAGTGAAAAGTATCAAAAATATTTTACAGTTTTGTAGCATTTAAAAAAAAGGAGGGTTCTTTCTGATGTGTTCTTTTTCAAAGTACACTAATGCTATTTTGGCAAGTTTGATATTTCATTTGAAGGGAATATAACAAAGTGTTTTCTTTGTATTGATTGAAGAAATATAGTGCTTATTTTTTGCTTGGTTTTCTAGTAGTTATTCAATAGGTTAAAGGGCAATACCATCTGTTTCCTAACAGGACATTTTGTGTAAGATTTGCAAGTCCTACAGGTACCTTTAAGCATGGATAAATATGCACTCATGGTTTCAGCTGGATAGTTTTTCACCACCAAAGGATGATTATGTTGTGTGCCTTGAGACATTGGCTATAATATATTTCCTGTCCCTTTATTGCATTTTGGAATCATAAACAATGACTGTTTGGCTCAAAGCCATTTATTCAGCCCAAAAAGACATTATTTGCACAACAAAAATCAATAAAAATGTTACTAGGTCTGGCTGGATACTTTGCTTAACTGTGATATTTGTCTGTCACTGATGGCATGCCATCTCTCGTAGGAGACTGGGGCCAAAACAGAGCTATTGATCCAGTCATCAGTGATGGATACTGGCATTTGGAAAGGGCTGCTGCAGAGAATCTCGATTAAAAAAATATGTCTATGTTTTGCCTGCAGCAGAGTCAAGATAACCTGAATGAGGAGATTTTCTCTTCTATATTGGGTTTCTCCCTCTTGTGGTTGTTAAATGCTCTGGACCAAAGTTCATTATTGAAAGAATTAAGTCAATCTATGTTTAGCCAAAGGCTTTGACATCATAGCAAACTCTCCTGATTTAGACACAACCTAGTTGTCCTTTTCATCACCTTAAAAGTGTAGGGCAAGGATTTTATACACATCAATGATAGAAGTGAAATGCTGGGGTGTGCTTACACTCTTTTTTTTTTTTTTTTTTTTACATCAAATTATGTCTAACAAAAACAAGACAAAACCTGACTCTTACACAGAGTTATGTAATCACAGGTCCTAGCCTGCAAGGTGCCGTGCACCCTAAAGTCTCATTGACTTCAACAGAGTTAAGGACACTCAGTCAACACCTTATAGGATGTGCTCAGCAGTACTTCCCATGATCAGGCCCTATGAGATCTTACTTAGAAAATATCACAGTAGCTGTTTATTTAAAGAGAATATATTGCCCCTAAAACACATCATTATGAATGTTGTAGATTCATCTAAATGATAAATTAAAATATTCAAAAGAAACTCAGAACTCATATTTTAAATTGTATTGTGATATTTTGAAATCAGTTTTGTTTTACATTGCTTATTGATGTGTTTTAAAGGTGTAATATTGTAAATTAACAAATAGAAAAAAAATAAGAAAAGCTGAAGCCGATATTTAAATCAGTTTCTTGCAAAACTCTTCCAATTAAATGCACTGGTTCCTCTTGGATGCCTTTCCTTTTTCTGTTTTAACTTTTAATTTCCACAGAAAATGTATTGATATAAATATTCTGAGGGGTATTCTGAGCAGTTAAGCATGCTGGAAACATATTTGTATTTATCCACAGGTCCAGGACGGGGCGTAGCCATGGGTGGGCCTGGGTGGGCCGCGGCCCATCCACTTAGCATCCAGGCCCACCCAAATCTGAACTGGAGAACAGGCAGGATCAGAGCCCCCCTGAATCTACAGGCTGGGAGGGGTGAGTTTTTCCAGGTGGGAGGTGTGCCTTGTGTGGGTGGGTCTGGGCAGGGCTAGCGCTGGGGTCCAGGCAGGCTCCCCTTCCCTCTCCCTGCCCCTCCCTGTCATTGCCCACCCACCTGAAAGTCAGGTCCCACCCAGATTTCCAGTCCTAGCTATGCCACTGGTTCAGGATGGAATTTCTAGAGGCAGAAACCCATCCTAGAATAGCTCAGTGATCCAGGCACTCACCAGGGATGAAGGAGACACAGCTTCAAGTTCTTACTTCAAATTAGGCAAATTAGGCCCTGGTGAGTTGCCCGGACCACTGAGCTATTCTGGGATGGGTGTCTCTTTTTTTGTGGGAATTTTTTGAAAAAGTCAAGGAATGAAAACAAATGTCAAACCCAAACATTTTCAGAATTCTTGGTTGTGGGCCAGCCCTAATTATTTCTAACTTATACCTGTTTGGTGAGGAGGGTTTTGTACTGGCAATTGTAAATTTAAATTAAATATGAACAGGAAAAATGTTGCATAGAAAGGACTTAGAACAGTTTCATAGTTGGAAACTAATATCATGATTGCTATATTCAGTGTCCTTGAAATTATGAGACTAATAATGAATATTAGTTCTAAACAAATATCTGTATTTACTAATGATGAAACATTTCTAAATCTTTGCATGATATGTAGTGTCTTTGAGAAATGATATGTCTAAACTCCACTATTTGTGTCTATAGTTACAGGGTGCTGTTTTGAAAGCGGTAAGAAACTTGATGTAATCCTCTCATCTTCTACGTACCAGGAAGATGGGAATAGAATGGAAAGTGAAAATGTACTGCCTACGTTTTCAATGCAGTCATGAGATGGCTGTTGGTCTGAGTTGTCTGCTTTGCACTCTTGAGAGGTCTGCCCATGCAGTGTTTTATAAAGTGTGGATTGCATTGTAATTTATTGTATAGGTATTTCAAGCTCATATTTTCCAAAGAAAAAGCATGAAAAAGAATTGACATAACAGATGTACTCAACTTGTATCTTCCATTATCCCCTGCCATCAAAATTACCCCCACTATTTTCTGTTCCCAGGTCATTTGAAAAGTGAACACAGCCAATTCTTTACAGCACTAAATACAGAAATGTCCAAATGCTTTCTAAACAATACCTCTTATAGAGTCTGAGATTTACATCATAGAGCTAACTATTTAGCTACTTATATGGCCCTCATCCCGATAGTACCGAGCACCTCACAAATTAAAAAAAAAGGACAATAAACAAAGCTCTCTCTCCATTCCCCACTTATAGAGGTAGTAGTAGTAGTAATATCATAGCACCTAGGTGTCTCTGTCAGAGAGAAGGACCGCATTATCCTAGAGGAGCTGTACAAACACAGAACAACACAGTCCCTGCCCAAAAGAGTTTATAATCAAAGTAGTTTAAAAGATAATATTTTGTTTAGATTGTTTAATTTTTGAAAACATATTTATTACGAGTACTGGTACTAAGAGCAGCATGTCACATGTGCCACAGTTGTTGCTATTATATCTACTCATATAAATTTAGTATTAATCCTTTGCGCACAATCAACAAGGAGTCTGGTGGCACCTTAAAGACTAATGGATTTATTTGGGCATAAGCTTTCGTGAGTAAAAACCTCACTTCTTCGGATGCATAGAGTGAAAGTTACAGATTTGTGCACAATGGAGCTATGCTGATTTACATCAATTGAAAATCTGGTCCATAATCCTGAAGTCAATAGGAGATTTGCTTGAATAAAACCTGTAGGACTGAGCACAAAGTTTGCCCTAAATATAGACGTCAGTTTCATGTTTACCTTTCTGCAAGAATGTAAGCCTTTTCAGTGTATTTGATACTTTAAAAATTAGATTGCCCATATTTTGTTGATTGCCTCTTTAATGGGCTGTACACACCCCCAGAGGAAAATTTTAAGGTAAATTGCAATTGTTTGTGAATTCTGTTCTATACTTACTTTTCATTTTTTTCTACTGGAGACAGAAATTAAAAGTATTTGTCTTGTAGTAAGGTGCTCCTTGAAATATATTAAATTATATTTCTTTGGGACCTTAGTATAGAATGTTCTATATGTTTATTTATATGAACAAACACAGAACTATGTAAGCTATAGGACTGCTTGTGGCATACTGCTACACATAATTTTTTGCCCTAGCTGCCTGAGGAAATAACCCATCATTATTTAGATTTTTCTATTACTGTGATGTCCTCAGTGTACGATTAATGTAAAAAATGTATACATTGATTCGGATATACTTCAGCAGAATAAAGTAGGTGAATTAGCCTTATCGGAACTAAAATGTTTAGTGGGCTGAAATTATTTTTGTAAAGGAATGAGACTCTTGATGGCATTTGGTATTTCTTAAAGAAAAGCTTTGTCCTCAGTGAGAGAAATACCTATAATTTTATTAAGTAACCAATGTCACTTGTGGTTGGTTTGTTACATGTTATACTAATGAAAAATTTAACACAAACAGTCTAGGTTTTAAACAAATGCTACAGAAATACATTTAATAATTTTAAATGATTACTGGCAAGCAATTCGAGTACTTTAAACATGTGTTACATACAGATGATGCTTAAAGAATCTAAATAGGGATTGTAGCACATGGTAAAAATTTAGTAAATACTTTTCTAGTCCAAAATCAATACCATCGATTGTCATTAAAGCAGCAAACTAAAAACAATGAAGTGGTTTCTAATTTTCAGGCTCCTGGTGGAGTCTGCTCTATCTCTTCCTCTTTCCAGTTAAGAGCATCATTAAATGGTAAGAGCAAACAGCATATTGAGAGGCCAAGTGTTTTATTAATTCATCATCAGAATTATCTCAGTGCATTAATATTAATAGCTTCAAATTGGATTTCATTTAGGAGGTGAAATAAATATGCTGATAGTAAAAGCCTACATAGCCAATGAATCTTCTGAAATAGCACTTATACAGAGCAATACTCAAAATAGATTTTATAAGTCATGCTGACTTCCTTGAGCAAAGGGGCACCTTAGAGGTAGAATTTCATGCTGGTTTGAAGCTCACTGAAATTTAACATTTAAAAAGACTTTTCCTCTTTTGGAGGCCTTTTGCTCAAATGACAGAAGAGTATATGGAAGTGTTATCATTGTTCCTTTACCTGCCATCTTTGTAATTCAGTGTTGCCACATATAACAGATGTTAATATATGTTTCTCAAAAACCACATCGAGTATATTTTGTTTTCCAGTACAGTATTTTACTGTATATTAGAGTGTTCTTTTGTGTTTATATTTATTTGTGCTTGCTTCTCACACATATTGTTCATCATTTCATTATTAAAAAATGTATATCTTAAAAAGGCTCTTAAGCAAAGTAAGCTGTCATGGGATAAGAGGGAAGGTCCTCTTATGGATTGGTAACTGGTTAAAAGATAGCAAACAAAGGGTAGGAATAAATGGTCAGTTTTCAGAATGGAGAGAGGTAAATAGCGGTGTCTCCTAGGGGTCTGTACTGGGACAAGTCCTATTCAACATATTCATAAATGATCTGGGAAAAGGGTTAAGCAGTGAGGTGGCAAAATTTGCAGATGATTCAAAACTACTCAAGATAGTTAAGTCCCAAACAGACTGCAAAGAGCTACAAAAGGATCTCACAAAACTGGGTGATCGGGCAACAAAATAGCAGATGAAATTCAGTGTTGATGTGCAAAGTAATTCACATTGGAAAACATGAGCCCAACTATCCATATAAAATTATAGGGTCTAAATTAGCTGTTACCACTCAAGAAAGAGATCTTGGAGTCATTGTGGATAGTTCTCTGAAAACATCCACTCAATGTGCAGCGGCAATCAAAAAAAGCTAACAGAATGTTGGGAATCATTAAGAAAGGGATAGATGATAAGACTATATTGCCGCTATATAAATCCATGGTACGCCCACATCTTGAATACTGCGTGCAGATGTGGTCGCTCCATCTCAAAAAGACATATTGGAAAAGGTTCAGAAAAGGACAAAAAAAATTATTAGGTATGGAACGGCTGCCGTATGAGGAGAGATTAATAAGACTGGGACTTTTCAGCTTGAAAAAGAGAAGACTAAGGGCGGATATCATGGAGGTCTATAAAATCATGACTGATGTGGAGAAAGTAAATAAGGAAGTGTAATTTACTCCTTCTCATAACACAAGAACTAGGGGCCACCAAATGAAATTAATAGGCAGCAAATTTAAAACAAACAAAAGGAAGTATTTTTTCACACAACGCACAGTCAACCTGTAGAACTCTTTGCCAGAGGATGTTGTGAAGGCCAAGACCATAACAGGGTTCAAAAAAGAACTAGATAAGTTCATGGAGGATAGGTCCATCAATGGCTATTAGCCAGGATGGGCAGGGATGGTGTCCCTAGTCTCTGTTTGCCAGAAGCTGGGAATGGGCAACAGGGGACGGATTACTTGATGATTACCTGTTCTGTTCATTCCCTCTGGGGCACCTGGCACTGTCCACTGTCAGAAGACAGGCTATGGGGATAGCTGGACCTTTGGTCTGACTCAGTATGGCCGATCTTATGTTCTTATATTCTTATGTTATTAATTGGCACAGGTAATGCACAACCAATGGAGTCTGTGCAGTTTCTGTGGGGAAGAAGACAGGAGCGGCGGTGTGCCTTGTTACAGGTATCTAAATCCTTTTGTGGACATTCTAAATTTTGTTCTGGCTACCCCAAGTTTAAACAAGATATAGAAAAAGAAAAAGCACCTATGTAAGGCTGAAATAATTTTAGAGCAATGAGGAAAAAATAGATTATTATTAGGAATATATAGTTTAGACAAGAAACAAATAAGAAGAGATGTGATAGAGGGACATAAACTAATGGAGACTATTGAGTCCTCCATCATGTCCTTGACAAAAGAAAAAAAATCATAACATAGGAGCAAGGAATTAAAATGTGACAAGTTTGAACCTCATAGAAGGAAATACTTTCTTTGCACAATGCATAATAAACCTTTGGAACTCACTGTCACAAAATATAAATTCAAAGTTTAGCAAGATTCAAAGTATAGACATTTATACGAATAATAAGAAAATCCAATTACATTAGAGGTGACCATTAATAAGGGATTTAAACCCTCAGGCTACAGGGCCTAAGCCAACTCCTAACTCCCTGGTCTAGGAAGAAACTTCATCTATGGTCAGATAATGCCTTAACTGTTCATTATGCAGGTTCTTGTGCCTTTCTCTTAAGAATCTAGTACTGGCTATTGTTAAAGAGAAGATGTTAGACTAGCTGGATCATTGTGTGATGGTATGGCAGTTCCCACGTTTCTGTGTTCTGAAGAAATATACACTAGAACTGGGAAGAACAACTAGCATGCAATAAATAGAGGTAAATGTAGGCATGGCACAACAATAACCTTAACAAACCTCTCACTGCAATGAAATATTCTTTCCGTGGGTTCAAGAGCAAAAAACCTGAAGGAGCAAAAAACAAGACCAGAAGATGAGCAATTCTCTTATGCATATGGAGAAAAGCACATACCTAGTAGATGTAAATAGAAAAATGAAAGTTGTCATGTAGGCTCTGAGCTGCAAAGATAAACAAAATATTAAAATGATTAATTATATTTAAAAAATTCCCAATTGAGCAGGATTGTTTGGGGATTTTTATAGTCTATACAGCAAGTGAGGAGGGGAAAAGAGTGGCAATTAAAATGTATTCAGATGGTGCCCTTATGAACATATAGCTTGACACAGAGGAGCTACTGTAGAAATAAAATCTGCCAGAAAAATGTACAGGAAGTATTTGTCAAATTTATCACAGAAATTACCACCATGCAATTAAACATTTATTTAAGAGCAAAAATCCTTGCAATGAATCAGTTAAATGTTCTTTTAAATATTAGAAACAGTCTTATAGATTACCTTACAGTGTTTCCCTAAGATATTTTGGTGGTCCCCCTTTGTGATGGATCACCAGCTGAGCACCACCTCCACCCCTATGTAACCTCACACCTTGACACACAGTTGTCCACCTCTGCTTTTTTCCTGGCTATTTCTATTTTTGTCCTTTCCGTCTTGCTTCTTTTTAGTGTGTTTCTTTCTCCCTTTATTAATTATTATTATGGGCTGGTCCTCCCATGGAGGCTTCCCCATTCACCAAAGACTACATGTTGCTTGGAATGGGAGCATTCCATAAAAATTATTCTGTGGGACTGAGGCAGTATTGCCTAGTGGATAGATGAGGACAATCTTCTATTCATAGGTCTGCCACTTGCCTGCTGGGTGACCTTGGGCAAGTCATTTCACCTCTCTGTGCCTCAATTTCCCCATCTGTAAAATGAGAATGATCCTGATGTCTTTTGCAAAATGCTTTGAAATATATTCATGAAAATCACTATATATGAGCTATGTATGATGCCTGTTCACTTCCACTGCTCTTCTCTGCCCTGTGATTTGTCTGGTAATTCCACCCTCCCTGATTTAGAAAACAATGGTCTATAATAGTAGCTGAATGGAATGTGCCCTCTCTTTTGATAATAAGCTAGCTTGCTTAAGCATATCAGTCTGAAATGATTCTTCCTTTGGGAAACACAGAATTTCCTAGAGACAGCAGTGAAAAAGACCCAATACCACTACCATCACTGAAGGAAAGAAGGCTTTTGGCCACATAAAAAGCTTTAGAGAAGAGATTAGATTGCTGGTGCTCAGTTGTGTGCCCTAATGCCACAGTTCATTCCAGGAGGCAGTCAACTAATCAGGCTAGTGACCAGTCATGTCAGCTCTCTATGAGCTGAGGGGTGAAAATATTATCCAGTGTAGAAAGAACTGGGGGATGGAGACCAGTAAACTGAATACCCAAACCAGATAAATCTCTTGGAATATGCTGTGACTATAAGGACATACTAAATCTGATCAGTGATTATGATGACTTGGCTCAAAGTGAAAGAAATATTTGTGACCCTGGCAAGGAGTATTATTTCTGTACACTTGAATTGTCAAATACTTTCCAGTAACTGGAACTAGATGTGAGCTCTGAACAGCACAAGTATAGAAATACTCCATGAGGACTATTCAGGTGGATTGCCCTATGATATTTCAAATGCATCCGCTGTTCTTCAATCTGTGGTAGAACAGGTCTTGCAGGCACTTCATCACATAATTTGTTTTCTTAATGACATTTTAACTGCAGGGATCCCTGTAGAGGAACACAGACAGAGTCACAATATGGTGCCAATTTTCTCAGCCAAGGCTTTGATTCAGGAAAGCATCACTATTCAGTGCAGATCTTAATTAATGGTTAAGTCCCACTGAAGTCAACACAGGATTTAAGTGCATGCGTATAGTTAAACATGCACTTATGTGTTTTCCTGAATAGAGATGTATTGAAGAGTTAAGTGATGTCTTCAATCAAGGCCTAAGTGAGGAGTAGCAAGATATACTCCATTGTAGACACTGAAGAGCTACAATACTTTTAAGCTTTTGGATACCATCACCTTGCAATGCCAGCTGCAACAGTGCCATGCAAACACCTATTCTCAGTTTCAGGTGACGTAAATAAGAAGCAGGCAGCATTATCTCCTGCAAATGTAAACAAACTTGTTTGTCTGAGCGATTGACGGAACAAGCAATAGGACTCACTGGATTTGTAAGCTCTAAAGTTTTACACTGTTTTATTTTTAGTGCAGTTCTGTAAAAAAAAAATTCTACATTTGTAAGTTGTACTTTCACAGTAAAGAGATTGCACTACAGTACTTGTATGAGATGAATTGAAAAATACTATTTCTTTTGTTTATCTTTTTTACAGTGCAAATAGTTGTAATAAAAATAGTAATATAAAGTGAGCACTGTACAGTTTGTATTCTGTGTTGTATTGAAATCAATATATTTGAAAATGTAGAAAACATCCAAAAAAATTAAAACAGTATTCTATTATTGCTTAACAGTGTGATTAAAACTGTGATTAATCGCGATTATTTTTTTAAATCTCATGATTAATCATGATTAATTTTTTTAATCGTTTGACAACCCTAATCCAAATATAGTGATGCATCAGGAGACTCACAAAGCCCTGTGATTTATAGCCATACAAAGCTGAGGCTGTGATATCATATGAAATGGAAGTAGGTAAGGGTTGCTTTTGCCTCTAGAATTTTAACCAATAGTGTGTGTACATGATGGGGGGCAATCTTTGATTTATAGTATTACATTGAAAATGGAGTGTGGGACAAAATATGCTGGAATATACAAAAGATGCACACAAACATAATATTTCGCCTGTGGACAATAATTTTCAGAACATTTTGGGCACCAACTAGGATGCTGAAAACTGGCATAAAATAAACTGACAAATGCTGGAATAGTGAGGAGGGAAATGGGAATTTAGTACATATGTTATTGCAATGTCCCATAGAACACTGCTTGTGAGAAACAAGAAATGGAAACAAGGAGAATGTGATTCTGGATGGTGAATCATGTTTTCGTCCCCAGTGAGCTGAAAATATATGTATTAGATGACCAGAAGCATCCCCTGAATTTAAATGAACCACAAAAGACATTTCTATTAAAGCAAATGAAATCACTAAAATGATGATGTAGTGGAAAAGGGATCCAATATTACGAAGTAGCACATTAGAGTTAAGTCAAAAAACAAATCTAAATAAAAAGTCTTGTTGATTTTCATTGACAAAAAAAAAAAGAGTTTAAGGAAATCTGATCAGTAGTTTCAGAGATATGATAGTCAGAGTACAGTGGAACTGAACAAATAATTTGCCATGAATAATTTATCTGGGTGAAATTCATCTGAGTGCAAAAGGTCAGCACAAAGCCTCTGCACCACTTAAATGCCAATCAAAAGGGACTTCCCATACTCTGGAAACCCTGAGCCTCCAGACTCCGCTGGAGAACTAGTATGAAGTGGTAATATGACACTAGGGCATCAGCACCCAGGTCACTTGCTCATCCATAACTGGGAGGCTGTGAGATTAATTTGATGGCTATTTCGTCCCTAAACACTATGTCATTGCACCCCATTCCATTTTACTGTTGTTTTTACCTTTTGTTAAATTAGGTTCAAATGTGGCCAGGTTTGGGAATATTATTGAACCAGCAAGGGTGCATGCTGATGCAGCCAAGGGAACAGTTTTCTTGTGAGGTGGAAAAAAACCTTCAAGCATGGGGGGAGGGATAGCTCAGTGGTTTGAGCATTGGCCTGCTAAACCCAGGGTTGTGAGTTCAATCCTTGAGGGGGCCACTTAGGGATCTGGGGCAAATCAGTACTTGGTCCTGCTAGTGAAGGCAGGGGGCTGGACTCAATGACCTTTCAAGGTCCCTTCCAGTTCTAGGAGATAGGATATCTCCATTATATAAAAGAGAAGAAGCTGCTCCAACAGTTGTATTGTCTTGTGGGTCCTCCAAATAAACCATTTCCCCGTGATTTCTTTCTTTTCTATCTGCAACGTTGTATACACGTGCTTTGGTCCACATTCATTCAAATTATTCCTGCTGCACCAGCTATATCAAATGGTACCTAGGAAGTGATATGGGCGAGCTGCGCAGAGAGTTCAAGAACTGTATTTTCTCTGTGTTTCCTATCTTACATGCCACTGAGGTTAGCCTCTTTCCAGTCCTGGTGCCCTAAATATTGCTGTAGGTTAGCTGAGGTCTGCTCTATGAGATGCACTGTTTGTAACTCATTTTGGGAAAATGTTCATTTTGTTTCTGGGCTTAGTTTATAAAAGAAGAGGCACCATGGCCTAGATCCACAATGGGGACTAAGGCCATATCAACACTACAAACTTTGGTCAACAGAAGTTATGTTGGCCTTAAGCTGCCACAGTTACTATATCCCTTGTGCACACAGATACTTGTCTCCTTGCATCAGCATTGGACCTACTCACCAAAAGTGCTTTTGTCAATGCAGAGTGCGGTTCACCATGGTTAGGTGTCCCACTGTGAAACCCATCACCATCCAGTATGCTGTCTTTTAGGAAGTTTTGGCAATGCATGGTGGGGTCAAAATGAGTTGTGCAGAGGTGACTGGGAATAAGGGGTCAACTTCCCAGCATGAAACTGTCTCCATCCCATAATGTCATCTATATCCTATCATTTTCACACTTTTTTTCAAAATCCTATAAACTCCACAGCCCTCCTCACTATCTGCCATCTCTGACAGAAACATGGAGCCTGCACAATTGTCATAAGCCTTGCAAGCACAAGACGAAGATCCTCCGCTATTTGCAGAGCTGCAAGAATAACCGACTCAGCAGGGAACATAACAATTTCTTGGAGGACAGATTGCTGTGGGACATAGCGACAACGAATTCAAGGTTGTTGGTGGCATTCACAGAGCAGCTGATGATGGTGGAGCGCTGTTTCTTGGCCTGAGAAATGGGCACTGACTGGTGGGATCGCATCAAAATGCAGGCTCGGGATGAAGAGCAGTGGCTGCAGAACTTTCAGAAGTGCAGGCTACATTCCTGGATCTGTGCACAGAGCCTGCCCCAGTCCTCCAGTGCCGGGACACCAGAATGAGAGTTGCACTGACACTGTAGAAGTGAGTGGCATTCACACTGTGGAAACTTGAAACATCAGATTACTACTAGTCATCAGGAAATTAGTTTGGAGTTGGAAAATCCACTACAGGGGCCATTGTCGTACAAGTGTGCAGGGCCATTAATTGCTTCCTGCTCTGCAGGACTGCGACTCTGGGCAATGTGCAGGACATAGTGGATGGATTCTCAGCAATGGGGTTCCCAAACTGTCATGGAGCTATAGATGGCACATATATTCCTATTTTGGCACCAGACCACATTGCAACAGAGTACATGAACAGAAAGGGTTACTCTTCTATGGTTATGCAAACATCGGTGGATCACTGGTGATGTTTCACCAACATCGATGTTGGCTGGTCAGGGAAGGTGCATGACACTTGCATTTTTAAGGACACAGGACTGTTCAGAAAGCTACAAGCATCAGAATGGCCATACTGGGTCAGACCAAAGGTCCATCTAACCCAGTACCCTGTCTTCTTACAGTGGCCAATGCCAGGTGCCTCAGAGGGAATGACCAGAACAGGTAATCATCAAGTGATCCATCCCCTGTCGCTCATTCCCAGCTTCTGGCAAACAGAGGCTAGGGACACCATTCCTGCCCATCCTGGCTAATAGCCATTGATGGACCTATCCTCCATGAATTTATCTAGTTCTTTTTTGAACCCTGTTATGGTCTTGGCCTTCACAACATCCTCTGGCAACGAGTTCCACAGGTTGACTGTGTGTTTTGTGAAGAAATACTTCCTTTTGTTTGTTTTAAACTTACTACCTATTAATTTCATTTGGTGACCCCAAATTCTTGAGTTATGAGAAGTAGTAAACAACACTTCCTTATCTACTTTCTCTACACCAGTCATGATTTTATAGACCTCAATCATACATCCCCTTAGCCATCTCTTTTCCAAGCTGAAGAGTCCCAGTCTTATTAATCTCTCCTCATATGACAGCTGTTCCATACCCCTAGTAATTTTTGTTGCCCTTTTCTGAACCTTTTCCAATTCCATTATATCTTTTTTGAGATGGGGTGACCACATCTGCACACAGTATTCAAGATGTGGGCATACCATGGATTTATATAGAGGTAACATGATATTTTCTGTCCCATTATCTACCCCTTATGTCTCTGGCTTGTGAAGCTATACACCAGTCACCATGATGGCAGCAAGGAAAGATTCAACTGCCAGGCCAGCAGGTGCACAATGACAGTTGAATGTGCTTGTGGTAGACTGAAGAGACGCTGGTGTCATTTACTCACACAATTGGATCTCAGTGAGAAAAGTAACCCAATGGTTATAGCTGCCTGCTGAGTCCTGCATAATATCTGTGAAGCAAAGGGGGAAAAGTTGCCACTGGGATGGAAGTGAAGTGGCTGTCTGCTGAGTTTGAACAGCCAGACAAAAGGCCTATTAGAAGAGCTCAACACAGAGCTATGAAGCTCAGGTAGGCTTTGAAGGAGCACTTTAACAGTGCACTACAGTAATGGGTTGTGGTGTATTGTGGGCTACCTGGCCCTGTTGCTTTGGGACCTATTAGGAATTGTGTGGTGCTGTGTGTTCATGTATGAATACAACACCTATTAATTTTGTGGTGCTTGCTATATATTTATGATTATTACATGGTATGTGTTTGTCACTGATGCTCTGAGTTGTGTCACACTGTATAGTAACATGTAGGTGGGTGCTTTCAGAACTGCTAGGCAATCTGCACCATATGTTGTGAACTAATAAAGATGAATTATGTTCCAAATAATAAAATTTTATTCAGTGACAAGATCAGTGAAAAGAAAAATCCATAGAATTTAAAAGCAAATACATAAAAAACTTAATAAGTTGATAGAAGAGAACTTATCAAGAAGAAAAAACATTCATGTCCATTTTAGCTATACATACAAATATCATGGCTTTCACAGGTCAGTTCATGTGAAGCTGTGGTTGTCTTTAATGTCCCCCAGGGTGGAGTGGTAAGAGTAGGGATGTGGCCTGTAATGCCATGTGAATGTTGGGAGGGGTTGGGGGGGATAGGGAGGTGCTGCAATGGAGTTTTCAATTAACTGCAAAGGGAGGCGAGCTCGGGATTGTTGAACCTGTAGGTCCATAAGAGTCTGCAGCATCTGTGTTTGCTGACAGAGAAGCCCCATTATTTCCTGGTCTATCTCCCTCTCCTTTTCCTTAGGGGACTCCTGAGCCTTTCTCCTGTCTGCTCTTTCATTCTCCAGGCTGTCTGCAATGTTCACCCTCACGGTCTGATGCAGCACTGGCTGGCAGTATTTCATTGACCATGTCATCCCAAGTCCTCTTCTTTCTCCTCCTGGCTCAGGCATTTTGTGGATGTGGAGTGGGAAAGCTTCAAGGCCACAATGTCAGCAGCTGCAGATAAAACACAGAGAGGTGCCATTGTCAGTGCAGTCACAATGGAAAGCAAAATGGAAGATTCTGGATTCCCTTCCCTTACTCCCCTAAAGTTTTAAATAAGACATACTTATTGACACTTCTCCTTTGGAGTGCCTGTGCACCGTGCCACTATAGAACAGCCTTGGTGAGTATGGCCTGCCAGGGATGAGGGAAATGAGGGAATTGTTTCGTTGCACAAAATTATGGCTACAGGGCAATGGAACTGAATACGGGCACCATTTGGCACAGGTGGTGGTGATTTTGGCTGATACCTCACTCCTGAAATTAACAAAGGCAGAGAGAGCACAGCTGCTGCTGGCATCCTGAAGCTGCCTGGGCCTGCATGCTGCTATCTTGTGTACTGCAGTGGTGCCTGCTGAAGTTATTCCTTTCTGGCATGGGAAACTGTCCTATGGCAGAGGAAGAAATAAGGCTGCCATCTGTAGAAGACTTTGGGAGAGGATTGCAGAATACCTCTGTGAAAGTTTCATTGAGATCTCTCAGAGGATTCAAGGGACATCTCTGTGTTCATAAACAAACTGCTCCACATGGCCCCCCCTTGCCTAACTCTACAATGGAATGAAAAGCAAATACCAATGTTGTACTGCTAGCTCTTCTAGTACCAGTAAATTAATTCAAAGTCAATAGCTGTGTCCGCTTAAGTAGGGGGCACCATCACTGTAATGGGAAATAAATTTACACACTTACCTAAGTATCCTTCCCCTGCATCAGGCTTACCCGTGCTCGACTGCTCGGACTGACCAGATTGTTGTGGAGTCTCAAACAGGTCCTGGCTCACAGCATAGATGATTCCCCTGGCTGCATGTTCCACATTCTTCTTCTCTTCCTCCACATCCTCCTCATCTTCTCTGTTCAGGCCAGGGGCCTGTGGCGCGGGCTCCTCAGAAGTATCCATGGTGGTGTGCGGGGAGTGGTGGGGTCTCTGCCAAGTATGACATGAAGCTCTTTATAAAAGTAGCAGGTCTGCAGCTCAGCATCGCATTGCCGATTGATCTTCCTGACCTTCTGGCATTCCTGATGCAGTTTCTTTGTTTTCAGATGGCACTGCTGCTGGTCCCTGTCATATCCATTTTCCTGCATTCCCTGTGTAATCTGCTCATAGGTGTTCACATTTCTACAGCTGGTCATTAGCTGTGCTTGCACAGCCTCTTCTCCCCACTGGCCCCAAGCCAGAGCACATCTGGAGCATGTAGCTAGCATGGTCAGCTGGGCAATCAGGAAAAGGCATTTTAAAAATGCACAGAGTTTAAAGGGGACAGGGGCCTTCCAATCTATGTAACCACTGGGCAGTGGAGTTCACAATTGAGACCAGAGTGGTCAGTGTTGGGCATTGTGGGACAGCTGCTGGAGGACTGTTAAGGTCAACATAGGTAATGCAGTGTTTACACATATGCTGTGTCAACCACTGTACATTGACCATGGCTAAATGACACTCAGGGAGGTGGGGTTACTATGTTGGTGTAACGGGATGCTTACATCAGTGGGAGACAAATTTAAATGTAGACACATGCAGAACTATGTTGACACAAGGTGGCTTACTTCAACCTAACATTATAGTGTAGCCCAGGCCTTAGATTCAAGATTGCAGGGCCTAACTTTTAGTGCCCTCCCACCTAGTGGAATCCACAGCTTTGAGCTGGGGGCCCAGGCTGTCTGTGCAATGCATGCAGAGAGTTAGTCACCTAAGAATGCTTATAGTACACCTACTGGATTGGGCACCACAGGTGAGAGAGGTGGGAAATGTCTAGTTTGATGATCCTGCTTGGGTTTAGGTGCCTGGGTGTAAGGGCTTAGGAAACTGACTACATGCCCACTAGCAGAAATGTAGGCACTTAAGGGGCTATTCCAATGGAGACGTAGGCCCCGAGTAAGTTTAGGTGGCAGCTGAGCACGGACTTTGAGGATCTAAATTTTGGTTGTGGGCACCATAAATGGCAGTTAGGCAGCTAATCCCTTTGTGGAAGTAGCTCCATACTGTCACTTGTTAGACAATAGTATTGAAGGACAGAAGAGAGTTTGTGTGGTAGAGGCATGGGACGATAACTACCTCCAGAGGCAGTAAACAGTGATCACTTTATTACTTATAGGAAGATCTGAAGCACCAGCAGGAATGACCCTGTTGTGAGTCCCTTTGAGGTCTAAAGGAGAGGTTGCTTTTAGGTCTATTTCAGGTTTTTAAATTCGCTTACTGTTCATGATGTCCCAGTTGGCTTAAAAATAAGAACTTTTTCTTCCACTGTCTCTATTAGACAAGGTTATTCTCTACCTCAGAGGTGGGCAAACTACAGCCTGCAGGCCACATCCGGCCCATGGGACAGTCTTGCCCGGTCCCGAGCTCCCCTGGCCCCTGCCCTGTTGTCCCCCCTCCCCTGCAGCCTCAGCTCACTTCACCGCCAGTGCTCTGGCCCGCTGCTCCTGCCGGGCAGCGCAGCGGCATGGCTGGCTCCGGCATGGTAAGGGGAGCAAGAGGTCCCGGGAGGCAGTCAGGGAACAGGGAATAGGGGGCGGTTGGATGGGGTGGAGTTTCTGGGTGGGGGGCGGTCAGGGAATGGGGAACGGGGGGGTTGGATAGGCATAGGAGTCCTTGGGGGGCCTGTCAGGGAACAGGGGTGTGGATAGGGGTTGGGGAAGTCAGGGGACAGGGAGCAGGGAGGGTTGAATGGGTCGGGGATTCGGGGGGGGGACAGTCAGGGGACAGGGAGCAGTTGGATAGGCATGGGAGTGCCAGGGGGCCTGTAGGGGAGGGTGGATAGGGGTTGGGGCAGTCAGGGGACAGGGAGAAGGGGGGTTTGGATAGGGTGTGGGGTTCCAGGGGGGCAGTTAGGGGTGGGGGTCCCGGGAGTGGGCTGTCAGGGGACAAGGAACAGGGGGGGTTGGATTGGTCGGGATTCTGAGGGGGCAGTCAGGGGACGGGAAGTGGGAGGGGATAGATGGGGGCGGGGCACTGTTTGGGGAGGCACAGCCTTCCCTACCTGGCCCTCCAAATAGTTTTGCAACCCCAATGTGGCCCTTGGGCCAAAAAGTTTGCCCACCCCTGCTCTACCTTGTCTCATTGTATTTTTTTGTTTTGTCTTTTTGTTTTAATAAAGAGCAACTAAAGCGCTATTAGCAAGTTGAGGAGTTTTTATGAGAATCATGAAGTATGTAACTTTCCCCCAGATCTAAAATGACATGCTGATAAAAGAGTATTACTTCTCCAAATTGTTTTTATCAGGCTGGGATTATCTGATTTCGCTTTTCTTATTCAAAACTCTAGCAAAAACCTTGTGTAGCAGAGTAGGATACAGCTGAGCCATTTGTAACACCTTGTATTTATGAGTATGACAAGATTAAGGTCTTAGAGTTTCAGTTAGATAACATCATTTCTTGATAAAAGCAGCATTTCTGATTCAAAATTAGCCAGTTTTAATAGGAATTTACTTGACACCAAGTATTTCATTTGTTTTAGAAGTATAAGGCATAAATGGTAAGATATAAAGTCTTTTTATTTTTTGCTAGACCTTCGAGATTCTTATTTTCCATTAGATGTTTGAGGAATTTACTTGTATTGAAATAAACATTTCAAGATATGGCTTTTTTACTTGTTGGATATATGTTTAATTTTAAAAAATGAACATTTTATTGTCACTGAAATATCTAAAAGTAAGAATTTGTAGAATATTACTGATGATTAAGGTAATATAAAAACAGAATTAAATGGCATTTAGGCTGCAACTGGATCTTTTAGGCAGGGGAATGTATTTCATAAACTCAAGGTTGAAAAACCAAATATAATCTAAACATTTGAGGTAAGCGAGGGGTTAGGAGGATGAGATTCCACTGGGAGGTTTCCTCCAACAAAGGAACCTCAAAATTTAATTGGAGGATATTAGGCTGAGATAGAGAAACTAACAGCTGCACATCTTATTGGGCTTGCAGTTTGCTAGAGGAGAGGAAAGGCAAGGCATGATGACTTTGGCGGAAGGATGTTCTAGCAATATTACATCACAATTCCACCCATATATAATCAAAGCCTGGCCAATTACAGTAGGTACAAAACACATATTTGGCACATCTCTACCCGAAAGCAATGCTGTAGCTGTGGAGCAGTCACAAACTTACTCTCTGTGAAGGGGGTGAATAAATGAAGACTCTTGGGGAACTCTACACTGACTATGAAAAGTTTGGCTATAAAGCAAATAAATTGGCCATCACTGTGGGACATCCTCAGCGCATGAAAGAGCTAATAATACTTTCTTCCTCTCCAGTAAGCCCAGGCTACAGCATGCCAGTTCAGAGCAGGCTGGGTAACTGCTGCTACCCCCTTTCATCCCAAACTGGGGGTGAAGAGCACACAATCATGGTACTTTCCCACGAAGGCCTGGTATGGGGGTGGTGTGTGTAATGCCTTCCTGTTCTTGCTGCAGTAGAGCAGTTAGACTATTGCACTTTTCATGGGAGTGGGGGCGAAGAACAGTGCCTGGAGTACAGGAGAATCCCTGGCAAAATTAGCAAACAGGGAGAGGGTCTGTATCGGTTTTGGGTGTGTATGTATTTGCAGAGTATGTGAATTTGGGGTGGTAGGAATCTGTGTGGTGTGGAAGTCTGCATCTTGTGGGAGGGGATCATGTGTCTTTTGTAGTGGATCTGTGTCAGGAATTTGTATTGGTTGTGCCTGGACAGAAATAAATGTGTGTGTTTCATAGGTCAAGGGTTGTTTTTGTTTTGAGAGGGGGTGAATTAAATGTGGGGGGAGTGCCTGCATTAACTGGTGTAAAATCTGAGTCATTAGCAATAATCTTTGAAAAGTTATGGAAGACGGGAGAGATTCCAGAAGACTGGAAAAGGGCAAATATAGTGCCCATCAATAAAAAGGGAAATAAGGAGAACCCAGGGAATTACAGATCAGTCAGCCTAACTTCTGTACCCGGAAAGATAATGGAGCAAATAATTAAGCAATCAATTTGTAAATATCTAGAAGATAATAAGGTGATAAATAACAGCCAGCATGGATTTGTCAAGAACAAATCACGTCAAACTAATCTGATAGCTTTCTTTGACAGGGTAACAATCCTTGTGGATAGGCGGGAAGTGGTAGATGTGGTATATCTTGACTTTAGTAAAGCTTTTGATACTGTCTCACATGACCTTCTCATAAACAAAGTAGGGAAACACAACCTAGATGGAGCTATAAGGTGGGTGCAAAATTGGTTGGAAAATCGTTCCCAGAGAGTAGTTATCAGTGGTTCACAGTAATGCTTGAAGGGCATAATGAGCAGGGTCCTGCAAGGATCAGTTCTGGGTCCAGTTCTAGTCAATATCTTCATCAATGATTTAGATAATGGCATAGAGCGTACACTTATAAAGTTTGGAGACGATACCAAGCTGGGAGGGGTTGCAAGTGCTTTGGAGGATAGCATTAAAATTGAAAATGATCTGGACAAACTGGAGAAATGGTCTGAAGTAAATAGGATGAAATTCAGTAAGGACAAATGCAAAGTACTCCACTTGGGAAGGAACAGTTGCACACATACAAAATGGGAAATGACTGCCTAGGAAGGAGTACTGCAGAAAGGGATCTGGGGGGTCATAGTGGACCATAAGCTAAATATGAATCAACAGTGTAAAAAAACCGAACATCATTCTGGGATGTATTAGGAGGAGTGTTGCAAGCAAGACACGAGAAGTAATTCTTCTGCTCTACTCCACGCTGATTAGGCCTCAACTGGAGTATAGTATCCAGTTCTGGGCGCCACATTTCAGGAAAGATGTGGACAAATTGGAGAAAGTCCAGAGAAGAGCAACAAAAATAATTAAAAGTCTAGAAAACATGATCTATGAGGGAAGATTGAAAAAATTGGGTTTGTTTAGTCTGGAAAAGAGAAGACTGAGAGGGGACATAATAATAGTTTTCAAGTACATAAAAGGTTGTTACAAGGAGGAGGGAGAAAAATTGTTCTTCTTAACCTCTGAGGATAGGACAAGAAGCAATGGGCTTAAATTGCAGCAAGGGAGGTTTAGGCTGGACATTAGGAAAAACTTCCTAACTGTCAGGGTGATTAAGCACTGGAATAAATTGCCTAGAGAGGTTGTGGAATCTCCATCATTGGAGATTTTTAAGAGCAGGTTAGACAAACACGTGTCAGGAATGGTCTAGATAATACTTAGTCCTGCCATGAGTGCAGGGAACTGGACTGGATGACCTCTCAAGGTCCCTTCCAGTCTATGATGCTATGATTCTATGAAAGTGACAGAATTAGTTGGTCTTTTTTTGTAGGTGGAGGGGGGAAGAATAATTGAATAAGGATTAGGGCAGGGGTGGGGAAACTTTTTGGCCCGAGGGCCACATCTGGGTATGGAAATTGCATGGTTGGCCATGAATGCTCACAAAATTGGGGGTTGGGGTGCAGGAGAGCTCCAGATGGGGGTGTGCGCTCTGGGGTGGGGCTAGGGATGAGGGGTTGGGGGTTCAGGAGGGTACTCTGGGCTGGGACCGAGGGGTTCGTAGGGCGGGAGGGGGATCGGGGCTGGGGCAGGGGGTTGGGGCACGGGAGGGAGTCAGGGTGGCAGGCTATGGATGGCGCTTACCTCAAGCAGCTCCCAGAAACAGCGGCATGTCCCCCCTCCAGCTCCTACGTGGAGGTGCGGCCCCTGCAGCTCCCATTGGCTGTGGTTCCTGGCCAATGGAAGCTGCGGGAGGTGGCGCTTGGGGTGGAAGGGGGACGTGCCGCTGCTTCCGGGAGCCGTTCGGAGTGGAGCAAGACCCTGACCCCACTCCCCGGCTGCAGCATCAGAGTGGGGGCAAGCCCCAGACCCCACTTCCCGGCGGGAGCTCAAGGGCCGGATTAAAACCTCTGGAGGGCCAGATGTGGCCCCCAGGCCACAGTTTGCCCACCTCTGGATTAGGGGAAAGACTTGGAATGGGGGAAGAGAGAGAAAGGAAACCTCTCACCATTAGCAAGCATATTAATTAATGTTACACAAACAATGTAATTGGTGGGGTTTAGAACCAATAAGTCTCTCAGAGTCATTATGGGCCACCATTGTTTTCCACTGCAACTCTGACCAAAGTATGCACATGTAAATATTTACTTAGCCATGTTCTTAACCAGTTCTTAACAATTTCGATGTATATACGTAAATAAATACAAGAGGTATGGGGAATAAACAGAAAGAACTGGAAGTAGTAGTCCGTGAACTAAATTATGACTTAATTGGCACCACCAAGACTTGGTGGGATAAATCTTATGACTAGAATATTGCTATAGAGGGATCTAGCTTGTTTAGGGAGGATAGGCAGAATAAAGAGGGAGGAGATGTTACATTATACATCAAGAATACATATACTTATTCTGATGTTTAGAAGAAGGTGAGAGACAGACCAGAAAAAAGTCTTTGAGTAAAGATAAAAAGGGATAAAAAATAGGGGTAATATCATGGAAGGGGTATACTGTAGACCATCACATCAGTAAGTGGAGGTGAATGAAGCAGTTATAGGACAAATAACAGAAATAACCAAAACAAGAGACAATAATAATGGGGGACTTAACTACCCAGATATCTGTTGGAAAATAATAGGGAAAAACACAAAATTTCTAAAAAGTTCTTGGAATGCATTGGGGACAACTTTTTGTTTCATAAAGTGGAGGAAGTAATCAGGAAGACAGCCATTTTAGATTTGAATCTGACCAACAAGGAGGAATATGTACAGCATTTGAAGGTGGAAAGCAATTTGAGTGAAAGTGATCATGAAATTATACATTTCATGATTTTAAGGAGAGGAAGAAGTAGGAGCAAACAGAATAAGGACAATGAACTTAAAAAAAAAAAAAAAACTGATTTAACAAATTCAGAGAACTGGTAGGTAATGTACCATGGGAAGAAAACGTAAGAAAAAAAGGAGTTCAGGAAAGCTGGAAGTTTCTCAAGGAGACAATATTACATGCACAACTGCAAATTAGTCTGATGCAAAGGAGAGATAGGAAGAATAGTAAGAGGCCACTATGACTCCATCAGAAGCTCTTTAATGACCTGATAATCAAAAAGGAATCCTACAAAAAGTGAAAACATGGATGATTTACTAAGGAGGATTGCAAAAGAATAGCACAAGGCATGTAAAGACAAAATCAGAAAGGTTGAGGCACAAAAGGAATTACACCTAAATGCACAACTACAAAAAGTAGGATGCAGGGGCCAGGGGCAATGGGGGGATGGGTGGGGAGCTCAGGGAGGCAACGGAGGCTGGGGAAATGGTAGGATGGGTGGGGAGCCCAGTGAGGCAGCAGGGACCCGTGGTGCCAAAATACAAGTTTGCACTGGGTGCCATTTTCCCTAACGCCCGCCCTGGTTAAACTTATTGAAACTAGTTGGTATAACAGTCACCCTTCAGTCAGGAAAATGTAAGGAACAATTCAGTTTCTTACTAGATCTCTCACAAGTCTAAGGCTCATTAGCCATTTGTTCTGGTGCTGGCTTTAACTCTGGTCTCTTTTACAATGGGATGTTGCTGGTTCAGGTGCTACGTTTGAGGGAGACGAATGTGTGAATTTTATAAGCATGTACACACACAAACACCCTCTGAGAAATGTATTGAACCCAAGCGCTAAAGTCTAGGTAGCTAAGGTGACATTTTCCTTTATCCATTGTGTGATCTCCATCCTCAAGACCATGCCACCTGCTAATAAGAGGAACAGCTGTGCATAGATGATTATGCACTATATTTAATTGAAACATACAGTCAACCAAACTTCTTTTTGATATTTTTTTTAATTTGCATCTTAGTACTAGAACAGCAGCAAAACAATCTGTTATATTAGATGACATATCTGGCTTTCATGAGTTTAAAGGTCATCCATTCCTAACATTTAGAATAGGTTTTAAACTTATATTTAGATATCCTAAATATATATATATATATAGGTTCAAAAATGTCTTTTTCCAATATTTGATTCACAGTTCTTGCTGCTCTTGACACTATAATAAAAAACTACTCATTTTACAGACTGAACAAAACTCAGCAAATTGGCTCCTTACGTACAGTTCTCCTTTAGTTGTCTCACCCAAGACACTATAAAGAACTGCCTTGTAGGCTTTAACTGTGAATAGCATGCTCTGATCTGCTCCTGCAACTTCACAATATTTGAACTTTCTGTTTCCCTGGGCACTGCAAAAACCTTTTGCTCCTGTAACTCTTGAAATAAAAAGCAGTGTTCTTTATGAATTTTTAACACGGCACACTTTTCCTGCCAATGCTTTCAGGCAAGTCACATCAGTATGTGGACACTTGCATTTGAAGCTCAAAGCCTGACTGCCTCTATTTGTAAACAAGTGTGAACAACATGAGCACATTAGTGTCACTTCCCAGTAAATTCAGTGTTAAGAAATTACAAATGTATGTACTATATAACAGTTTGACAAAGCTGTATTGAAATACATTATTCATAGTAATCTTTTTCAAAACCTGACATTTTTGAAAGTTTTTCACTTTGTGCATCATAAAATTGTAATGTTGGTTGTGAAAGTGTAAACAAAAAAGCCTAATGTATTTGGGCTTTTGCTTTCTAAGAATTTTGCAAAAGGGCAAAAACTGTTTATGTTTTAACCTGAAAGGTTTTTCATTTTTGTCTAATTATTTTAAGTGAATTCAAGTCAAGCCTTTACTTTTCTATGGTGTCACCAGTCTGTGTGTGTGTGTGTGTGTGTGTGTGTGTGTGTGTGTGCACGTGCACGTGCGTGTGGGTGGGTATGTGCATGGTCATGGAAAATAATATATGTCAAGACTGACTTAAAAATCAGTTCTAGGCCTTTAACCTTCAACAGAACACTGAATAAGTGAGGGGTCTATGGACGCTGACATTTATGGCAAAGCAGGAAAATAGATGTCTATTGATGGGGCTGTATCTCTGATCATAGTTCATAGCCCCCTTTCAGCAATTGAGTTAACATTACCTGCCTGATGTCAGGCACTGCAATGATCACTGCCAAGAGACAGGCTGATGGTCCCAAGCCTCCTGTGTCGATGATGGCTGTTTTGCTGATATGATCAACATAATTCAATCACTGTCAGTAGTTATTTCTGCCCTGCTTCTCCATGCTACTCACTAGCCTATTGCATCTTTCTGTACTGTTTGCTTCTGAAAGATATTAGCACCAAGAGAAATAAAAGCTAACGCTCCCAAACTGTAATCTTGACAAACTTCAAATACGGCATCTTTTATTTAACTGCTAGAGAGGTACTGAAGAATATGGTGCTGCTTTTCAGAGTTCCATTATAAATGTGGAAAGAGTTTATGTTTTACTCTCAATGCGAGACAATATGTTCTTGTAGAATTATAATAAATTATCAATGACTAATATATAAAGACTACAAAAAATAAATAAAAATGGGTAAGACACAATTCCACCCTCAGATACACGTATGGAACAGCTCTGAGGAGCCATGCATGCATATCTGAGAGTATAGTTTTGTACTAAATGAATAATTTGTTTTTACTAACTGGTTTAATTATGTTACTTTAGCCAGAGTGGCATTCCTTTCGCACAGCTCAAATCTTATATGAAATATCTCCTATAGATTTTATGGTATCTCGCACCATATTTCAATTGAAAATTAGTTAATATGTTGCTACTGTAATGTCATCCATTGAGAGAAACTGAAAAAGATAACAATGATTTAACTATTATACTGTTACTAATGGTTTTCATACCCAGAATGTGGCTTGGTGTTTTTAAACTTCTGTATTGATTAGACGTTGTGTACAATATGTGAAATATTCACTAATGACTTTTTAACTTCTTGATTTCAATTCCCTCCAAAGACCAGATATCAAACTCTATAAAAATAGCTGTGAAATTTATTGCTATTTCTTTAAAATATTAGGGTGGTTTACCATCTACTTGCTTTCATCATATCATAGTCACCTCAGTTCAAGCTTCAGTTTAGAATGACAAATTTAATTTTAGTTCCAACTTTAAATGAATAATTTTCAATACATGGATCTAAACATGAACAAAAGGCTAATTAAATACAATTTAAATACTATCAAATTAGCCACTTGTAAACTTGTCCCCCTCCCTCTCCTCTCCCCCAACACCCTAAAATCCAAACAATCTCAAATTAACACTCCCCTTATTCATAGATTAAGGCCAGATAGTTTAAGGCCATAAAGGACCATTAGATCATGTAGTCCAGGGATCGTCAACCTTTGGCACGCGGCCCGCCAGGGATGGTTTGTTTACCTGCCGCGTCCGCAGGTTCGGCCAGTCGCAGCTCCCACTGGCTGCGGTTCGCTGCTCCAGGCCAATGGGGGTTGTGGGAAGTGGCAGCCAGCACATCCCTTGGCCCATTCCGCTTCCTGCAGCCCCCATTGGCCTGGAGTGGCGAACCGCAGCCAGTGGGAGCCGCGATCGGCCAAACATGTGGACGCGGCAGGTAAACAAACCGGCCCGGCCCGCCAGGGTGCTTATCCTGGCGGGCCACATGCCAAAGGTTGCTGATCCCTGATGTTGTCTGACCTCTTGTATATCACAAGCCCTTCAATTTCACCCAGTTACCTTTGTACTGATTCCAAGAAGTGGTTTGACTAAACCATAATGTAGTCAATTAATTCATTTTATCATTCATTTATCATTGTATTATGTGATATTATGGTCAATCTATATGCTATTTCATATATAACCAATGTATGCTAAATAGATTTAAGTTGTAGGATAATAGAAGTATAGGATTGATAAGTACTTAGGAGGGATGAGAGTGTACAGGAAAAGCTTTGTTATGTGGCATGTTGGGGGAATTGAGGGTGGCAGTTAGTCAAAAATTCCAGTTAACTAAGAGTTATTAGGGCTGTCAAGCGATTAAAAAAATTAATTGCGATTAATTGCATGATTAATAGTGCTGTTAAACAATAATAGAATACCATTTATTTAAATATTTGTGGATGTTTTCTACATTTCCAAATATATTTATTTCAATTACAACACAGAATACAAAGTGTACAGTGCACACTTAATATTTATTTTTCATTACAAATATTTGTACTGTAAAAAAATAGTTTTTTTCCATGAAAGTTGAACTTGCAAATGTAGAATTATGTACAAAAAATAACTGCATTCAAAAATAAAAACTTGTAAAACTTTACAGCCTACAAGTCCACTCAGTCCAACTTCAGCCAATGGCTCGGACAAACAAGTTTGGTTACAATTTTCAGGAGATAATGCTGCCCGCTTCTTGTTTACACTGTCACCTGAAAGTGAGAACAGGCATTTGCATGGCACTGTTGTAGCCAGCATTGCAAGTTATTTATGTGCCAGATGCGCTAAAGATTCATATGTCCGATCATGCTTCAGCCACCATTCCAGAGGATATACGTCCATGCTGATGACAGGTTCTGCTCAATAATGATCCAAAGCAGAGTGGACTGACGCATGCTCATTTTCATCATCTGAGTCAGATGCCACCAGCAGAAGGTTGATTTTCTTTGTTGGTGGTTTGGGTTCTGTAGTTTCCGCATCTGAATGTTGCTCTTTTAAGATTTCGGAAAGCATGCTCCACACCTCTTCCCTCTCAGATTTTGGAAGGCACTTCAAATTCTTAAACCTTGCATCGAGTGCTATAGCTATTTTTAGAAATCTCACATTGGTACCTTCTTTGCATTTTGTCAAATTTGCAGTGAAAGTGTTATTAAATGAACATGTGTTGGGTCATCATCCGAGACTGCTATAACATAAAATATATGGCAGAATACAGGTGAAACAGAACAGGAGACATACAATTCTTCCCCAAGGAGTTCAGTCACAAATTTAATTAACACATTATTTGTTTAATGAGCATGGAACCATGTCCTCTGGAATGGTGACCGAAGCATGAAAGGGCATATGCATGTTAAACATATCTGGCACATAAATACCTTGCAACGCCGTCTACAAAAGTGCCATGAGAACACCTGTTCTCACTTTCACTTTCACTTTCAGGTGACATAGGCTAGGTCTACACTACAGCGGGGGGGTCGACCTAAGATACGCAACTTCAGCTACATGAATAGCGTAGCCGAAGTGGCGTATTTTAGGTCGACTTACCTGGCTGTGAGGATGGCGGCAAGTCGACCGCTACCGTGCCGCCGTCGACTCCGCTACTGCCTCTTGCCGCGGTGGATTTCCGGAGTCGACGGTAGAGCCATCAGGGATCGATTTTATCGCGTCTTCACTAGACGCGATAAGTCGATCCCCGATAGACCGATTGCTACCCGCCGATCCGGTGGGTAGTGAAGACGTGCCCATAGTCTATTGAGAGGTCCATCGATGTGAGTATAATTATTGCATAGATTTTTATAGGATTTCTATATGCATGGGTAATTGTAACTTTACTTATTGCTTTAATAAAACTTGTAGTACCGATAAGACTTTGCATTTGTGATTATGTCAGGCAATTTCACTCTACTGAGTTTGAAACTGTACCAAACTAGAGACATACCTATGGTGGTATAATACAACATCACTAAATTCAGTTTAAATTAAATAAAAGGCTACGGTATCTTGTAGAAAGGTATCCAGTCTTGATCTGACGGCATCAAGAGTTGGAGAATTTACCTCTTCCCCTGGTAGTTTGTTCCAATGGTTAATTACCCTCTCTGTTAAAAATGTGTGCCTTATTTCCAGTTTGAATTTCTCTGGCTTCAGCTACCAGCCATTGGTTCTTGTTATGTCTTTCACCACTAGATTAAAGAGCCATTTGGTACTCAATATTTTCTTTCCCATGAAAGTACTTATACACCATAATCAACTCACTTCTCAATCTTTTTGATAAACTAAACAGTTTATTTAAGTCTCTCAATGTAAGGCATTTTGTTCAGCACCTGAATCATTTTTGTAGCTCTTTTCTGCACCTTCTCCAATTTTTGAACATCCTTTTAAAAATGTGGCTACCAGAGCTGTACATAATATTCTAGTATCAGCCTCACTGATGCCATATACAGAGGTAAAAACCACCTCCTGGCTACTATTCACTACTTCCTTTTTTAATACATCTAAGAACTGCATTAGCCCTTTTTGCCACAGCTTCACACTTGGAGCTTGTGTTGGCGTGCTTGGACACTATGATGCCTAGATTACTACACTGCTTCCAGGATACAGGCCCCCATTCTATAGGTATAGCCTGCATCCTTGTTCCTATATATATAAGATGCATTTGGCTGTACTCAAAACACACCTATCACTGAATGGGCCCAATTTATCAAGCAATCCAGGTTGTTCTGCATGACTGCCTTGTCCTTATCATTATTTATCATTCTACCAGTTCTTCTGTCCTCCACAAATTTTAGCAGCAGTGATTTTATAATTACTTTAAGATTATTGATGAAAATGTTGAATAGCTTCAGGCCTAGAGATTATTCTTGCACAGCCCCACTAAAAACACACCCATATGATGATGTTCCTCACTGATGACTACTTTTTGAGATCTATGGCTTTCTCCATATCCAACCAAATGACAAACTATTTAGAGCTTCCTGAAATCATATCAGTTTTTTACCACCTACTCATAGGATTAAATCATTAGAAATATTAAATTATGGCCAGACTCCTCTTTTTTTTAAAAAAGAGTGGAAATGTAGGAGAGAATTTAGAAGGAATGAAAGAAAATTCTGCCAGGATCTTGACTAAGGACACTGCAGTTCATATGCAGAATGGGCCTGTTGCCTGAGCATAGACTGGAGGATCATATCTATGGCTGATATTTGAAGACAACAGACTCTTGTGCCATGGGAATTCATGTACTATTCCTTGATACACTGTATACATTTCTGATAGATGTTAAAAGCTGTTTGTTATTGTGATGGGGTGTTTACCCCACACCATACTTGAAAGGGTTAATAAGGCTGAGAAGGGGGCCAATTAACTTGTTAGGCTACACCACAGGGAAATTAGGATGGATGAGCAAACCATGATTGGTAATAGAGTCAAACTGAGAAGGAACAGGCAAGGCTATTATAAAGCCAGGAAGTTGGCAGCAGAAAGAAGCTGCAGTGAGGAAGCCTGCAATCATCCTCTATAGGCATTAGAGAGAAAAGAGGAAATCCAGCAGGAGAGGAGAAGTCCTGAGATCCTGGACTGAGGGAAGGGCATACCTAGAGGAGAAGAGTAGGAAGGAGTACAGGGAAATAGTAACGGGGTCTGGGAGTAAGCAGACTGTGGTTCCTGGGCTGAGGATCCCTGTGCTGAGATCCTGAGGAGTGGGTGGGCCCGTATTCTGTACCAGCCACTGGGAAAGTGGCACAGTCAGGGAAATGGAATTGGAGACTGCCTGGGACAGTCTGTCCTCAGGGACTTTAACACCCTGGAAGGGGGAAACATGCATAGAGACCTGGCTAGAGGGCCAAGGAGGAAAGAGGGAGCATGTTGAGTCCCGAGAGCAAGAGAATAGAAACAGGGGTGTCAAACCTGGAAGGAGAACAACCACAAGGAGATGCCCTAGTGGTGAGTGGACCCAATGACAGTTATATATTTATGGAAATTGCACAATGTTTAATTATATTTCAGAAACAACAAGGTTAAACTAAACCTTGCAGTGTATGTTTCCAATACTCTTACAGCTTTATTTAAAATTCTCAAGACTTTGAGAATAATTAGTAGGTCCTTTCCCTCTCAACACATTTGAAAAATAAATGGTATAATACCAACTATTATCCTAATACCTTGGGATAGGAGTTTTAACTATCCAAAGAGCATTATTTATAATAAGGTAAAAATAATACAGTGCAATCTCTCATAATCAGGTAGAAACACCTAATGCTTCCTAATGTATTCTTCTTCTTGATATGATTTCATTTTTATGTAGTTGAGATGACAAAAAGATCTTAGCCTAAACATAGTAATCTAAGCCTCTCCACCACTCCACCAAGACCCAGGAACAGAATTTGAAAGAATGTTACTAGGGATTCTACCGAAAAGGCACATTACTCTGCTGCTGGGGCCTACATGGGGCCAAATTTAGGGACAGGCAACCCAGGTGACTGCCTTAGGGCCGGGTTTGGGGGGGTTCCAGGCTTGGGGGGCTGTTTTTGTTGTTAGTGTCAAAAGGGAAAATAGAATGATTGAAGTAAAATGTTTCAGGTATTCAATATGTGGATTCACATGTTCTGGACCTTTGTAGAATCTCATGGAAACTTCCAGATTTTTGGAAAGGAACAGATTTTTGCTAGGGTCATTTCTGTTTTCTTTAGAATAATAACAATTACATTGCCATGACTTTAAGTTTGCACCTCAGTAATCACTCAGTGGTCTATGGAGCTGCCTGGAAACAGTGAACTGTGTGTATGAGTTTGGGGAAACATGTTCTATTTCCAAACCTAGCCCATTTCAGTTAGATATAGTCCCTGGAGTCCATGGGTGACAAAGTCATTTGTCCCAAGTATGACTGGGGTTTCAATAATTGTCCAGAAATGTGCTGGGGGCAGGGAGAAGGAATGCTGAGGAGTCCTGTATGTTTGCCTGCAGCCATAAAAGTGTAAGCCATGTAGAAGCTAATGCTGCATCCTGTTATCATAGAATCATAGAAATGGAAAAGACCTTGAGACAGGGCTGGATTAAGACCTTTAGAGGCCCTAAGAACTGAAAATATTGTGGTGCCCCCTCATATATAATTCAAAATAAAAACAATACTATACCGTAAAATAACATTTTATTTTTCAGAATGACACAAAACTTACATGTATGCTGAAATTAAAATAGCTTCTTTCTAGATTTTCTGATTGCAAAATTCTGGATAAGTTCATCGAAGCTGACTCGATGAAGCATGTCCTCTTCCATACACAATAGGGAAAGTGAATCAAGTCTGTCCTGACACACTGTTGTTCTCTGAGGGTTTTTTATTCTTTTCAGCTGAGAAAAAGAGTGTTCTGCGGAGCAGTTAGTAATCATCAATGTTAGAAAAATACGTAGTGCGATCTCTATATTTGGAAATACACATTGTATTCCGTCTTTCAATATTGTGTCGTGAAGATCAATGTGTCTGAATTTCATTTTTCCTGTTTCATTAAACTTTGTGCACATATAACAGTGGAACTGCCGTACTTCTCCACAGAGATTCATGTTCAAGTCAACAGGGTATGAGTCAACTAGCTTTTGGAACCTTGTGAATATTGTTCGTCAGATAAGTCCATATCGTTTAGAAAAGAAAATCTACTTGATACTTCTTTGTACACTTCACCTCTCCTCTTCATATGAGCTTCAACTGATCAATTATAGCGTAGTAAGTAGATACGTAAAATTTGTCTCTAGGATTCAATGCAGTTTCTGTTGCACTGCTATCATTTGCCTGTTTTTTCCTGATTCGCTTGCGGGACTGGGCTTCTTTGTAGTTAGTATCAGGCAAGATATCTTTTGATATGTCTTCAAATCTTTCAAAATCATTCCTCAAAGTGTGTAAGTGGTCTGCTAATGATTCACAGAGGTCTGCACATGTTTTTCTTGGAGAGCTTGACTTGTGTGGTAAAAGTGTTGTAAAGTTTCATTCCACATGGTCAACATGAATACAAACTCTAGTTCTTGCATCTTGTTTTTTGCCTCTCGTTTAGTTTCTCCCTTTTGTGATTGGTCTTCAGCTATACTTTCTAATGCATCAACAATCTTTGAGTAGGACTCCAGAATTGCACTTATTGCCACTGCATGTGCCTCCCAGCAAGTATTAGAAAGAGATTTCAACACACGATCATTGCCCAAATATGTTTTAAGAACTGCCCATTGGTGTGTTGAGGCAGAGAAAAATGTATAAAGTAACTGGACTGTTGAGAAAAACCTTACTGCCACCGGACAACAATCATCAGCACTGCGGCCAACAAGATTGAGAGTGTGCCACACATGGTATGAATATGGCATATTTGTTCTGTTCTAAAAGCTTCTTCTGTATTCCTTGATAACACCCTGACATGTTGGCAGCGTTGTCATAAGATTGACCTCTGCACTTTGAGAAATCTATTTTGCAAACTTGGCACAGATAATGCAGTACTTGATTTGCCATTTCTTCACCAGTGTGGCTTTTCAAATTGAGGAATGTTATAAATCGTTCAACTGGTTTTCCATCTGTGGGAGACACATATCTTAGTACAATACTTAATTGATCAATATGTGAAGGATCAGGTGTTGAATAGACAGATAAACTGAAGTACCCAGCAGTACTTATTTCATCCACAATAGCTGAACGAACTCTGTCACTCATTAGACCAATGAGTTCATCACTTGGATAAATATGATGGGTTACCTTTGCCAGCATTCCCATATTTTGAGATATGGCCTGCTAAAAATGGGTCAAACTGAGCCACAAGCTCCAACAATTCCAAGAATTTTCCATTCTGCAATGATCCAAATGATCCACAAAAAAAAAACAAATTACACAACATACACTATATATATATATGTATATATAAGAAAGAAAAAAAATGAATCAAGTACGTATAACTCAGAAGAATATATCAATAATAAAACATAAATTTATTTCAATACATGACAGGATCTGATTTCCTCGCATTATTTCGATCTACGTTAGTAGGACGCCCCCCTGGTTTAGGTGGGGATAAGTAATAAAAAGAGAACAGAAAAACGGGGGAAGAGTGTGTAGTGGAGTGTAAGGAAGTCTAACAAAGTTCTGATTTTTCCGATGACTACTTCGATGCTTTTTTTGAAATATCAAATATCAATTTTTAAAAAAAAAATCTCATTTTTTTTGGTGCCCCCTGCTTTGCTGGTGCCCTAAGCACGTGCTTAGTCTGCCTATTGGGTAATCCAGCCCTGCCTTGAGAGATCATCTAGTCCAGTCCCCTGCACTCCAGGCAGGACTAAGTATTATCTAGACCAGTGGTTCTCAAAGCCAGTCCGCCGCTTGTTCAGGGAAAGTCTTTGCCGGTCCAGGCCATTTTGTTTACCTGCCACGTTCGCAGGTTCGGCCGATCGCAGCTCCCACTGGCCGCAGTTCACCACTCCAGGCCAATGGGGGCTGCGGGAAGTGGAATGGGACATTTTTCCTAATGTCCAACCTAAACTGCCCTTGCTGCAATTTAAGTCCATTGCTTCCTGTCCTATCCTCAGAGGTTAAGAAGATCAATTTTTCTCCCTCCTCCTTGTAACAACCTTTTATGTACTTGAAAACTGTTATATCCCCTCTCAGTCTTCTCTTCTCCAGACTACACAAACCCAATTTTTTCAATATTCCCTCATAGGTCATGTTTTCTAGACCTTTAATCATTTTTGTTGCTTTGCTCTGTCCAGAAAGATTATCTTTCAAAATATACTGCAGTTCAATTTTTAAATGTAACATTTTATGTCCTTGAAATTCCACAAGAATTAATGTTGTGCTCCTCCACTGAGCTATTTGAGACAATAAACCTCTGTCTTCTCCTTTTGCAGGCCGCTCAACCTCTACTGGCTGCTGTACCTTCACAACTCGACTCTTGGCCCAAAGTACCATTCACAGACCATTCCAAGAGGAAGTGTTTCTGTGATGAGCTTATGGTCAAAGTTCTTGAGAGATCCAATCAGCAGGTCTAATCCAGAAGCAGAGGAACTTGAGAGTTGAGGAAAGCCATGTTAAGAGGCAGAAGAAAAGGCTGAGGCTCAATGTACAGCTGGTGGACAGGGTTTCAGCACGGGAGCAGGAATGGTGGCTAAGGAAAGATGACAGAGCTCAGCAGAGAAAAATGTTTGAGCGGTTCAGCTCCATCATGGCTGCAAGATTACTTTGTCCTACTGCTTCTCCCACACCATGGCCTGATCCTGCTGAGATGTTCCCTCAGTCTAGAGACAGCTTGGACAATTTCATGTTTGGATGGCCCATAGAGTCAGGTCCCAGGAGCAGCTGGACAGGGCAAATAAACCCATAGAGTCAGGCCTTCTTTCTTGAACCCCTCTCCTGTGGATACCTCCACTCCCCTTCCCCAGTACCAAGTGTGCAGAAAATGTGGAAAGAAAGGGGGCCAGGAGACATGCAGTGTTAGTGGGTTTGTGATGTGTTTGCACTTGTTTACACAGGTTTGTTTTGTTTTTGGAAATATTCTTGTGTAAATGGTGTTTAGGTGTTGTAATGGCTTCTGGACTACAGTACTGCTGTACTGTTTTAACATATGTTTACAAAAAAGTCTTTTATGTCATCAGTTTGTTGCTATCACTGCATCTCATCATACAATGATGATTTGAAATAATAACACTAAACACATAATCAGGAGCAACTAGACTTTACTATTCCTCCATACAGTTAGGTAAGCGATTCACACTTCAATCGCTTTCTCATATGAACCCATACTGAGAATCCCCTTGCTCCCCACATTCCACCCAATTCATAATTCACCAGGTCATTCATAAGTACATTGCCTGGCACTCAAGCTCCCTTTCCGCCCCCCCAAAAAATAATTATTCCAATCCCCGCATAAGCATATTCTTAGAGGTACTAGTCCTCCTCTTCCATTGGGCCATACAAGTTCATAATGTGAGACCACAAAGCATCCTTGACTTCTATTATCCAGGTGCATCCAGCTCCAGCTGTAGCAGGTACACTTTCAGGCTGAGTGTACCAATTCAGCAGCCCCTCACTGTCATAGGACTACTCGTGGGGAAATGGCTCACCTCTAATTTCACAAAAACCGTAAAGAGCACAGCAAGCCACAGTGATGCAGACAGCATTAATGGCACTGACATCCAAATGGGTCTGTAGACATCACCAATGGGATTCCAAACTGCCAAAAATACATTCAACAACCATTTTGCACTGACTGAGGGCAGGTCTTCACTACAGGGGGGGGGTCGATTTAAGATACGCAAATTCAGCTACGTGAATAGCGTAGCTGAATTCAACGTATCAGAGCCGACTTACCCCACTGTGAGGACGGCGGCAAAATCGACCTCCGCGGCTCCCCGTCGACGGTGCTTACTCCACCTCCGCTAGTGGAGTAAGAGCGTCAATTCGGGGATCGATTGTCGCGTCCCGACGAGACGCGATAATTCGATCCCCGAGAGATCGATTTCTACCCGCCGATTCAGGCGGGTAGTGTAGACCTAGCCTGAGAATATAATTAAACCTTCTTTAGCCAGGGCTACTGAAATCAGGGTATGGTTTCATAAGTCAAGGTTCAAGGGGTATATCGGGTCCCCCAGAATAACCTGCTTCTGGACTGGCCAAGGTGACCTCATGCATGTGTCTTTATGCTGGAGGGTTAGGTTGAGGTGCTCACAATTTCCAGAAATGTAGCTTTCTTCATGAGAAAGTTCTGGACCCACTGCTGGTCATCCCAGGTCTGCATGATGACATGATCCCATCAATCTGTGCTTGTGGCCCTGTGCCAGAACCACCGGTCTATGTAGGGGACATTAGTGGCTATACTGAGTGTACTGATCAGCATCAACCACTGTAAGTCTGCCATGCCAGGGTGCTCTGCTTCCTCCTTCTGCTCCATCCAAAGCTCTGTCGGGTGCCTGTGGTGTGTCAGAAAGTACCACTGGAATGTCTACCAGTGTCTCTCAGAAACTCTACTCATTTCCTGACATGGGAGTGAAAGAGCAAGGAAGAGATTTTCTTGAAAAGGGGTCCCCTCTATATTGCTCAGCAGGTTGGGCTGGCAGGCTGTTCAAACTTCCTGAAATGTGCAGAGTGGGTATTAAAGTTTTCCCATAATACACTACAGACAAAAGGCTAGAGCAGCCACATTTCACAAGGGCATTAGGCAGTCTTGGGTATGGGTCGCTTGAATCATTGCTATATGCTGTAGTATGAATGCCAGAGTTCCAGGTTCAAGCCTGGGGTAGAAGATTTTTAATGTAGAGTTTAAAAAAATGGTATAGATGTTCAAGTGTGGGGTTTTCTAACAAAGGTCAGCTGCCTCATGTACCACTAATCCTGGGATTACATTGTAGTGTAGACATACCCTAATTGACTGGGTGGCTAGATGTACTCAGAATTAGAGTTGGGAATATAACAGATTTGTCAGTTTGCTGGCAGTATCGGAAAATTGAAAAAAAATGGTTTTGACTCAAACCAAATCAGAATTTTTTAGAAATTTCTGGCAAATTGAAAACATTTCATTTCAACTGGAACAAAACATTTTGCTTAACCCCAAATGTTTTGTTTCTGGACCTTTTTAAAGGGGTAGATTTACAAAACTGTTGGAGGGGGTGGGAGGCCATTTGTAACCTTTAGCCCAGTAGTGAGGGCACTTACTTAGAATGTGGGAGACCTAGGTTCAAATCTTTGCTTTAGAGCAGGACATAAGCCTGGTTTTTCCTTCTCTCAGGTGTGTGTCCTAACCACTAGGCTACAGATTATTTTGCTGTGGGTTTTTCTCACTGTCGCCTGTGGAACCTGTTTCTCTTGTATTAAATATTCTTTGGAGCAGGGACTTGAAGTTGGAGCTCCCGTCTCCTAGCTGAGAGCGCTAACCACTAGACTATAGAGTCATTCATGTGTTCTTTTTGGCCCAATAACTATTCAAGTATTTTATATAAAATGGAACAATTTCGCACAGCCCAGGTGAGTGCCCTAACCACTGGGCTGAATGTTATAAATGGGGAATCACCTCCTTCTCCAGCCCTTATGTGAATGGTGACTAGATCTCCTTGTAAATCTATCCTGAAAAAAATACAGTGAACATGTGTCAATATGTGTGAAAATTTGCAAATAGCTTTGCATCACCCCAAACTGCATTTTTTGGTTAATTAACTATTTCTCTGAAAAATCTGTCCTGGCTGAACTCAGGATGGCTACAAACAAATCACATGCCATTCAGAAGAACACTGCAGTATGAAAGCTGCAGTTCAGATTGGGAGAAGGTCTCTCTGGGGCAGCCTGGAGGATTTATCGAAAAAGAGTGATCTTTCTTTCCAGGAGATCCCCGATAGTCTTACATTCTAATCAAGCTAGTCTTGCTGGCTATGTATTGTGATTCATTCCATTTTATGATGTCTTTAATTGAACTTAGCCATAGTCTCCTGATTTTGGCCATCAGTCTCTCCACTTTATCAATATACATTTCTAGATGTAGAATGCTCTGTTTTATTATTCCTAGAAAAAATTATTTCACTTCTAATAACTAGAATTCATAGTCATGGTGTCATTAATTTCTAATCCAGTATGTTGTCTGTAGTATGTTTTGCTTCATTACAAAATAATTGTACAATTTGACATATCCAGATAATATGGTACGGTAATTCTTCCTTTTTTTCAGTGAGACAAATATGAGAGAATGTAAGTACATTATTTTTAGATATCGAATATGTCTTTCTTATCTCTGCTCCTTAGAAAGATCTGCTTCAAGATCTCTTCATTGGGCAAGGATATTTATAGTATTTACATCAGTTAGATTTAGTAAAATATTATCAGCTGCTGAGAGAGCAATGTTGGTTTCAAAAGAATCTCTTTTAGAGGATGTATTTCACTCTTCTCTTTTGTGTTATTATGGAAGTGTTGTAGTGCAAGTTCACCAAATCCATGCTCTTCATATTCACAAATTTTATACTTTACCACCTGTTCTACTCTCAACAACCATGAAACAGGTGAAAATCATCCGGAATTGAGCACAATATTCCAGCTGAGGCTTTATCAGACTGGAGTAGAGTGGAAGAATTACTTCTTGTGTTTTGCTTACAACACTCCTGCTAATACACCCCAGAATAATGTTTTCTTTTTTTGCAGCAGTTTTACACTTTTAACTCATACTAGCTTGTGATCTTGGATCCCTTTCCACAGTACTCCTTCCTATTTTGTATGTGTGCAATTGATTGTTCCTTCCTAAGTGGAATACTTTGCATTTGTTCTTACTGAATTTCACCCTGTTTATTTCAGACCATTTCTCCAGTTTATCAAGATAATTTTTAATTCTAATCCTATTCGCCAAAGCACTTGCAACCCCTTCCAGTTTGGCATCAATGCAAATTTGACAGGTGTACTTTCTATACCATTATCTAAACCATTGATGAACATATTGAACAGAACTGGAGCCGGAACTGATCCCTGCAGGACCCCACTTAATATGCTCTTCCAGCTTGCTTGTGAACCACTGATAACTACTCTCTGGGAATGCATCCACCTTATAGTAGTTTCATCTAGGCTATATTGCCCAAGTTTGTTTATGAGAAGGTCGTGGAAGACAATATCAAAAGCCTTACTAAACTCAAGATATACCACATCTACTGCTTCCTCCCATATCCACAAGGATTGTTCCCCTATTAAAGAAAGCTATTAGGTTAGTTTGACATGATTTGTTCTTGACAAATCCATGCTGTCACTTATCATCTTATTATCTTCTAAGTATTTGCAAATTGATTGCTTGATGATTTGCTCCATTATCTTTCTGGGTACTGAAGATAAGATGATTGGTCTGTAATTCCCTGGGTTGTTTTTATTTCCCTTTTTATGGATTGGCACCATATTTGTTTTAGGATGTGTTTCATCAGGTACTGCTGACGTGAAGACATTGTATAAATAATAATTTTTAACTTGTTCTTTCCCTATTTTAGCCTCTGATCCTACCTCATTTTCACTGGTGTTCACTCTATTAGATGTCTGATCACAACTAACCTTTTTGGTGAAAACTGAAACAACAAAGCACTTCTGCCCTTTCCACACTTTCTGTTATTGCTTTCCCCCACTTACTGAGAAATTGGCCTTCCCTGTCCTTGGTCTTCCTCTTAGTTCTAATGAAGGCTGTCAATGAATCACAGTTAATTCATGTGATTAACTCAAAAAAATTAATCAATATTAAAAAACTTAATTGTGATTTATCACAGTTTTATTCGCTCTGTTAAACAATAGAATAACTGTTGAAATGTATTCAATATTTTTGGATATTTTCTACATTTTCTACATTTTCAAATATATCTAGACATTTTCAAATATATTTAGACTGTTCTCAGTGGTACCAGATGACAGAGCAAGGAGTAATGGTCTCAAGTTGCAGTGGGGGTGGTTTAGGTTGAATATTAGGAAAAACTTTTTCACTAGGAGGGTGGTGAAGCACTGGAATGGGTTACCTAGGGAGGTGGTGGAATCTCCTTCCTTAGAGGTTTTTAAGGTCAGGCTTGACAAAGCCCTGGCTGGGATGATTTAGTTGGTGATTGGTCCTGCTTTGAGCAGGGGGGTTGGACTAGATGACCTCCTGAGGTCCCTTCCAACCCTGATATTCTATGATTCTATGATATTGATTTCAATTACAAAACAGAATACAAAGCTAACAGTACTCACTTTATATTACTATTTTATTACAAATATTTGCACTGTAAAAATGATAAACAAAAGAAATAGTATTTTTCAATTCACCTAATACAAGTACTGCAATCTCTTTATCACAAAAGTGCAACTTACAAATGTAGATTTTTTTGTTACATATCTGCACTCAAAAACAAAACAATGTAAAACTTTAGAGCCTACAAGTCCACTCAGTCCTACTTCCTATCCAGCCAATTGCTAAGACAAACAAATTTGTTTACATTTATGGGAGATAATGCTGCCTGCTTCTTATTTATGTCAACAGAAATTGACATGGCAAGGTATTTATATGCCAGATATGCTTAATATTCATATGCCTCTTCATTCTTCGGCCACCATTCCAGAGGATATGCTTCCATGCTGATGGCACTTGTTAAAAAAATAATGGGTTAATTACACTTTTGACTGAACTCTTTGGGGGAGAATTGTATGTCTCCTGCTCTGTTTTACCCGCATTCTGCCATATATTTCATGTTATAGCAGTCTTGGATGATGACTCAGCACGTTGTTCATTTTAAGAACACTTTCACTGCAAATTTGACAAAACATAAAGAAGGTACCAATGTGAGATTTCTACAGCTACAGCACTCGACCCAAGGTTTAAGAATCTGAAGTACCTTCCAAAATCTGAGAGGGAATTGGTGTGGTGCATGCTTTCAGAAGTCTTAAAAAAGCAATACTCCAATGTGGAAACTACAGAACCCGAACCATCAAAGAAAATCAACCTTCTGCTGGTGGTATCTGACTCAGATGATGAAAAAGAACATGTGTTGGTCTGCACTACTTTGGATCATTATCGAGCAGAACCTGTCATCAGCATGGAAGCATGTCCTCTGGAATGGTGGTTGAAACATGAAGGGACATATGAATCTTTAGCGCATCTGGCACATAAATATTTTGCGATGCCAGCTACAACAGTGCCATGCAAACATCTGTTCTCACTTTCAGTGACATTGTAAACAAGATGTGGGCAACATTATCTCTGCAAATGTAAACAAACTTGTTTGAACGATTGGCTGAACAATAAGTAGGACTGAGTGGACTTGTAGGCTCTAAAGTTTTACATTGTTTTGTTTTTGAATGCAGTTTTTTGTACATAATTCTAGATTTGTAAGTTGCATTTTCAAAATAAAGCAATTGCACTATACTACCATTTCTTTTGTTTTTTACAGTGCAAATATTTGTATACAAAAATATAAAGTAAGCACTGTACACTTTGTATTCTGTGTTGTAATTGAAGTCAATATAGTTAAAAATGTAGAAAATATCCAAAAATATTTAAATAAATGATATTCTATTACTGTTCAACAGCACACTTAATCACAATTAATTTTTTTAATCACATGATTAATTGTGATTAATATTTTTAATCACTTGACAGTCCTAGTTCTAATGTTTTTTACCCCTTAAGTCTCTAGCTAGTTTACTCTTGTTTTGCACCTTGGACTTTCTAATTTTGTCCCTATGTACCTGAGTTATTTCTTTATATTCATTCTTTGTAATTTGACCTAGTTTCCACTTTTTGTAGGACTCTTTTTTGAGTTTTAGATCATTGAAGATCTCTGGGTTAAACCAGGTTGGTCTTACTAACAGGCTATAGCCTGCTATTCTTTGTTCCATAACCCTTTTAGGATCTCTTAAAAATACGGTGGGTCTAACTCAGGGAGAATAGGGGATTAAAAAGCCAGCTCCTAAGCAACCAGACAAGCTGGAGAACAGGAGTAGCAAAGAGAGGAATTTAGAGAGGGAGTGTGAGAGGCAGACACACCTAACAAACATACTCTAAACTTCGGCAAAAACCCCTGTGTCACAAAAACAAACAATCAAAGAAACCCAACCCCTGCAAGAGTAAAAATAATGCAGGCAGAATTCCAGCAGCAGAGTGGCAGATATCCAATTTACTGTACTGAATGCAGCATGTACAACTACAGTAACTCCTCACTTAACATTGTAGTTATGTTCCTGAAAAATATGACTTTAAGTGAAACAATGTTAATCGAATCAAATTTCCCCATAAGAATTAATGTAAATGAGGGGGTTGGTTCCAGGGAATTTTTTTTCACCCGACAAAATACTTTATATCAGGGGTAGGCAACCTTTCAGAAGTGGTGTGCCGAGTCTTCATTTATTCACTTTAATTTAATGTTTTGCATGCCGGTAATACATTTTAGTGTTTTTTAGAAGATCTTCTCTCCATAAGTCTATATTATATAACTAAACTATTGTTGTATGTAAAGTAAACAAGGTTTTAAAAATGTTTAAGAAGCTTCATTTAAAATTAAATTAAAATGCTGATCTTACGCTGCCAGCCTGCTCAGCCCACTTCCAGCCTGGGGTTCTGTTCACCTAGGCCGGCAGCAAGCTGAGCGGGGCCTGCGGCCGGGATGCCAGCTGGCAAGGGGCCAGCAGCTGGGACCCCAGACCTGGGGGGGGGGGGTCAGGGGTCAGGGCAGAAGGCTGGTGTGTGTGTGGGGGGGTGCAGGGCAGAAGGTTGGGGTGGGGGAGTTCAGGGGTCAGGGCAGAGGGCTGGGTGTGTGTGTGTGGGTGCAGGGCAGAAGGCTGGGGGTGGGGGGAAGTTCAGGGGTCAGGGCAGAGGGCTGGGTGTGTGTGCGGGTGCAGGGCAGAAGGCTGGGTATGGGGGGGGTTCAGGGCAGAGGGCTGGGGTGCTCGGCTCGTGGGGGTGCTCCCAGCCCCCTGCCCTGAGTGGCTCATGGCAGAGGGCTGGGAGGGATATGCCCTGTTCCACCCCCTTCCGCAAGGCCCCATCCCTACCTCTTCTCTGCCTCCTCTACGGAGCAACAAGCACGCTGCCACTTGTCCCCCTCCCCCTCGCAAGGGCCATCAGCTGATCGGCACAGGGAAGGAGAGGAGGAGGGGCAGGAAAGCACGCTGCTGCCTGCCCAATGAGAGGAGGAGGATGGGAGGAGGGGCAGGAAAGCACCACGCTGGGGGAAGAAGTGGGGGAGGGAGGAAGCTTGGCTGCCGCAGGACCAAGCTTCTGCCTCCTGCCCCCACAGGGGAGAGCAGTGGGCGGGGGGGCTGAGTGGGACTGGGGGCTGGGACCCTATACAAAAAAGATGGGCTCTACCTAAACCAAAATGAAACCAGACTATTGGTATGTACAATTAAAATGTTTGTAGAAGAAATGTTTAAACCAAGGGATGTGGGAAAAGCCAAAAGGTGCAGAGGAACACATAGTTCGGGCAGAGACATCCCTTACGAATGAATTTCGTAAAGGGTATAGTAAAGAGGATAGGAAATCTTGGTAAAGTACAGGCAGAAGCTAGTGACGAACAGACTTAAAAGACTCCCATTTAAATATAACACATGAAGGCAAGCCACTGAATATTGACAAAATATACAAGTGCTTACATACAAATGCTAAAAGTCTAAATATTAAGATGGGTCAGCTGGAATGCCTGGCACTAAATGAGGATATTGATATCATCAGCATCATTCAAACTTTGTGGAATGAGAAAAATCCATGGGACATGGTAATATCGGGGTACAAAATATATTGGAATCACAGAGTAGTTTGTGCTGGTGGGGAACTGGCACTATCTGAGAAAGAAAATGTAGAGTAAAATAGAGTAAAAATCTTAAATGAATCAAACTGTATCATAGAATCTCTATGTGATTCTCTTGTGAGGTACTCCCTTCTCTTCATGTGTCATTATATAATGCCTGCATCTGTAACTTTCACTCCATGCATCTGAAGAAGTGAGGGTTTTTACCCACAAAAGCTTATGCCCAAATAAAACTGTTAGTCTTTGAGGTGCCACTGGACTCTGTTGTTTTTATGGATAAAAATGCCATGCTTCAACAACAAGCATGATTTAGTTGGGAATTGGTCCTGCTTTGAGCAGGGGGTTGGACTAGATGACCTCCTGAGGTCCCTTCCAACCCTGATATTTTATGATTCTATGATTCTAAGAGAATAGCAGTAGGAATATATTACTAACCACCTGACCCAGATGGTGACTGTGACTGTGAAATGCTCAGAGAAATGAGGCTACGAAGACAGAAAACACAATAATAATGGTGGATATCAACTGTCCTCATATTGACTGGGTACATCTCACCTAAGTGAGATATGCAGAGATAAAATTTCTAGACACCATAAATGACTGCTTCTTGGAGCAGATTGTCCTGGAAACCAGAGGAGAGGCAATTCTTGATTTAGTCCTAAGAGGAACACAGGATCTAGTCCAAGAGGTGAATAAAGCTGAATAAAGCTCAGTAATAGCAACCATAAAATAATTAAATTTAACATCTTATTGGGGGGAAATGCCAAAGAAACTTACCACAGCAGCATTTAAGTTCAAAAAAGGGAACTAAAGAAAAATGAGGAAATTAGTTAAATGGAAAGTAAAAGGAATGGTTACACAAGTGAAATGCCTGCAAAGTATACGTTGCTTTTAAAAATGCTATAACAGAGGCTCAAACTAAATATATACACCAAATATATTTAAAAAAAAAACAGTGAGAGGAACAGCAACAAAAAATAACAACATGGCTAAACAGAAGAGTAAGAGAGGTGGTTAGAGACAAAAAGGCATCCTTCAAAAATTGAAAGTCATAACCTAGTAAGGAAAATAGAAAGACACATAAACTCTGGCAAATCAAGTGTGAAAGTAATAATAAGGCAGGCTGTGAAAGAATTTGAAGAGCAACTAGCTAAAGATACAACAATTAACAATTTTTTTTTAAGTACATGAGAAGCAGGAAGCCTGCTAAGTAGTCAGTAGGGCCACTGGACAATCAAGATGCTAAAGGAGCACTCAAGGAAGACAAGGCCATCGCAGAGAAACTGAATGAATGTTTGCATTGATTTTCACTGCAGAGGATGTGGGGAAGATCCCAACAGCCAAATCATTCTTTTTAGGTGACAAATCTGATGAACTGTCCTCCATTGCGATGTAGAGGAGGTTTTCGAACAAACTGATAGATTAAATAGCAATCAGTCACCCGGACCAGATGGTATTCACCAAGGATTTCTGAAGGAACTCAAATATGAAATTGCAGAACTACTAATTGTGGTATGTAGTCTATCACTTAAATCAGCCTCTGTTCCAGATGACTGGAGGTTAGCTAATGTAACCCCTATTTTTTAAAAAGGCTCCAGAGGCAATCCTAGCAATTATAGGTCAGTAAAGCCTAACTTCAGTACCAATCAAATTGGTTGAAACTATAGTAAAGAATAAAATTATCAGACACGTGGATAAAAACGTTATAGTGAGGAAGAGTTAACATGGCTTTTGTAAAGGGAAATCATGCCTCACCAATTCTTTGAGAGTGTCAACAAGAATGTGGACAAGGGTGATCCAGTGGATATAGTGTATTTGGTCTTTCAGAAAGCCTTTGACAAAGTCTCTCACCAAAGGCTTTTAAATAAAATAAGCAGTCATGGGATAAGAGGGAATGGTCTCTCATTTATCTGTAGCTGGTTAAAAGATAGAAAATAAAAGGTAGGAATAAACCGTCAGTTTTCACAGTGGAGAGAGGTAAATAGTAGGGTTCCCCAAGTATCTGTACTAGGACCAGCATTATTCAACATATCCATAAAAGAACTGGAAAAGGGGGTGAACAGTGGTGGTAAAATTTGTAAATAATACAAAATTACTCGAAATAGTTAAGTCCAAAGCTGACTGCAAAAAGTGACAAAGGAATCTCACTAAACTGAGTGAAATTCAATGTTGATAAATGCAAAGAAATGCACACTGGAAAAAATAATCCCAATTATACATACAAAATGATGGGTTCTAAATTAGTAGTTACCATTCAAGTCCTCCAGGAAGGAGTGCTAGGCAGAGATGGCATTCACCTTTCGAGGAGGGGAAAGACCCTATTTGGACACAGACTGGCTAACCTAGTGAGGAGGGCTTTAAACTAGGTTCGACGGGGACAGGTGAGCAAAGCCCACAGGTAAGTGGAGAACATGGAGACCTGGGAGCTGGGTCGGAAATAGGAGGGAGCGTGGGCTATAATAGCAGAGAGAAAGGAGGGTCAGGGCAAAACTGTGAGGCAAGATCAAATCAGTATCTTAGATGCCTATATACAATTGCGAGAAGTATGGGTAATAAGAAGGAAGAACTGGAACTGCTAATAAATAAATACAACTATGACATTGTTGGCATCACCGAAACTTGGTGGGATAATACACATGATTGGAATGTTGGTATGGATGGGTACAGCTTGCTCAGGAAGGATAGACGGGGGAAAAGGAAGGAAGTGTTGCCTTATATATTAATAATGTACACACTTGGACTGAGGTGGAGATGGACTTAGGAGACGGAAGTGTTGAGAGTCTCTGGGTTAGGCTAAAAGGGGTAAAAAACAAGGGTGATGTCATGCTAGGAGTCTACTACAGGCCACCTAACCAGGTGGAAGAGGTGGATGAGGCTTTTTTTAAACAACTAACAAAATCATCCAAAGCCCAAGATTTGGTGGTGATGGGGGACTTCGACTATCCAGATATATGTTGGGAAAATAACACAGCAGGGCACAGACTATCCAATAAGTTCTTGGACTGCATTGCAGACAACTTTTTATTTCAGAAGGTTAAAAAAGCTACTAAGGGGGAAGCTGTTCTAGATTTGATTTTAACAAATAGGGAGGAACTCGAGAATTTGAAAGTGGAAGGCAGCTTGGGTGAAAGTGATCATGAAATCATAGAGTTCACAATTCTAAGGAAGGGTAGAAGGGAGTCAGCAAAATAGAGACAATGGATTTCAAGAAGGCGTATTTTGGTAAGCTCAGAGAGCTGGTAGGTAAGGTCCTATGGGAATCAAGACTGAGGGGAAAAACAATTGAGGAGAGTTGGCAGTATTTCAAAGGGACACTATTAAGGGCCCAAAAGCAAGCTATTCCGCTGGGTAGGAAAGATAGAAAATGTGGCAAAAGACCAGCTTGGCTTAACCACAAGATCTTGCATGATCTAAAAAATAAAAAGGAGTCATGTAAAAAATGGAAAGTAGGACAAATTACAAAGGATGAATATAGGCAAACAACACAGGAATGCAGGGGCAAGATTAGAAAGGCAAAGGCACAAAATGAGCTCAAACTAGCTACAGGAATAAAGGGAAACAAGAAGACTTTTTATCAATACATTAGAAGCAAGAGGAAGACCAAGGACAGGGTAGGCCCACTGCTCAGTGAGGAGGGAGAAACAGTAACAGGAAACTTGGAAATTGCAGAGATGCTCAATGACTTCTTTGTTTCGGTCTTCACCGAGAAGTCTAAAGGAATGCCTAACATAGTGAATGCTAATGGGAAGGGGGTAGGTTTGGAAGATAAAATAAAAAAAGAACAAGTTAAAAATCACTTAGAAAAGTTAGATGCCTGCAAGTCACCAGGGCCTGATGAAATGCATCCTAGAATACTCAAAGAGCTAAAGAGGAGGTATTTGAGCCTCTAGCTATTATCTTTGGAAAATCATGGGAGACAGGAGAGATTCCAGAAGACTGGAAAAGGGCAAATATAGTGCCCATCTATAAAAAGGGAAATAAAAACAACCCAGGAAACTACAGACCAGTTAGTTTAACTTCTGTGCCAGGGAAGATAATGGAGCAAGTAATTCAGGAAATCATCTGCAAACACTTGGAAGGTGGTAAGGTGATAGGGAATAGCCAGCATTGATTTGTAAAGAACAAATCATGTCAAACCAATCTGATATCTTTCTTTAATAGGATAATGAGTCTTGTGGATACGGGAGAAGCAGTGGATGTGGTATACCTAGACTTTAGTAAGGCATTTGATATGGTCTTGCATAATATTCTTATCAATAAACTAGGCAAATACAACTTAGATGGGGCTACTATAAGGTGGGTGCATAACTGGCTGGATAACCATACTCAGAGAGTAGTTATTAATGGTTCCCAATCCTGCTGGAAAGGTATAACAAGTGGGGTTCCACAGGGGTCTGTTTTGGGACTGGCTCTGTTCAATATCTTCATCAACGACTTAGATATTGGCATAGAAAGTACGCTTATTAAGTTTGCAGATGATACCAAACTGGGAGGGATTGCAACTGCTTTGGAGGATAGGGTCATAATTCAAAATGATCTGGACAAATTGGAGAAATGGTCTGAGATAAACAGTATGAAGTTTAATAAAGACAAATGCAAAGTGCTCTACTTAGGAAGGAACAATCAGTTTCACACATACAGAATGGGAAGTTACTGTCTAGGAAGGAGTACGGCAGAAAGGGATCTAGGGGTTATAGTGGACTACAAGCTAAATATGAGTCAACAGTGTGATGCTGTTGCAAAAAAAGCAAACATGATTCTGGGATGCATTAACAGGTGTGTTGTGAGCAAGACACGAGAAGTCATTCTTCCGCTCTACTCTGCGCTGGTTAGGCCTCAACTGGAGTATTGTGTCCAGTTCTGGGGACCGCATTTCAAGAAAGATGTGGAGAAATTGGAGAGGGTCCAGAGAAGAGCAACAAGAATGAATAAAGGTCTAGAGAACATGACCTATGAAGGAAGGCTGAAAGAATTGGGTTTGTTTAGTTTGGAAAAGAGAAGACTGAGAGGGGACATGATAACAGTTTTCAGGTATCTAAAAGGGTGTCATAAGGAGGAGGGAGAAAACTTGTTCATCTTAGCCTCTAAGGATAGAATAAGAAGCAATGGGCTTAAACTGCAGCAAGGGAGGTTTAGGTTGGACATTAGGAAAAAGTTCCTAACTGTCAGGGTGGTTAAACACTGGAATAAACTGCCTAGGGAGGTTGTGGAATCTCCATCTCTGGAGATATTTAAGAGTAGATTAGATAAATGTCTATCAGGGATGGTCTAGACAGTATTTGGTCCTGCCATGAGGGCAGGGGACTGGACTCGATGAACTCTCGAGGTCTCTTCCAGCCCTAGAAACTATGACTCTATGAATAAGAAAGAGATTTTGGAGACATCATGGATTGCGCTCTGAAAACATCAACCCATCAAAAAAGCTAACAGAATGTTAGGAAACATTAGCTTCTATTTGAGATAGATTAAAAGGACTGTGACTGTTCAGCTTAGAAATGAGATGACTAAAGGGGGATACGATAGAGGTCTATAAAATCATGAATGGTGTGGAGAAAGGGAATAGGGAAGTGATATTTATTCCTTCACATAACACAAAAACTAAGTGTCACCCCAATGAAATTAATAGACAGCAGGTTTAAAACAAACATAAGGAAGTACTTCTTCACAAAACACAGTCAATCTGTGGAATTCATTGCCAGGGATGTTGTGAAGACCAAAATTATAACTGGGTTCAAAAAAGAAATAATTAGATAAATTCATGAGAGATAGGTCATCAGTGGGTTATGGGTGTCCCTGAACCTATAACTGCCAGAGCCTGGGACTGGATGACAAGGATCATTCAAAATCGCCCTGTTCTATTCATTCCCTCTGCAGCATTTGGCACTGACCACTGTCAGAAACAGGATACTAAGTCTGACCTGGTCTGACCTGTTATGGCAGTTCTTATGTAGACAATGTAGACAACAGTAGCATGAGCAGTAGTCTGGGAACTGGACTAGCAGCAACTGCGATGAATGGGATATAGCAATATTCTGCAGGCAAAAGAAAATGACCAGGATCTTAAGATAGGAACAGTTCTCAATGCCCTTTAAAAACCATTAGCTAAAAGGATTTTTAAAGGGTCAAGTACTAAGAGCTGAATTGGCCCTCAAGGAGACATGGCCTTTGATGTTTGGACTCTACCAATTGAAGAACAGATCCCCAGCAGAGAGTGAATTATGATTGAAATACAGACCCAGAATGAAGATCACTGATAAAAGGGTTGTATGAGGAGTGTGTCACATAGGTGCCAGGTGTGCACTACCTACCCAGGTAAATGGGATGAAGACTCTTGGAGTCTATCACTCACAGAAACCATCAAGTGGAGGATGTGCACTACCAATGCTGCTAGGCAGCATAGAGATGATATGAAGGGGCCCCAACATAGCCAACAGATTATTCCCATAGCAGAAGAACTAACTATGGTCCCGTGAGAGCAAAAGTCTGATTTTTTTTTCTAAATTCTCTCCAAGAAGGTGGATGTGAGGAAGCCCTGAGAGCCCAGAATAGTATCATATCTTCCTACTGGACTAACAAATAGATTAAGACTTTTTAATCGATCCTTTATTTTCTGGCAGCCTGAATAAATTCTTTGAGTGTGAGACCTATATGGAAATCCATCTCTGACTTGAGGCTATAGTGCCGGGCACTTGGACTGTCAACATCACTTGCCCCAGTGTTACCTAGCAGCTCTGTGTTCTTGGGGAACCAGGGCATAGTACCCGCCTGTCTGACTCATGAAAGACCCCCACCCCAGCCTCTGCTTGAAACAAATCTGCATCAGAAGAAATACTTACAAAAAGCAATGAAAATACAGTGGGAGACACCTAAACCCCTGGGATAAGGATGACAGGATTAAGGAAACTCCCCTAGCCTCATTTGCATTGAAGATTAGCATACAGAATGGAGAACAGAGATTCCAAGGCAAGAACCACATGGAACTCTGGGACCAGAAAAGCAGGGAAGCACTGCATGATGGGGGATCTCTGCTCCAGATGTTAATGAATCCACGCCTGCACACACCGAGCTCAGTAGTTATCAGACCAATTCTAGTAATAAATCCTTTATTGGTATCCAAAATAGTGAAGCTCCCTAATTGCATTGTGAGCCCCCTCCAAGGAACACTGCCCAAAGCCAGGAATGATCAGCTCCCATGGTATAGCCTGAACAAAACAACTTTGGTATTCTCCCTTGTTTATACATAAACAAATCTAGTTTAATCTAGTTCAAAATTGAACCATCATTATTTCTCTTCAAAAACCCCTATCCATGCTCAAGTCAGTATTCTGATGCCCAGATCCAAAATCTGCATCAGTTCCATTGGGACTTCATCTTCTCCTGACTGATCATGCTGGGGGCTCTGCCTGACTCCAGCACTCTGGACCCTCAGCTATCACCACCACCTGGGACCCCCAGTCAATTTAAGCTTCATGGAGTGGTGAGAACCCAGCTCTCCCTTTCTCTCTCTCTCTCTAGGTATAGCCTTGTGTGATCAGTTATAGCTTTGTAAACCTGACTTTTATAATCAAATTTAAGTTAGATTTAATATTATAACTGTTTTGTTTGTTTGGCTCCCCTATGGTTATTACCTGGCAATAAATAACTTTCATGATTAAGATGGTTGCTTCTCTCTCTCGCTGTCTTCCCCTCCCCCCCTCATGGGTGTTTTCTGATTTCCCCATTCACTCTGCAGCAACGCTCCTCGTACCTAAGCTAAAAGATCCCTGCAGTGCCCAAAAATCCTGTGGGGTTTGCTCATCAAGTGGGTTACTACCAGAACAGTTGTAACATGAAAGTGGGGATAGAGATGTGCTGAACCTGGGACATATAAGGGTGGCAGATTGAAAGTGCTGCTCAACCTAGCCTGCTCAGGCATGCTCTAGTCTGGTGCAGTGCCCAAGGCATATGAGGGTGACAGCTTGGAGGTGCTGTTTGACCCAGCCTGGTGAGTCGAAGGGCCTATGAGGGTGCCAGCTTGAAAGTGCTGCTCGACCCAGCCTAGTGAGTCCAGGGACATATAAGGGGTCAGCTTTGGAGTGCTGATTAACCCAGTCCTCTCAGATGCACTCTGTTAATGTGTGTGTGTGTGTTCGTCTGATTCTGGGGCTTGAAGAACCCAACCCTGGGGAACCTAGGTCCTCCAGGATAGCTCTATTGGGAGAGAACTTGCAGCAGGGAGAAGTAGAGCTCCATATGAGAACACAAGTGACACAAGTGACATTGATAGAAGTACAGAACCCCTTCCCTTTCCCCAGAAGAGTAACCCTAATAAATGAGCATACCCCAAAGTAACGGGCAAAGCTGGTAACACCAGAGTTTGTGGCACACATGACATGATACCAAGTCCTTGAAAGGGTTTGGTATGCCCTTCTTCTGGTAGGCACCCTCCATGTAGTTTAAATATAATAATATGTAACTCAAAACTTCAGTCAAACTAGATTCAAATTTTCTTTAAGGGAGGAGTATCAAAATATCATGAAAAGGGTCATGTTCCCAAAGTCATTGTCATGTTGCAAGAAAATAGAATGAAAGAAAAGAAAACACAAAACAAATAGAATGATGTCAGTCAATGTTCCCTCTATTTTTTTCCATCCATGTGTGGAATGAATTTTGTTATGTGCACTATATTATCGAGAAAATGTGAGGATATGCACCACAAGTAGAAACAAAAAACCTAGATATAATATATATTTTTAAAAAGTTACCATAGGGACAATTACTCCAGCCAGGACAGGTTAGGTGTTTTAGAACTCACTACCCAAAGAATTACATTTAAGCATAAGAGAGAAATAAAAATTATGAAATGCATAGACCAGTCAAAAAACTCAAATAACAGCACTTTGAAAGATAGTTACAGAGAATATATGTGCATTAGAGGAAGTATCAAGAAGTAACAACAACAACAACAACAACAATACAAGTATGTGTTGGGAGGTGAGTGTGAAAGACACTCTGTGTGTGTGTGAGAGAGAGAGAGAGACAGAGAAACAGTGTGCATGTGTGTGTGTGTGTGTGTGTGTGTGTGAGAGAGAGAGAGAGAGAGAGAGAGAGAGAGAGAGAGAGAGAGAGAGAGAAGTTGCCCCTTTAAGTACATTGCCCTTTTAAGTAGATCGGCGCTCAAAGCATACAAAGCAGCAGCCATCAGCGCCCTCCCCCTCCTTTCTCACCTCCTCTGCATAGCAAGCAGGAGGCTCCTGGGAGCATCTGGCCAGGGGCTCAAAGGCAGAGGGCAAGAGCAGCATGGCAGTGGGGGGAGGGGCACCTGAAGTGTGCAGCATTTGATAGCCTGCTGGGTGGCCGTGCAGCTTAGAGGGAATTTAGATGCCAGTGAAAGGTGCACACTAAAGCTGGGCAAATTTTTTGATGGGTAACTTTGTAGTCTGGATTGACACATAACTACTCACAAATTTGACACAAATTTGCTGAATAGTTCTGGCCATTTTTTTTCAGGTCTTTGATGCCATTCACAAAATGGCCAGAGGAAGTGGTGTCTTTATAACTTGTAACCTAGTGGTTAAAGTACTCACCCCAGACAATGGAGATCCAAGTTTAATCTCCCCCTCTGCCTGAAGTGGAGAAGAGATTAGAACATGGGTCTCCTGCATTAAAGGAGAGTACAATAACTACTGTTCTAGGGGATATTCTAGTGAATGGGGGCTGAGGAGACTTTCACTCTCTGCAGTTGAAACGGTTCCACTTTTTATAACTAATTACTTGTAATTGGAGTGGGGGGGGGGCTTGGATTTGGGTCACCCACATCCTAGGTGAGTGCCCTAACCATCTGGCCATACAGTCATTCTCATTTACTCTCCCTCTCTCAATTCATTGACATTTATGTGGTTTTCTAAACACCTGAGGCCCTGCATTGGTAGCATTGTGCTTCAAGAGCAAAGTTTAGGAAACATCCGTGAGACTGTGGAATAGGGATATAGAGAAAGGTATGCTTCAAATCTATTGATGTCATGCAGTCCCCTTTGTTGATGGTAGCTAGCTAGTGTGGATGTTAAAGTATCCATCTCAAATTTTGATGGCTTTATGGCTCTATTGAGATATTTGAGATTGAGAACTGCTCTGTAGCCTTCTGACTTCTTGGGGATGGGGGACGGGACTGGAAACAATGTGGAGTGAGTGTGGTGTTCAGTGCCCAGTCAGTGATTATGGCACTTGCGAGAGCTCTGCTTTGTTCAGTGTCTGAATTCTTTCTAACTGGCTGTGTATAACAATCACAAGAGTTTCACAGAACCCTACCCAGACTCTCTGTCTGGAAAGCTCAGCCCTTAGAATCATAGAATAGAATCATAGAATATTAGGATTGGAAGAGACCTCAGGAGGTCATCTAGTCCAATCCCCTACTCAAAGCAGGACCAACAACAACTAAATCATCCCAGCCAAGGCTTTGTCAACCGGGCATTAAAAACCACCCTCCTAGTGAAATAGTGTTTCCTAATATCCAACCTAGACCTCCCCCACTGCAACTTGAGACCATTGCTTCTTGTTCTGTCATCTGCCACCACAGAGAACAGCCTAGCTCCATCCTCTTTGGAACCCCCCTTCAGGTAGCTGAAGGCTGCTATCAAATCCCCCCTCACTCTTCTCTTTTGCAGACTAAATAACCCCAGTTCCCTCAGCCTCTCCTCGTAAGTCATGTGCCCCAGCCCCCTAATCATTTTTGCTGCCCTCTGCTGGACTCTCTCAAATTTGTCCACATCCCTTCTGTAGTGGGGGGACCAAAACTGGATGCAATACTCCAGGCGTGGCCTCACCAGTGCCGAATAGAGGGGAATAATCACTTCCCTTGATCTGCTGGCAATGCTCCTACTAAGACAGCCCAATATGCCGTTGGCCTTCTTGGCAACAAGGGCACACTGCTGACTCATATCAGGCTTCACATCCACTGTAATCACCACGGTCTTTTCTGCAGAACTTCTGCTTAGCCAGTCGGTCCCCAGCTTGTAGTGGTGTATGGGATTCTTCCTTCCTAAGTGCAGGACTCTGCACTTGTTCTTGTTAATCATCAGATTTCTTTTGGCCCAATCCTCCAATTTGTCTAGGTCACTCTGGACCCTATCCCTACCCACCAGCGTATCTACCTCTCCCCTGCCAGCTTAGTGTCATCTGCGAATTTGCTGAGGTGCAATTAATCCCATCATCCAGATCATTAATAAAGATGTTGAACAAAACCGGCTCCAGGACTGACCCTGAAGGCATTCTGCTTGATACCGGCTGCCAACTAGACATTAAGCCATTGATCGCTACCCGTTGAGCCCGACAATCTACCCAACTTTCTATCCACCTTATAGTCCATTCATCCAATCCATACTTTTTTAACTTGCTGGCAAGAATACTGTGGGAGACTGTATCAAAAGCTTTCCTAAAGTCAAGATATATCACATACACCGCTTTCCCCATATCCACAGAGCCAGTTATCTCATCATAGAAGGCAATCAGATTGGTCAGCCATGACTTGCCCTTGGTGAATCCATGTTGACAGTTCCTGATCACCTTCCTCTCCTCCAAGTGCCTTGAGGATTCCTTGAGGACCTGCTCCATGATTTTGCCGGGGACTGAAGTGAGGCTGACCGGTTTGTAGTTACCCGGGTTCTCTTTCTTCCCTTTTTAAAATATGGGCACTATATTTGCGTTTTTCCAATCATCTGGGACCTCCCCCAATCGCCACGACTTTTCAAAGATAATGACCAATGGCTCTGAAATCACATCAGCCAACTCTCTCAGCAACCTCGGATGCATTAGATCTGGACCCATGGACTTGTGCACGTCCAGCTTTTCTAAATAGTCCTTAACCTGTTCTTTCACCACTGAGGGTGGCTCACCTCCTCCCCATACTGTGTTGCCCAGTGCAGCAGTCTGGGGGCTGACCTTGTCTGTGAAGACCAGGGTAAAAAAAGCATTGAGTACTTCAGCTTTTTCCACATCATCTGTCACTATATTGCCTCCCCTATACAGTAAGGGTCCCACACTTTCCCTGACCTTCTTCTTGTTGCTAACATACCTGTAGAAACCCTTCTTGTTACCCTTCACATCCCTTGCTAGCTGCAACTCCTATTGTGCCTTGGCCTTCCAGATTATACCCTTGCATGCGCTAGCAATATTTTTGTACTCCTCCCTAGTCATCTGTCCAAATTTCCACTTCTTGTAAGCTTACTTTCTGAGTTTAAGCTCACCGAAGATTTCACTGTTAAGCCAAGCTGGTCGCCTGCCATATTTGCTATTCTTTCTGCACTTCAGGATGGTTTGTTCCTGCAACCGCAATAAGGATTCTTTAAAATACAGCCAGCTCTCCTGGACCCCTTTGCCCTTCATGTTATTCTCCCAGGGGATCCTGCCCATCTGTTCCCTGAGGGAGTCAAAGTCTGCTTTTCTGAAGTCCAGGGTCCGTATTCTGCTGCTCTCCTTTCTTCCTTGTGTCAGGATCCTGAACTCGACCATCTCATGGTCACTGCCTCCCAGATTCCCATCCACTTTTGCTTCCCCTACTAATTCTTCCCTGTTTGTGAGCAGCAGGTCAAGAAAAGCTCTGCCCCTAGTTGGTTCCTCCAGCACTTGCACCAGGAAATTGTCCCCTACACTTTCCAAAAACTTCCTGGATTGTCTATGCACCACTGTATTGCTCTCCCAGCAAATGTCAGGGTGATTGAAGTCCCTAATTAGAACCAGGGCCTGTGATCTGGAAACTTCAGTTAGTTGTCCGAAGAAAGCCTTGTCTACCTCATCCTTCTGATCCGGTGGTCTATAGCACACACCCCACCGTGACATCACCCTTGTTGCTCTCGCCTCTAAACTTAACCCAAAGACTCTCAACAGGCTTTTCTCCAGTTTCAAACTGGAGCTTTGAGCAATCAGACTGCTCTCTTACATACAATGCAACTCCTCCACCTTTCCTCCCGTACCTGTCCTTCCTGATTAGTTTATACCCATCCATGACAGTGCTCCAGTTACAGTCCCCAGTACCACATCTGCCCTTCAAAGCAAAAATGTAATAATAATAATAATAATTAATTAATTAATTAATTACTAACAATGTTTAATTAACATTTGAGGTGCTCTGTGCTGTCATTTGGACCTATGGAACTCCCCTGGAAGATCAGCACTGATACTGTTAGGACGTGATCTGGCTGTTCCATGTCTTGGGGCTCGATTGTCTCAACATAATGTGGATATTGCCTGGCAATATGGCCAGCCTTTATCTCCCTCCCTTTCTCCCTTCTGGGATTTGGAGAAGGTGTCACCTATTTCTCCGTGTTATGTGTCCATCTGGAATGACAAACTCTTTCTACTGCAGGGCAACCCATTGTTACTCCACTGCCATTTAAGACCATTGTTTCCCATCATAGAGACCCAGTGTCATTTTCATAAAATAGAGGCAGTTCATGAAACCACAAATCATACTGACATTTTTGTTTTGCCTTACCTGTTTCTTTATACATCTGCAAGTCCCTGGTGACATTGACATCAGGTTCCAACAGTACAGGCATTCTTGTTTTCAATTTTCTGTTGAACAAAATGTCAGTTGGTGACAACCCCATGCCTCATTGGTGCTGTTCTGAAATTTAACAGTGCTAAATATGGATCAGAGCCCAACTCCACAGACTTTGTCAATATTATTTTGGCATCATTTTCCATCATTAGATTGGGGATAATGGGGAGTAGTGGTTACATGTCTAAACCTGTACTTCACTGCAAACTGCTTAAACACATGTCACTAAATTGTGGTCCACTGTTTCACATTACTATGTCAGATATACCATGTATAGCAAAAATAGATTTGACAGGCACACTCACTTGTTTAGCTGTAGTACCTTCTAGTAAGTGAGAATAACAGTTTATAACAATTACATAGCTTTTTTTAGTCAACCTAGACAAAACTATGCCTACTTTCCTGTAGGAGGCCAATTTTTCCTGTGCCACCAACACGGGCTCTTTCACATGACTTAGCCAAAGTTTTTGGCATATGCAACAAGCCTTAACTGCAGTTTTCTCAATGTCACTGTTCATTTGAGTCCAACATGACGCATCTTTGATCATTCTCTCAGACATTTCAGTCCCTAAATGACCTTCATGTATCCTTTTAAACATATTTTTTCTGTAATGCCCTAGGAATCACCATTCTGGTGCCTTTAAACAAAGTTCCATCTAGTACTTAGAGCATCCCTTTAAATTGATAATAGGGACTGGACTATGTTGTCCTGGCCAGCCTGTGCAAATAGCCTTAATTACTTTCTGCAAGGTCTCTTCCTGAGCAGTAATTCTGGCAATCACAAGCCACATTTCATCTGAGACAGGACAAATTTATTTATTTAATCAGATTAACAGGTATAAAATGTAGTTCTGGACTTTGCTCTACTGCACTTTTTTCAAATGCTGTAAAGATTGTGTCTGCAACCACCAAATCTGTACCAAGTTTGTATTCAATTTGCAAATGAAATTGTAACTGAAAAAAACCTTGGGGGGTGGAGAGGATCCGGCAGGCTCCTTTGCAATGGTAATAAGTGGTTTATGGTCAGTTTCAGTTAACACCAGTCTCTCATAAATGAAGACATGAAACTTTTTACATCCATAGACTAAGGCCAAAGCCTTCTTCCCTATTTGAGCATACTGATGCTCAACTTTTATTAGCACGTGTGTTGCATAAGACACTGGTCTCCAGTTTTGACGGTTCTGTTGTAAAAGGACTGCACCAATACCCTCCTGGAAGGCGTCTGTGCACAATTTAGTTTTGCAATTAATGTCTTAGTACCTCAGGATGGGGGCCTCTTTAATTCACTCCTTTAGTTTTGCAAACTATTTAGTAAGGCCATGTCTACACTACAAACTTTGGTCAATGGAAGTTATGTTGGCACAAAACTGCGGCAGTTAGTACATTGCTCATGCATGTGCACACTTGACTTCTTGTGTCAGTGCTGCACACACTCACAAGATATTCTTGTGTCAAAGCATAGTGTGGTGCACTATGGGCAGATATTCTAGTATGCAACTCACCATCGTCCAGCTCTCTGTCTTTTGAGAAATTTTGGCAATGAATGAAGGGACTGAAATGAGTCACACACAGGTGATTGGGAGCAAAGAGTCAAATACCCATCATACAATTCTGTCCATCTCATAAAGCCACTCATATCCCAATTTTTTGTGCCTTTTTAAAAACTCCAACAAACCTGCACAGTACTTCTCACTGTCTGCCATCTCTGACAGAAGTCTGAAGGTCACATGGCTCTACACTACTATCATGAGTGTTACAAACACAGGATGAAGATCCTCCAGTATTTGCAGAACCAAAAGATCATCAGCAGCAGGGGACATGACAATTTCAAGGAGAACAGATTGCTGTGTGACATAGCAAAAACCAATTCAAAATTGTTGGTGGCATTCTTGGAACTGCTGAAGAGGGTGTAGTGCTGCTTCTAGCTCCAAGAAACAAGCACTGACTGGTAGGATTGCATCGTAATGAAGGCTTGGGATGAAGAGCAGTGTCTGCAGAACTTTTGGTTGCACAAGGCCACATTCCTGGATCTGTATGCTAGCCCCAGACCTCCAACACAGGAAGACCAGAATAAAAGCTGCACTGACAGTGAAGAAGTGAGTCGGAATTGCACTGTGGAAGCTTGCAATGCTGGATGATATCAGATGATACTGGGAAATCATTTTGAGTGGAAAAATCAACAGTGGGAGCCATTATCATGCAACCGTGCAATTAATCATCTCCTGAGACACAGAACTGTGAGTCTTAGTAACGTGCAGGGCATAGTGGATAAATTTGCAGAAATGGGGGTTCCAAACAGCAGTGGGGTGATAGATGGGATGGTAAATCCCTATTTTGGCACCAGCAACATTGGCACAGAGTACATCAACAGAAAGTGCTACTCTCTTATGGCTATGTAAGCCTTGGCAGATCACTGGAGATGCTTTACCAATATCAGCATGGACTGGTCAAGAAAAGTGCATAACATCTTTAAGAATACAGGACTGTTCAGAAAGCTGCAAGCAAGGACATTATTTCCTGACTTGCAAATTACTATTGGCAATGTTGAAATACCAATAGTGATACTGGGGGAATCAGACTACCTCTTGCTCCCGTGGTTCATGAATCGCACACCAGACATCTCAACAGCACTAAATAAAGATTTAGCTACAGGCTCAGATGGTGCAGAATGACAGTTGAAGCTGCTTTTGGTAGATTGAAGGGATGCTGGCATTGTTTACTCACAAGATTGGATCTCTGCAAGAAAAATATCCCAATGGCTATAGCTGCCTGGTGTGTCCTGTATAATATCCGTGAGGCTACAGTGGGATAGTTGCTGGACCTTCCTGACAGGTTTATCACTCCAAGAAAAGATAGATAGCCAGCAGAGGTAAGCCAAGTTTTTCTCATTTCTGGCCTGAACTGGAAGCAGGAAGTATTAAATCTCACAAGAGAGAGGGTCTTTTCTTGTAGGATTTCTAGCACTTTTTGCATTTTGAAGAGGTTTTGTATAGTACAGGCTAGATATGAATAAGTAACATTTATTTGAACCAAACTTCTGCATTTTTAGGCTCTCCTGTATCTAAATCCTACCAATTCATCTGCTATTAAGAAAAGATTATTTTATTTTTATCCCTTGCTTTGTGCTTTCCAATCCAAAAAGGAAAGGTCTGTGCTGTGTAGAGTTACTATGTAAAGGCAAAACAAGTGCTTGGCTCTATGCAGTTGCACAGGAGGATAAATACATAAGGTGCCTTCTTTGGCCCCTGTGTGAGGTACCTAGCCAGCAGGCCCCAGCACTGGGAGGGGAGAAGATTCTCTGCAGGACTGATACTTCCCTTCCCACATATCTGGATAGGGCCTGGGAAGAGCATTGAATTTGTCCAGCAATACACTGTCACAGAAAGAGGGTAGTAATCTGGTACAGACAAGCAGAAAGTTATTTCTCTCTCCCTCCCTCTCCCCAACCTTAGAGCAACTGGGGAGCCAGTCAGAGGATTGTGACAGAGTCAAAACTCTTTCCTGGTCTGCTCATGGAGGAGCACAGCTATGTCCTGCCCCTCACTTAGGGTAGATTGTCACCTTAAAATCTAGCTCTAAAGCTGTTAGGCTGGAAACAAACAATAATTTAAAGAAAAGAAAGGAAATATTGAGTCTCTTTCAAAAGATAGTATTCACTTTGATCATTTGAGCAGCTAGTGCCCCTGCAGTTTCTATGCTTCATCGGCATTTCAAATCCAGGCCCTGACAAGAACAACGTCAGAGATAAAATATTTAGCAAACATTCCCAGTGCATGAATTCAGGAAACACCTTTGTGGATGGATATAAAACTGTGCAAATAAGTTGTTTCATTTTAAGAAGAAGAAAAGGAAAAGATCTTCAAAAGAAATTTTAACAGTATCTGAATTAGATGAGAAAAATTAAATAAATCTGTACTGTTCCAATGTTGTTTATAAAATTGTGAATAAGCAGCAACATTTCTTGGATTTCATCACTTTCCAATGGAAAGATTTGTACTGAAGCACTTGTTTGAAGATGACATCAATATTCATAATATAAAATATTATTACCACCATCTTATAATAAAGTAATGCTATTGATATATCTTATCAACAGTCATAATAAAATAATGACTTGTGGCATCTTACAATGGGTGTGTCACCCCACCCTAGTGTATCTGTGAACTTTAATATACCAAGTTGAATGTGCTTTTTTAAATAATGAAAAGCTGCAAAAAAAAAAAAATGCTCCCAGTGTTTACCAGAGATAAACGGATGTCTTTCCAGTCTTTTGATTTTATGAGACATTTAACCATCTTCCCTAGTAAAATAAACATTTTTCTGTATTTTTAAAGAGGTCAGGTTATCATGCCAGGGCTTTGCAAACAGATTTTCTCTCTCCCTGCTTATGTTAACTTAGCTCACTATTTTCTGCTTAGTTTTCAACGCAGTAGTACTAACTCATAAAATTAATTCCCATTTTGTGGGTATGTCAGAAATGAGGATTGTTCTGACCCCTGTTTGAACTCATCAGCTGAAATGAAGTTGTTCAGTGAGCTGGAGAAGACAAAGCTGAGTTCCAAGAAATTAATCAACTCCATCAGCCTTCGCAATAGGCCTGAAAATGGCACACATCAGACTGACCCTGAGCAGCTCTGGATTCCCTCTGTAAATGAAAGTCATCATTCCTGGCAAGGAAGATACTAAATTATAGGCTTTTAAATTTAATTTTCAGTTTACTTGTGTTTTCGATTAGTATGCCATGTTTCATAAAGATGGTAGTACCTTTAAGTAGTAAATGCCTTCATCTACCAGCTCAATCCCTGTTGTAATAAAAAGGTAAATTTGAACTAAAAACTGTTAGCAAATGAAACATGTGCCCGTTTTTTTTTCTCAGTGACACCTTAAGCAACAATACCAAATTATTTTCTTCATACCAAAATCAATAACAGGCTTGGAAATAAAAAGTAGCCCTGCAGCCTGAGGCCACAGATTTTCATGACAGGCTACTAAAACTATCTTTCAGTAGCCTGAAGGTCTGCCAGCTAATCATTCACTTTCCTTCACTATTTAGTTGTCGGATATCTCTCCGGGCTAGTAAAACTTAAAGGCTATGTGACAAATTGTCTGCTAAAGAAACATTGTCCATTTTTATCTTCACAGAACTTCAATATGTAGCACGAAGACTGAAAAGTTCATGTTGCTTTGGAGAGGAAAAATTATAATTGTAACTGGTCTGAGAATTCCAAAAGTAAAATACAGACCTGTTCATTATTAAATGCGAGGCATTATGAGCCTGATACTGCACCCATCAAAGTCAATGGTAAACTTCCCTTTGATTTTCATGGGTGCAGGATGGAGATCTAAGTGAATGGAGATTAGGTGTTCTCTATTAAGCACACAAAGGTAAGTAACTGTAAAAGTTAGGGTTGACTGCTCCATCCTAACTCTGCCCCCTTGTGCCCATACATGACAATATTATCTATAATTAGGCAATCATAGTAATTCTCAAATACCACAATATAACATTGTGTTACAATACAGTGCTGGGCAGCAACTGGAAGGTGCTGAGTTCTATCAACTGTCCTTGACTTCAATAGACATTAAGGGTGCTCAGCGACTCACAGAATCCAGCTCTTAGATATGTATGCCTATCACCTAATCTGGGCCAAATCCTGCTTGCCTAGCATAGTATTTAGCATTTAATTTACTAAGCTTTTTTAAAAGAACAAACAACCCTAACAGACACCAGGCAGCTAAGGCTAGCTGTTGCCTCCTAATCTTATTAGTAATTGTGCATGAGTAGGCCTAAGAGGCACCAGATAGGCAAGGTTGACTGGTATCTTTTGATACTACAGGTTAAATATGAGTCTCCATATTTATTTAGCCTACATCCTCACTGCAAAGTGGGTTACAAGTCTGAGTGAAGCACAACCCAGGCTCTAACCCATACCCCCCTCTAGCCTGGGTTTGAAAGCACAATTAAACTTGTGTGAGAGAGTTTTGTGTGTCGACAGGAGAAGGCAACACCTGAGTTAACTTGGCAGTGAAGCCATACTCTAGGGTATGCACTTCAATGTTTGCCAGTTTGGGGACTACGTTGGTAAGAATGGGGGGAAATGAGAAGGCTCGATCTTACATTCCCTACTCCGGAAAATTTCTCATTGACTTCAGTGGAAATTTTGTCTGAATAACAAATGCAACATGGGGCTCAAAAAGATGGTGATATAGGATATTACTTTGAATTTCCTACTTTTTGTTGTTGTCTTTCAAAGTTTAGTATAATTTACTTTTATCTGAAATAAAAGTCAAACTGTATAATCAAGTTTGTTTGGGTTTGCCTTTAAAAAACAATTATTTATTTGAGAGATTAGAATAAAATCCCCCAAAGAGCTCAATTCATATATAGCCAGTTACATATATGGTTTTTGTTTTGTTTTGTTTTGTTCTGTTAGTGGGCTGTCATTCTCCTCTTACCTTCTGAAACTTCTCTAATCGCACACAGCTGTTGCCCATCTTTCCTGTGGGCTCATCTGCAGAGGAAGGCTCCTGCAAGCCTAGCTAGGGAATTTGGGTATTAAATTCAAACCCGAGTTTGCAAATAGTCCAAAGTTTGAATGTCATGCCATGATGGATTGACAATATTTTTTTCTATACTGTTCATTCCCATCCACAACTCAACAGCCAGGCCACAACACCGGTATGCTAAAAAAAATCCTTATTTCTTTTTCTTTAATATATCCCGCTACATCCTGGAAGCCACATGTTTATACAAATATTCCACTTCACTCTCTCCTTTGTTTTGATAAATTACTTTTATAAATTGCACCCATTTCTCCCTATGCAAGCATCATTTGTTTTCTTTCCCTTGCTCATATTGGACCCTCAGTACAGGTGCCCACAATGATACATGCTAGTAGAAACACAGTGCGAACACCAGTGCAGATCTCTCCTGCTGTACATCAGTTGTATTGGCAGTTGATCTAGTGGTATGCATTTGTTTAATGATGCATGGTTGATTTAACCTTCTAGACTGTCCCTCCCTGAGGAACATGAGCTTTATCCTGGAAATTGAGTCATGTCAGAGTAACATGTTAATTATTATTGTAGTAATAATTCTCAACCCATAGTAGAGAGCATTTTGTTTCTATTCAGTAACTTACAGTATATAAATGTTACAAGCATTGCAATGCATTCTCTTACTGCAGAAAAAAATCCCTTTTAATTATTAGTGTAATTACAGTGAAGTTGAAGAAATCAAATTGCAGTCTTTTAAACCTGGGATTCGTATCTTTGTCCCTTGCATGGTTGGAATCATGAATTAAATAGAGGCTCATTTCCAAATAATACAAATAATAATTATAATAGAATTTCCTTGACCAGATATGAACTCAAACTTACAGGTAGGAAAGTTATCTCTGGAATAATGTTACTTACATTGTAGATCTTAGTTAGAAACACATAGATTTACCCTAGCTAGTCTGGTAATATTTAATTGTAAATAAAAACTGGGACCTTTGCGCACCAATAGGGATATGGAATTGAGGATATTGTATTAAGCAATGGCATAAGAGCACACTTATGTTAATGAAGTATGAAAAGGTTGTCTCATTGCTGTCCTAACATCAGTTAACATCAGCAGCTCACTGTGAACATCAAAATCAATAACAAGGAATTTAAATTAGACAGAATTTACAGTTAAATATATTTAATTGATTAATTTTGTAGTTTGCCTCAAATTGGTTTTATTGTGCTTCAGATTTTTCTTTTGTTTTGCCTGCATGATTGCCTGGTATTGCAATGGATAGCTTGTGTGTGTGTGTGTGTGTGTGTGTGTTCTTAACACTTGGGCACATTTCCAAAACAGTTGTCTTTTCCAAAAGAGTAATTCCTCGTGTGCTTTTTTTATATTTATTTGTATTTTCTGGAAGCTTACAAAGCTTAGTTTGAATAGTAACATAAAATAGAAAAATCTTATGAAAACAATAGGTTGTCGAGGAAGTCCCAGCACTATTAGGAGAACAGAGTTTGAGCTGAATACAAATGTTTTGCTGTTTGCCCTCCTTTAAATCTAACCCAGGCATTGTGGACTTAAAGATTACAGAACATAAAAATCTAAATAAAAGGTTGACTACTTCTGTGAGCCTCTTTGAGTTTGATAGATTTTCTAATCAGGTTTTTAAACAAAAGTTTTTGTGACACATTAATATTACTGCTTGTGGTTATGATGAAAGCTCGATGTAACAAAAACTTCAAAGGCAAGGATTCAATATGAATTTCTCAGACTTAAATATTGTTGATAATCTTTGTCTAAGACACCAGCCTGAAACACTTGTGTTATTAAAACTGTGCTGCACTGACCTTTCTCAAGATTTTTTGAGGTTGGATGCTTCAACATACCATACCTGCAACTGTATTGACTGGAATATTTTGCCTGTCAGGATTAAGTTAATGTTGTTATCTTTGGCTGTAATGGGTTTTTAGCCTGCTGTTGCCTGCCTGCAAATGCAACTGTAAATTACTTTACAGTAAGACATGATGATTTGCTAAGTCTCTTGATAGGTTCTTTAGTCAGATTTAGTGTAAAATGTAAGGTGAAAAAGTTTTAGGGAAGTGAAGTTCTGTATTGTAGCTAATGTTTCCAGAACCTACTGTGTCTAATATGTCAGTGGAATTTGGTTTATTCACTGGAAATTACAGCAATCTTCAAAGCGGGGACAAAGTATGAAAAAAATATCTCTTTCAGTTAAGAAGTAAGAAAAGTATTAGTTTTTCAGCTTTATTATCAAAATTGATAGATGCTTTTAGGCCTTATGTAAAATTTTTCCTTTCTTTCTAATTCAGTTCTGGTTTGCAGTGATCAGAACCATGGCTGTTTGGCCTTTAGTATGTGAAATGAGCTGGTAGTCTCAATCCAATTTCAAGACAAATATCCAAAAGATTATACAATTACAGTGGTTACTAATTGATATGCTCTCTTCAGTTTTAGCAGAGAAGCCTAGGAGTGCATGGATATAGATCTTAAATAGCCACTTGCGTTCAATAGTAAATGTGTTCCTCAGGTGTGAGTGAGGACCAACTGGCAGAGCAGTGTGGAGAAGCTCATATTGCTGCTATTCCTGGTGTACTTGTTCGCTTGATGAAAGACAACTGCAGTCCCCGAGGCCGTCACGAGAGCACCTTTCATGAGTCCTTTCATGGTAATATCCTTCACATTAAAAAAATACTTCCTACCCTATTTTGGGGAGGAATCCCAAGACCTGAATGACTTCTGCCCTCGTGATATTCCAGTATTAAATTTTATTATGAAAAAAATCTTTAAATTATTAAAATGTCACAAGAAGAGGAAAAGAAAAATTAATAAATACATAAATTGAGGCTGTAAATTAGAAGGTTTGTAGCCAGCAGAGGAGTGAAGCTCTGGAACAGCCTCCTATAGGAATTGTGGGGGCAAACAGTTTTATGATATTAATTTGTCAAGCTCTGAGTGGGATTGTATGATGGCTGTGGCAGTGGAGAGCTTGGCTCAGCAGCCCAGGCTCTTATCTTATGTTTTTAAAATCTCATGCTTCTGGGCCTCAGCTGGTCACCTTCAGGGGGCCAAGAAAGGAATTTCTTCCCCACAATGTATTTTTTAGCTCTTTCTCCTGAAGCATCAGGGATGGCCATGGCTGGAGATAGAATATTGGATGCAGATGGTCAGTGTTCTGAAGTGGCACTTAGCATTCTCTCTATATCCCAGGTGCTTGGGGGGCTGGTTCTTGTTCATGCACTCAGAGTCTAACTGATCACCATATGTGGGGTCGTGGAGGAATTTTTCCCCAGGTCAGAATGGCAGTGACTTTGAGTGGGAGGGGGATGTTTCCCTTCCTTTTTAGCATATGGGTGCAGGTCACTTGTCAGGATTATTGGGTATATATTACTAAATCAATTCCCTACTACTGCAGGGGCCTTGGACATTGGTGCACTTCGGTCCATTTGGTTCTCTGCCAGTAACACACAATAGTTTAGCCTCATGAGGGCTGTAATACTTTGGTCTGGTTCCGGTTGTTGGTTTGGTATGGGGGTGGCTGGATGGTTTTGGTGGCCTATGATATGCAGAAGGTCAGACTGGATGATCTGGTGGTCCCTTCTGGCCTAAATTCTATGTCAATATGACCATTTTAGAAATGCATACTGTGACGTTACACCCAATATTCTTCATAGAAATATTGTTATAATATTAATATGGCATAACTAAGATATGTTTTATGCAAGATGGGTTATGTGAGGTAACATTGAAAAGGTTATGATTTACTGAATGTGTTTATCCAATTTGTATGCATATATCATTTCTGTATCTAAAGTTAGGAATACTGTCTATGTGACAATTACAACTGTGTGGGTATGTGCTTGGGAAACGCCCACCAGACAGTAAGCAATCAGCCTTAATGGGCCATTAGGAAAAGACAATGAGTCTTCGAAGATGTGGATCCCCCATCTTCCCAGGAGTTCCTTCCTTTGGACCTTGCAAATAAACCTTGTCTCATGGTTGTCCTGACATTGCAAGGTCATGTGATAATGTCACCTGGTACAAAATATTACCTTACACATTGCTGGTGCATTTCTACTGGAAACAAAGGCTTCAATTTAAATTCTATTTACGGCTGGGAAGCAAGGCAACCAGGACTCTCCTCCATTGCTTGCCCAGGAAGGAAGACTGCTAAAAACACCTGAAGAGGAAGGCAGGGTTGAGTCCAGGCTGAGACAGAGGTCCAGTCTGTAAAGAGAAATAACTGGAACTCTAAGCTACAGAAATGCTGAAACTTGCCTAAAACAATATTTAGGATGAAAAGTTACATATTGTAACCTGTTTCTTGAGTGTATAAAGCTTATTTTGAGTGTTTTGTTTTATTTGCTCAGTAATCTGCTTTGTTCTGTTTGCTATCCCTTATAATCACTTAAAATTTACCTTTTGTAATTAGTAAACTTATTTCTTGTTCGTAACATAACCCAGTTTGAGCATTCATGTCTGGGGATGGGGGGCAAGAAGCTGTGCATATCTCTTTCCACATTGAGGGAGAGGGTGATTTTTATGAGCTTGTGCTGTGCAGATTTTTCTATACAGCGCAAGACAATATTATTTTGGGTTTACTCCCCAAAGGGTGTGTGCACATGAGTGCCGGGTGAATCCCCGAGCTGATTCCTCCCACACAGAGCTGATCTCAGTATCTCTGTGTCCGGGTGTGTCCCTACCTGTGTGTGTGCTGGAGAAGGCTGGAGGGCCTAGCACAGCTAGGATAGGGTGAAGAAACCCAGGCTGGTGGAACAGGCGGAACCAGTGGGACCCCAGTACATCAGGTGTCATCCTGGACAGGGTGGGGGTCCAATCTGTCACACATACCTCATTCTACTCCCAGCACCAGGAGTAGCAACAAGAAACAAACTTAGTGGGAGGACGCTAGTGAATCAAACACAGATATTGACTTCAGTTGAGGTGAAAAACAGTTACCTACCTTTCCGTAACTGTTCTTTGAGATGTGTTGCACATGTCCATTCCACTGTGGGTGTATGGGTGTCCTGAGCACAACTGTTGGGGATTTTTTCCCTCAGTAGTACCTGTTGGGGTGGGTTGAGTGCCATCTGTCACCATGCACCTCTATGAGCTAGTATAAGAGGGTGGGGCCATCCCCGACCCTCCTCAGTTCCTTCATATCAGATAGACTCTGAAAGAGAGGAGAAGGCATGTGCCTGTGGAATAGACATGTGCAAGACATCTCAAAAAACAACAGTTACAGAAAGGTAGGTAACCTTTTTTTTTGTTCTTTGAACAATCGCACATGTCCATTCCACTGTTAGTGACTCACAAGCAAACACACATGGAGGCGGTATGACATTACCAAGGGAACAATCTGGACTGTTGAACAAATGTGTCCCCTTAATTCTGTAGCCTGGCGTGCCTTTTACACTGCTTTGCTGTGAGAACACCCACTCCTGGCCTGTTCACACAGCCTTCAGCATGCAAAATCATTACCAGCTATGTTACATAAATGTTCTGACCAGCCACTCAGGAATTACATATAGAGCAACACCTGCAAATTCCTAGTCACAGCCTTGTCCCCCAGAAATGTGCATCTTGTACTGCTCAGTACCCTCCTGAACAATACAAGCTCATCAAAGGAAAATGATATGCACCAGTCTTATTATATCAAATGGAGTTTCTCTCACACTTTACCCAAACACACTGGTTAAGATAAAAGAATAAGAGAAGTTTATGAACTACAGAAAGATAGATTTTAAGTGATTACAAATAATGATGCATAAAGTCAGGATTGGTTACAAAAGAAATAAAAGATAAAATGCAAGCTAATACCTAACTTAACATGGTAAAAAGAACAGGAGTACTTGTGGCACCTTAGAGACTAACAAATTTATTTGAGCATAAGCTTTCGTGGGCTACAGACCACTAATTTGGATGCATATAGACTGGAACATATATTGAGGAGATATATATACACATACAGAGAGCATGAAAAGGTGGGAGTTGTCTTACCAACTCTGAGAGGCCAATTAAGTAAGAGGAAAAAACACTTTTGAAGTGATAATCAAGATAGCCCAGTACAGAGAGTTTGATAAGAAGTGTGAGAGTACTTACATGGGGAGATAGATTCAATGTTTGTAATGGCTCAGCCATTCCCAGTCTCTATATAAGCCTAAGTTGATTGTATCTAATTTGCATATCAATTCAAGCTCAGCAGTTTTTCGTTGGAGTCTGTTTTTGAAGCTTTTTTGTTGCAAAATTGCCACCCGCAGGTCTGTCATTGAATGACCAAACAGGTTAAAGTGTTCTCCTACTGGTTTTTGAATGTTATGATTCCTGATGTCAGATTTGTGTCCATTAATTCTTTTGCGTAGAGACTGTCCGGTTTGGCCAATGTACATGGCAGAGGGGCATTGCTGGCACATGATGGCATATATCACATTGGTAGATGTGCAGGTGAACGAGCCCCTGATGGCATGGCTGATGTGATTAGGTCCTATGATGATGTCACTTGAATAGATATGTGGACAGAGTTGGCATCGGGGTTTGTTGCAAGGATAGGTTCCTGGGTCAGTGTTTTTGTTCAGTGATGTGTGGTTGCTGGTGAGTATTTGCTTCAGGTTGGGGGGTTGTCTGTAAGCGAGGACAGGTCTGTCTCCCAAGATCTGTGAGAGTGAGGGATCATCTTTCAGGATAGGTTGTAGATCTTTGATGATGTGCTGGAGAGGTTTTAGTTTAGTTTAGTCACTTAGAAGGTGACAGCTAGTGGTGTTCTGTTATTTTCTTTGTTGGGCCTGTCTTGTAGCAGGTGACTTCTGGGTACTCGTCTGGCTCTGTCAATCTGTTTCTTTCACTTCAGCAGGTGGGTATTGTAGTTTTAAGAATGCTTGATAGAGATCTTGTAGGTGCTTGTCTCTGTCTGAGGGATTGGAGCAAATGCAGTTGTATCTTAGAGCTTGGCTGTAGACAATGGATCGTGTGGTGTGTCCTGGATGTAAGCTGGAGGCATGTAGGTAAGTATAGCGGTCAGTAGGTTTCTGGTATAGGATGGTATTTATGTGACCGTCGCTTATTAGCACAGTAGTGTCCAGGAAATGGATCGCTTGTGTGGACTGATCTAGGCTGAGGTTGATGGTGGGATGGAAATTATTGAAATCATGGTGGAATTCCTCAAGGGCTTCTTTTCCATGGGTCCAGATGATGATGTCATCAGTGTAGCGTAAGTAGAGTAGGGGCGTTAGGGGACGAAAGCTAAGGAAGTGTTGTTCTAAGTCAGCCATGAAAATGTTGGCATACTGTGGGGCCATGCGGGTACCCATAGCAGTGCCGCTGACTTGAAGGTATATATTGTCCCCAAATGTGAAATAGTTGTGGGTGAGGACAAAGTCACAATGTTCAGCCACCAGGTTAGCTGTGACATTATCGGGGATACTGTTCCTGATAGCTTGTAGTCCATCTTTTTGTGGAATATTGGTGGGCTTCTACATCCATAGTGGCCAGGATGGTGTTTTCTGGAAGATCACCGATGGATTGTAGTTTCCTCAGGAAGTCAGTGGTGTCTCGAAGATAGCTGGGAATGCTGGTAGCATAGGGCCTGAGGAGAGAGTCCACATAGCCAGACAATCCTGATGTTAGGGTGCCAATGCCTGAGATGATGGGGTGTCCAGGATTAGCATGGTAAGTGAACTTAAAAGCAAAAATGTTTTGTCTCACCATATGTTCACAGCAGTCTATACTGGCTGAAAAGCCTTCCAGATGGGACCACCCCTCCCCAACTTCAATGATGCTTTCTTTGTCTTTCGAGCATTGTAGCTGATGTGAGTAGAGAGGATGGAAGAGAGAGGTGAATTGGAGGACACTGATTCTCATTTTTATACTACTCTCCCCTCTTTGAGTATTATCCCCAGTTGGGGTGCAAGAGACAAGCAGTCTCTTTTGGATGTGAGGTCTGAACCATCCCTGTGATGGAATGTAAATTTATTATTTACACCTTCCCCCTGTCGGAGAATGGCTGCTTAAGCAGGTGATAGTCTTTTAACATCTGGCTGGGGTTGGTCTGTCCTTTGTTTCTGAGAAACTGGTTTGGGCTTGTTTTTGTTAAACTTGGAGCATGTTACAGCAATGATGAATAGTAGAATCTTATAACTATTGATACACATATTTTGCCAGGCCAATAATGTTCAGCAGATTATGACATTTCAAATGATTCCTCACAAGCCATATTTGTACAACCTGTGTCGGTGGGGATCCAGCCACAACATGCCTACTGGGCCACCCCTGACTCTGCAGCCTGTTGCTTCGGGCCTGCACCTGGGCCACTTCCTGCCACCCTGGGGTTCGGTACCTTTAGCCTCCAGGCCTCTTCCGGCTCCTCGGGGTAGACGGCAGCAGGCACTCCGGGCCAATTATCGTTGACGTCTGTGGATTGGGCACTTCCCAGTGAGGGTTCCTCTCGGGGACGCGGCCGAACCAGCAGAGTGTCCTTCCCCTCCGCAGGCTCTCCCCCAACTGTGCTACAGGGCCGGCCTTTTATACTTCCAGCCACGCCCCGGTACTTCCGGTGAGAGGGGCAGGGTGATCTAGGCTCCCCCCTCCAAGGGGAGTGTAATGTTACTTTGCTCTCCCGCTTGGAGGGAGGCCACTCGGCCTCGCTACAGTGGATACATGTAAAGTAATGCGCATTGGAAAAAATAACCCCAACTATACATACAATATGATGGGGGCTAATTTAGCTACAACTAATCAGGAAAGAGATCTTGGAGTCATCGTGGATAGTTCTCTGAAGACGTCCACGCAGTGTGCAGCGGCAGTCAAAAAAGAAAACAGGGTGTTAGGAATCATTCAAAAAGGGATAGAGAATAAAACGGAGAATATCATATTGCCCTTATATAAATCCATTGTACGCCCACATCTTAAATACTGCATACAGATGTAGTCTCCTCATCGCAAAAAAGATATACTGGCATTAGAAAAAGTTCAGAGAAGGGCAACTAAAATGATTAGGGGTTTGGAACGGGTCCCATATGCGGAGAGATTAAAGAGGCTAGTAGTTTTCAGCTTGGAAAAGAGGATACTAAGGGGGGATATGATAGAGGTATATAAAATCATGAGTGGTGTCGAGAAAGTGAATAAGGAAAAGTTATTTACTTGTTCCCATAATGTAAGAACTATGGGCTACCAAATGCAATTAATGGACAGCAGGTTTAAAACAAATAAAATAAAGTTCTTCTTCACACAGTGCATAGTCAACCTGTGGAACTCCTTGCCTGAGGAGGTTGTGAAGGCTAGGACTATAATAGGGTTTAAAAGAGAACTAGATAAATTAATGGAGGTTAAGTCCATTAATGGCTATTAGCCAGGATGGGTAAGGAATGGTGTCCCTATCCTCTCTTTGTCAGAGGGTGGAGATCGATGGCAGGAGAGAGATCACTTGATCATTACCTGTTAGGTTCACTCCCTCTGGGACACCTGGCATTTGTCACTGTCCGTAGACAGGATACTGGGCTGGATGGACCTTTGGTCTGACCCAGTATGGCCATTCTTATGTTCTTATGTTCTTACATTGCACGCTTTGTATGAAATATCGTAACCATATATGAATGATAAATATGGGGGTTACAGGGCGCTACTCTGAGGTATGGTGTGTCACAGGGGATATATTCCCATCCTGGAGAGGATACAGATGAGCTCACCTTTAAGTCTGAAGAAGAAGAGTCAGATACTTCTGACAATGGAGGACCAGATCCAGACGGGACTGGTGAAAGGTAGCCTGAGCATGGGGATGGCAGTTCTAGGAAAATCATTGAAGGCTCTCCTCTTGACAGCATGGGGTTTTGTGGAGGCTTAGGTAGTGGTACCACAGGATCTCGATATGGTGAGGTATAAGCTGCAGGCATCGGTACCAGCTGCAGACCTTCAACTGCTAGCAATGCCAGTACCGAGAAGCTAAGCAGGTCCCTTGCAGATGAATATGCCTACGGGGTGGTTGGGACTTACACCATCTGATGGCTCCACAAAGGTCTTTCAGGGGACAGCCTTGATGGACCTGGCACAGTCTTTGGAAGTAGTGATCCTCTCTTGGTAGGCAATGAGTGTTCCCGGGAAAGCATCTCCCCCAAATGCTTCATAGAGTCTCTGCCTCTCTCTGATTTTGGTACTGATACAGTCGAGCAAAGTACCAAACCTGAGGAAGGCCAATGTCTTTTCTTTGGTACTGGTGAATGGGATCAAGGAACCACAGACATCTCCAGTGGAGCACTCCATAGCAAAGCTGAAGTGCTTGGGACACTTTCCCTGTGTGACATCTCTGATGGGAAGACAAAGCACTACCTCCATAAGCAAGCACTTGAGCCTCATTGCTCTATCTTTTTTTTTACCAGGTCCTGAGTCCTTGGCAGATGTGGCATTTGTCATTCATGTGGGATTCTCACAAACATTTCAAGCAGGCAGGGTGTGGGTTGCTGAATGGAATGACTTTAGCGCAGGTCTGGCACAACTTAAACCCTGGTTTAATGAGGCATTGTTCCAGTACCGATCCCATTAACAAAAGGTAAAAAGTGGTTAAAAAAGAAGACCTAAAACAGAAACCTAATACTGAAAAACTATCTAAAAATAACTACAACTAACTACTAATTTACAACAAACAGGATCTATACAGAAAGAAGTGACGGAAACACTTGACTTAACAAGTATGGAATTGCTCCAACAACTGTCACTGGTGGTAAGGAGAAACTGAGGTGGGTTGGGGCAGCTTCGCTCTCTTATACCAGCATGCAGGGGCAAGTGGAGACAGAGGGTGCTCAAACCAAACCCGCAGAAATTGGGCTTGTTTTAGGCATGTTTTAGGCTGAGTTGGCTTGTGCATTTGCGTGTTGGCTACTTTGGGGCTTGTTAGGGCTTTTAAATTAGCTTGTAGCTTGTTGCTTCTTTTTTTTATTGGTTTCCAGCCCAAGCCTGCCCCCAGGACCGGCCAATCAGAAATCATGAATGGTGATTGGCATTTAGTTCCAACTGCTGCATCGCCTGCATGCCTATGTGTGGTGACGTGCAGGTGGGGCGACGTGATGTGCACGTGGACTGTGCTTTAAACAATTTAAAGTTCCTGTTTCCTGCCTGGCTCCCATCCCAGTACCCACCGCCGCAGGCTGAAGAGCGGCTCTGTGCACCCCCCAGACAGCGCCGGGGCAGGAGGAGGGTGAGTCGGGGCAGCTGCACCAGGGAAGGGCACAGTTGGGGGGAGGAGCCGGTGGCTGCAGCAACAATCACTGCTATACTGCAACTTATCCAGGTCCAGGAGCGAAACTTTCTGCATCATCTATGTGAATGGGGGGGGGGGGGGGCAGCAGGGAGAGCCGGGTTGGGCAGGGAGAGGTGGGGGGAAGGGGGGAACTGGGCTGGGAACAGAGTGGGAGGATACCCTGGATAGCTAGGCTGGGAGAGGGGAGAGCCGAGCTCAGGGGGTAGAGCTGGGCACAAGACTTTGGGGAGTAGGGCGCAGAGGAACTGGGCTGGGGATGGCTGGGGAGAGCTGGGCTGGGATGGTAAATGAGTGGAGGGGGCAGAGGTAGGCAGGGATAGCTGGGGGGAAGGAACCGAGCTGGGGGGCAGAGCTGGGCACAGGACCGCTGGGGGCAGAGCTGGGCTGAGGTGGGGAGGACTAGAACCTGGCTGAGGGGGCGGCAGCAGAGGTGGGCAGGGACGGTGGGAAATTGACAGAGGGATGGGGATTAGCTGGAACACAATGTCACAACGAATTTGGCCCAGGGAGATTAAATGACTTGCCTAAGGAAACCCAATGAATCAGTGGCACAGTGGAACCCAGTGTGCTTCTCTAACCTTTACGCAACATTTATTAAGTGTTTCCTACATTTAGGCATAAAGGGTCATATTTTTAAAGGAAACTCAGTTTGGCCTCCTTTTTCAGATTGTTGCATATGCAAATGATTGTGTGTGCAGAATTGTGTGCCACAGATGTAGAGTGGGAGCATCCTGGAACCCCCATATTCCTCATTTTTATATAATCGTGATCTTACATATATAGCATGCCTTATAAGGTATCAGGCAAAAGCTTATGATCTGCTGAAAGTCATTTCTCTATCCATATATGTATATCATTAATGCATATGAAGTTATGAGAATTATGTTGTATGGTTGTCATTAAAACATGCTGTAAACTGGGGAATCAGCCAGATATTAGCTCCCCAGAGGCAACATCAAGGAAAGTAACCAACGCCTGGGTGGGGTGTCAAACAATCCATCAACAACCATTGTTCAGCAAGGCAGATACAATTCAATGACTCACCTGCATGAGGCCACACCAGGGGAATTGCTCAACCTTGCCTGGAGACTCAGCAATGCCCCCCCAGACGTGCCTGGACTTGTGCTCACCAAGCACATGGACTGAGGGTATAAAACCGAACACAGGGCGCCCATGCTTGGCCTTTCTCCTTCACCCACCTACGCTGCAAGCAACAAGGACACCCTGAAGTCTCCAACTGAGGAGACTGGCCCAGATTTCAAGAGTGAAATCTGTGTACTATGAACTGCAATATCCAGTGGGGTGAGAAAAACTACTTAATCTAGATGTTGCCCAGTCTAATAGGGTTGAGAGTTTAGACTGTGTGCTTATATTTTGTTTTGTTTTGGTAACTAACTCTGACTTTTTGCCCATCACTTAAAATCTACCTTTTGTAGTCAATACATTTGTTTTATTGTTTATCTTTACCAGTGAGTTTTTATGAAGTGTGTGGCAAATCTGCTCAGGTTTTGCAAAGGCTGGTGTATGTCCACCTTCCATTGATGAAGTGGTGAACCAATTAATAAATCTGCATTGCTCGTCTTGAGCAGTGCAAGATAGTATATTCCTGGGGTACAGTGCTGGGAGCTGCGGGGGGGGGGAGGGCAGGGAGAGGGGGATTTGGCTCTAGTGCCTTTCTCTGTGTGATTCATGAGTGGCTCTGGGAGCATTCATGCAGTATAGCTGGGAGTGGGGTTCAACATGCGGTTGTGCTGAGTGGTAACAGTGCCTGGAGGGGTTTGCTGCTGGTCACTAGCAAGGCATTGTGAGAGACAGCCCAGGTTGGAGAGTGTTCAGGGGGCACAGCGGTGCCACAGTCCCAGACTGCACCCCAAGGATCCCATCACATAGAGTGTTGGGGCTCTTTTAGGGATTGGCTTGTTTTGGCCTTCTTTTGAAATGGGATTATCTTATTTTTTGGCTTATTTTGAAAGCTGGGTTGCTTATTTACAATGTGAAAGTTGGCGGCTGAAGGAAAAAGTCTCTGACAACTGTGCAATCACTCAACGAAGAATACAAAACTTTATTGAAATAAAAGGTAAATATTAGAGCTGGTGAGGAAATGGAATTTTTGTTCCATGAGAAATTCTAACATTAAAAAAATGTTCTGATTTGTCATGAAAAGATGAAATTTTGAAACAAAAATTCTGAAAAGCTTTGATTCAGGACCATGAAAATATTTTGTTTTGATTCATTTAATTTTGTCTTTTGTATGATATCAAATATAATATAAAAATATTAAATATATGTATTAATACATTACATTCAATATAATATTTAATATAATAAAATGATATTTTACTATATTATAAAAATCAAACCAAAATTAATTAAAATGAAAAAACTGTTGAAATTCTATGTATATGTAGTTACAGATAGTTGAATATCTTCTCTACAACTATATCTGAATCTCTCATTGATGGCAATAGGTTAATGAGTTTCAATGTGACAGTTTTTTTCTAAACTAACCTTCTAAATTGAGAAGTTATAAATCAAGAAAAAAATCATATTGACCTATGAAAAGTCTTTTAAGAATTGGAAGTTTGTGTATGCAGACTGGTTGCTCGCATCATGAATTTAAGGGAAATGATTCTTCATGAATGAAAGGACAATCAAGATGCATCATTTATACCGAATATAAAACTTAATAATAGTCCAATGTTCCAGACATCAGTCAAAAATATGTGACAGAAAATTTAAAAAAAGAAAACGTCAAAATGTTCATGTTTTTGAACTCTTGGAGCTTCTGAGAGTTTGCTGTGTTTCATGCAAAACTTCTGCATGAATGAAAAATGCTGTTGAAGGTGGATGTTAATCTGTGTGTTGTACTATCTAATGTTTGTGAAAATACCATGGAAACATTTCAGCTGGATTGGTTACTCGGAGATAGTTGATTTCACAAGCAATTTCTTTAGGTTCCCTGGTTATATAAGCGGAGGAAGGTAAATCCTAGGAAGAAATATGCTAACTCTGTAAGAGCTACAGGGTCCGCAGGGCAATCAGACCCAAGCAGACACCAGTTAGGGGGATGATGGATTGGGGGGCAGGAGGGGGAGGGGGTGGTGGTGGTGATGGCAACAGAGGGTTTGTCTAACAGTCCAATGAGGGAGTAGGATCTCTGTAGTTTGAGTTTAGATAAGATGCATATTTTGGAAACTAACCTGATTCATACTTCAAACATTTTGAGGTTCCATTGCCTCTACAGATATCTGTATTTTCCAGTGCCAAAGCTAGTGTACTGTGGGGCTAATGAAATGCAAAAACATATATGTAGTTTGACTACGTTAGCACTGGCATTTGCATATTTGCTTGGTTTTAGTTATTTCTTTCATTGAGGCAAGAGTTATTTGTAGGAGAAAAGGCTTCACAAATGCACAAAGAAACTTCAAGAGTAAAATCCTCTACAGGCCATAAATACAAAAATGAAATGCAAAATCTAGTAGGAATTTGCCTTTTGCTTGCAAAATCAAAATAAATGGAAAAAAAAACCACCCTGAAACTTTGCCAAAACAAAAATCCTTGCCTCTTCCTATCTTTACACTTAAATCTACCAGAATAACAAGGTCAGTAATATGCTTTCTACATATAATCATCTTCACTTGGTTGGGAAGAGGAGGGTTTGTATTTCATTATACTTTGTTTCTTTAATTTTCTATTACATATAAGGACTTGGATCCTTGGCCCTCATGTTTCCTTTATGCTGCTTCATTGACACAAAAGGGACAGGAAGCTGCTTGTTAACTAGCAGTTGAGGATTACCCTAGCACTTAGCCCTTCACCAGTCCCTTCTTTCCCTCCTCATCATGGGGGGAATCCCTAGGCAGAGTAGGAGCATATCAGAGGCACACACGCATGTCGGGGTGGATCCACTGCAGAATTAGAACAGGTTTGAGGCTTGTTCTGGAGGCCAAATCAGCCCCCAGCAGTCTCCAGCTTTAGGGGGAAAAAAAGGTGGCATAAAGCCTCCCTCTCAGAGGTGCTGAGTATTGCTCTGGTACACCTGGAATCTACCCCATGATCTGCATCTGAAAAAGCCAACTACCCTGTTCTGGACAAGGTCAGTTTATCTTTAGCTCCTGTCCAGGTATAGTTCACTACTTAGAATCATAGAATCATAGAATATCAGGGTTGGAAGGGATCTCAGGAGGTCATCTAGTCCAACCCCCTGCTCAAAGCAGGACCAATCCCCAACTAAATCATCCCAGCCAGGGCTTTGTCAAGCCTGACCTTAAAAACCTGTAAGGAAGGAGATTCCACCACCTCCCTAGGTATCCCATTCCAGTGCTTCACCACCCTCCTAGTGAAAAAGTTTTTCCTAATATCCAACCTAAACCTCCCCCACTGCAACTTGAGACCATTACTCCCTGTTCTGTCATCAGGTACCACTGAGAACAGTCTAGATCCATCCTCTTTGGAACCCCCTTTCAGGTAGTTGAAAGCAGCTATCAAATCCCCCCTCATTCTTCTCTTCTGCAGACTAAACAATCCCAGTTCCCTCAGCCTCTCCTCATAAGTCATGTGCTCCAGACCCCTAATCATTTTTGTTGCCCTCTGCTGGACTCTTTCCAATTTTTCCACATCCCTCTTGTAGTGTGGGGCCCAAAACTGGACACAGTACTCCAGATGAGGCCTCACCAATGTCGAACAGAGGGGAATGATCACGACCCTCGATCTGCTGGCAATGCCCCTACTTATACAGCCCAAAATGCCGTTAGCCTTCTTGGCAACAAGGGCACACTGTTGACTCATATCCAGCTTCTCGTTCACTGTAACTCCTAGGTTCTTTTCTGCAGAACTGCTTCCTAGCCATTCGGTCCCTAGTCTGTAACAGTGCATGGGATTGTTCCGTCCTAAGTGCAGGACTCTGCACTTGTCCTTGTTGAACCTCATCAGGTTTCTTTTGGCCCAATCCTCTATTTTGTCTAGGTCCCTCTGTATCCTATCCCTACCCTCCAGCGTATCTACCACTCCTCCCAGTTTAGTGTCATCTGCAAACTTGCTGAGAATGCAGTCCACGCCATCCTCCAGATCATTACTTGTATAAGTTCCATTCTGTAATGTTTTGGCAACACATCTATAAGCATGGGAAGGGATCCTGGTTGGGGACCAGGCAAGATGTCTGTCTGATCATCTTCTTCTTGGCATCTCTACCACCCCTCTTTTCTTGGGGAACCATAGTATTGGACATCCACAGCATAACTAATTACAAATTTAGTGAGTGCGTGCATCTGAGGTGCATCAGCAATGCCAGTTTTAAAAAATGGCTAGTAACCCACTTCCATTCAAATTCTATTCATGTGAAATTTGCAAAAAAAATCATATTTTCACTTGTTTCTGTGTAAACGGTAGCCACTGAATCACGACAGGGTAGAAAATCAGAATTCTAAGAGTGTCAGATTATCCAAAAGTAAATGGAAGAAATTATGAGCAAAACATTGTGGGGTAAAATTACACAGTTCTGTCTGTATTTTAACCTCTGAATATAAATCAGACATTGACTAGTGTAAAGCTCTACTGACTTCATTGCAGTTATGCCAATTTACATCAGCTGAGGATCTGGCCTATTTACTCCTCTTACAGTATGTATGCTTATATCTCATCAAGAGCTAGTTTTCTGCTTGTATGTATCAGTCTACAATATGCATAGAAGTGAACAGTATCACTTTCACAAAAGAAAGTCAATTTTTAAAAGATAAAAATAAGAAATTATAAGAAGTCACTATCAGTGGATCTGCCATGGTAACAGCTCTCCCTGAGGTTACAGGAGGCTGACAAAACAAAAGTTCATATGCCAGGTATCACACTGTCTGGAGTGGCTCACAACAGCCAGGGCAGACTGTTAGAAAACAGGGCAGATACCCCAAGCTGGTGGTGTGTCCTATAATTAGGTTTCACCAAGCCAATAACAAATGTGAACTCCTGGATATCTATACCAGTCTTGCCATGGAGTCACAGACAGTCCCCTCAGACTCTCCTATCTATCTTTCTACATAGACAAACTGGACTTTATGATAAAAGGTCACTTAAACCAAATATCACACCACACTAGGTTGTTCACAGTCCCTAGAGACCAGTCACTTACCCCAGATCAACTGGTACTCTAGATCTTACATCAAAGACAATGCTGGCAGCCAATTCTACAGTAAACTAACTAAAGGTTTATTAGATAAGAAAAGGAAAAGATAGTTATCGAGAGGTTAAAGCAGGTATGGGGAGGGATAGCTCAGTGGTTTGAGCATTGGCCTGCTAAACCCAGGGTTGTGAGTTCAATCCTTGAGGGGGCCATTTAGGGATTTGGGGCAAAAATCTGTCTGGGGATTGGTCCTGCTTTGAGCAGGGGGTTGGACTAGATGACCTCCTGAGGTCCCTTCCAACCCTGATATTCTATGATTCTATAATATATGCATAGGTGAGTCACAGTTTGTAATTCCAAATGGTGGCAATTATGTAATAAACTGCCAGTTTCCCAAAGTCTTTTAGAGTACCCAGATTGTCTCTGGGGATCTCTGCTTTGCATCTGGTACACTCCCCTGTAAGAGTCCAAATAATCCAGAGATCCAGGATCTTTCCTTCAACCCCTACTTATAGCTTCTTCTCACAGAAAACAAGATGACAGAGTCACTACCCACATTGGCTTTTCCTTTGATGACAGAGAGTGAGGAATACATTTTGAGTCTTTGACTTCCAATCATCACACACAATGACCACTTGCTTTGAAATTAGCACTTTTCTGTTAGAGTTCCTCATTTGCTTCCACAAGGCTTCTTTCTCATTTGATGGTATTTAGTTACAGGGGTATACACAATGTAAATGTTTGCTACTACATTTGCTGCTAGATAAGTGAAAAAAATGCAAGTAACATCCCACTAGTTTTCATGAACTTTAAACACCAAATACACTCTTACACATTTAACAATCACTTTGACCTATCCTAATACACAAGTGAATTGACCTGGGGCTCTAGCATGAGCTGGCACTTAGGGCTTGTCTACACTACAAAATTAGGTCGGATTTATAGAAGCCGGTTTTATAGAAACCGGTTTTATGCAGCCGACTGTGTGTGTCCCCACATAAAATGCTCTAAGTGCATGAAGTCGGCGGACCGCGTCCACAGTACCGAGGCTAGCGTCAACTTCCGGCGCATAGCACTATGGGTGCCTATGGGTACCTATCCCACAGTTCCCGGAGTCTCCGGCGCCCATTGGAATTATGGGTTGAGATCGCAATGCCCGAATGATGCAAAGCAGTGCCGCGGGGGGTTCTGGGTACATTGCGTCACGCACCTCCCCCGCCGTCACAGCAACGGCAGACAATAGATTCGCGCCTTTTTACCTGGGTTACCTGTGCAGACAACATACCACGCCAAGCATGGAGCCTGCTCGGCTCAGCTCACCGTCACCATATGTCTTCCGGGTGCCGGCAAACGTGGGACTGCATTGCTAAACAGCAGCAGCAGATTACTGCCTTTTGGCGGTAGACGGTGCAGCATGAGTAGTAGCCTTCATCGGCGCTCGGGATGCTGGTAGCTGTGGGGCTGGCAGCCATAGGGCTGCATTGCACCAGCCCCTTGCCTTTTGGCAGTAGATGGTTTATTACGACTGGTAACCGTCCTGTCAGTATTGTCTGCTGAGCATCCAGAAGAGGCCGAGGGCAATCTGGGTGCTCAGCAGATCTGAAAGAAGAGCTTTCCTCAGGTCTGAAAGCAAGTAAATTTAGAGGTTGCCTGAAATGCTCATAGATTATTGTAGCCTGAGCGCCTTTACCGATCCTTCTGGCTACTGTACAGCAGCAACCCCTTGCCTTTAACCGTCCTCGTTGGACAATGATGGTTACCAGTCGTAGTATACTATTTGCTGCCAAGTATTGTCTGCTAAGCACCCAGAAAAGGCCGAGGGCGATCTGGGTGCTGGCAGACATGTGGCTGGCACACGTGGGGCTACATTGCTACACAGCAGCAACCCCTTGCCTTTAACCGTCCTCGTTGGACAATGATGGTTACCAGTCGTAGTATACTATTTGCTGCCAAGTATTGGCTGCCAAGCACCCAGAAAATGCCGAGGGCTATCAGTCATGCTGCACTGTCGTCTTAAGATGTAAAAAATAGATTTGTGTTTTATTCATTTCCTTCCCCCCTCCCTCCGTCAAATCAACGGCCCGCTAAACCCAGGCTTAGGAGTTCAATCTCTGGGGGGGGGGGCATTCTGTGTGACAGTTGTTTGTATTTCTCCCTGATGCACAGCCACCTTTCTTGATTTTAATTCCCTGTACCTGTACGCCATGTCGTCAGTCGCCCGCCCCTCCCTCCCTCCCTCCCTCCCTTCTTCCCCTGGTCTTTAGATACTAGTTTCGCGCCTTTTTTCAGACCAGACGCCATAGCTAGCACTGGGATCATGGAGCCCGCTCAGATCACCGCGGCAATTATGAGCACTATGAGCACCACGCGCATTGTCCTGGAGTATATGCAGAGCCTGGACATGCCAAAGCAAAACCAGGAGGACCAGCTGAGGAGGAGGAGGCGATTGCAGCGCGGCGACGATAGTGATGAGGAAATTGACATGGACCTCTCACAAGGCACAGGCCCCAGCAATGTGGAAATCATGGTGTTACTGGGGCAGGTTCATGCCATGGAACGCCGATTCTGGGCCCGGGAAACAAGCACAGACTGGTGGGACCACATCGTGTTGCAGGTCTGGGACGATTCCCAGTGGCTGCGAAACTTTCGCATGCGTAAGGGCACTTTCATGGAACTTTGTGACTTGCTTTCCCCTGCCCTGAAGCGCCAGAATACCAAGATGAGAGCAGCCCTCACAGTTGAGAAGCGAGTGGCAATAGCCCTGTGGAAGCTTGCAACGCCAGACAGCTACCGGTCAGTCGGGAATCAATTTGGAGTGGGCAAATCTACTGTGGGGGCTGCTGTGATCCAAGTTGCCAGGGCAATGAGAGGCCTGGTGATATCAAGGGTAGTGACTCTGGGAAACGTGCAGGACATAGTGGATGGCTTTGCTGCAATGGGATTCCCAAACTGTGGTGGGGCGATAGACGGAACCCATATCCCTATCTTGGCACCGGCGCACCAAGCCACCGAGTACATAAACCGCAAGGGGTACTTTTCAATGCTGCTGCAAGCCCTGGTGGATCACAAGGGACGTTTCACCGACATCAACGTGGGCTGGCCGGGAAGGGTACATGATGCTCGTGTCTTCAGGCACTCTCTTCTGTTTCGAAAGCTGGAGGAAGGGACTTTCTTCCCGGACCAGAAAATAACCGTTGGGGATGTTGAAATGCCTATCGTGATCCTTGGGGACCCAGCCTACCCCTTAATGCCATGGCTCATGAAGCCATACACAGGCAGCCTGGACAGGAGTCAGGACCTGTTCAACTACAGGCTGAGCAAGTGCCGAATGGTGGTGGAATGTGCATTTGGGCATTTAAAAGCGCGCTGGCGCAGCTTACTGACTCGCTGTGACCTCAGCGAAAAGAATATCCCCATTGTTATTGCTACTTGCTGTGCGCTCCACAATATCTGTGAGAGTAAGGGGGAGACATTTATGGCGGGGTGGGAGGTAGAGGCAAATCGCCTGGCCGCTGATTACGCGCAGCCAGACACCAGGTCGGTTAGAGCAGCACAGCAGGGCGCGGTGCGCATCAGAGAGGCTTTGAAAACTAGTTTTGTGACTGGGCAGGATTTGGTGTGAAACTTCTGTTTGTTTCTCCTTGATGAAATCGCAGCCCCCCCCCACGCACCCGGTTAACTCTACTACCCTGTAAACCAAGCACCCCAACCTCCCCTACCCTCCCCTCTTCAAGCACCACTTGCAGAGGCAATAAACTCATTGTTACTTCACATTCATGCATTCTTTATTAATTGAGCACACAACTAGGGGGATAATTGCAAAGGTAGCCCGGGATGGGTGGGGGAGGAGGGAAGGAAAAGGACACACTGCACTTTAAAACTTTAAAACTTATTGCTGTGGAAATCATCTAGGGTGGAGTGATTGGGTGGCCGGAGGCCCCCACACCGTGTTCTTGGGCGTCTGGGTGAGGAGGCAATGGGACTTGGGGAGGAGGGCTGGTGGTTACAGAGGGGCTGTAGCGGCGGTCTCTGCTCCTGCTGTTGGTTACAGAGGGGCTGTAGCGGCGGTCTCTGCTCCTGCTATTGGTTACAGAGGGGCTGTAGCGGCGGTCTCTGCTCCTGCTGCCTTTCCTGCAGCTCAACCATACGCAGGAGCATATCACTTTGATGCTCCAGCAGCCGGAGCATCGACTCTTGCTTTCTGAGTACAAGCTGACGCCACTTCTCCTCTTCAGCCCGCGTTTCAGCACGCAACTTCTCCTCTTCAGCCCGCGATTCAGCACGCCACCTCTCCTCTCGCTCATATTGGGCTTTTTTAAAATCAGTCATTGACTGCCTCCACGCATTCTGCTGTGCTCTGTCAGCGTGGGAGGCAGTCTGTAGTTCAGTGAACATTTCGTCACGTGTCCTTCGCTTCCTTCTTCGAATATTCACTAGCCTCTGTGAAGGTGAAACATTTGCAGCTGGTGGAGGAGAAGGGAGAGTTGTTTAAAAAAGATACATTTTTGAGAACAATGGGTACACTCTTTCACGTTAGATTTTGCTGTTCACATCACACAGCACATGTGCTTTCGTTACAAGGTCGCATTTTTCCTCTTATATTGAGGGACTGCCGGTTTGGTGTGAGAGATCACTCACGCAGTGCCAGGCCACAGATTTCAGCTTGCAGGCAGCCATGGTAAGACACAGTCTTTGGGCTTTTTTAACCTTGTTAACAAGTGGGGATGGTTTAAAACAGTACTGCTCTCATTAACCATACCAAGCACCCGTTGGGTTGGCCATTTAAAATGGGTTTGCAATGTAAAAGGAGGGGCTGAGGTTTAAGGTTTAACATGCAGCACAAACCCAACTAACTCCCCTCCCCCACACACCCAATTCTCTGGGTTGGTCACTTCACCCCTCCCCCCCCACCGCGTGGTTAACAGCGGGGAATATTTCTGTTCAGCAGAGCAGGAAGGGGCACCTCTGAATGTCCCCTTAATAAAATCGCCCCATTTCAACCAGGTGACCGTGAATGATATCACTCTCCTGAGGATAACAAAGAGCGATAAGGAATGGATGTTGTCTGCATGCCAGCAAACACCAGGACCATACGCTGCCATGCTTTGTTATGCAATGATTCCAGACTACGTGCTACTGGCCTGGCGTGGTAAAGTGTCCTACCATGGCGGACGGGATAAGGCAGCCCTCCCCAGAAACCTTTTGCAAAGGCTTTGGGAGTACATGAAGGAGAGCTTTCTGGAGATGTCCCTGGAGGATTTCCGCTCCATCCCCATACACGTTAACAGACTTTTCCAGTAGCTGTACTGGCCGCGATTGCCAGGGCAAATTAATCATTAATCATTAAACACGCTTGTTTTTAAACCATGTGTAATATTTACAAAGGTACACTCACCAGAGGTCTCCTGTGTGCCCACAGGGTCTTGGGTGAGTTCGGGGGTTACTGGTTCCAGGTCCAGGGTGACAAACATATCCTGGCTGTTGGGGAAACTGGTTTCTCCGCTTCCTTGCTGCTGTGAGCTATCTATGATGTTCTCTCCATCCTCATCTTCCTCGTCCGCCGAACCCGCTTCCCTGTCTCCAGAGAGGGACTGATAGCACACGCTTGGGCTACTGGTGGCTGCACCCCCTAGAATGGCATGCAGCTCCTAGTAGTAGCGGCATGTTTGCGGCTCAGCCCCGGACCTTCCGTTTGCGTCTCTGGCTTTGTGGTAGGCTTGCCTTAGCTCCTTAATTTTCACGCGGCACTGCTGTGCGTCCCTGTTATGGCCTCTGTCCTTCATGGCCTTGGAGATCTTTTCTAATGTTTTGCCATTTCTTTTACTGTTTCGGAGTTCGGCCAGCACTGCTTCATCTCCCCAGATGGCGATCAGATCCCGTACCTCCCGTTCGGTCCAGGCTGGAGCTCTTTTGCGATCCTGAGACTGGGACTGGGACTCCATCACGGTTACCTGTGCTGATGAGCTCTGCATGGTCACCTGTGCTCTCCACGTTGAGCAAACAGGAAATGAAATTCAAACGTTCGCGGGGCTTTTCCTGTCTACCTGGCCAGTGCATCTGAGATGAGAGTGCTGTCCAGAGCGGTCACAATGAAGCACTGTGGGATAGCTCCCGGAGGCCACTAATGTCGAATTCCGTCCTCACTACCCAATTCCGACCCCCATAAGGCCGATTTTATCGCTAATCCCCTCGTCGAGGTGGTGTAAAGAAACCGGTTTAAAGGGCCCTTTAAGTCGAAAGAAAGGGCTTCATCGTGTAAACGTGTCCAGGCTTAAGTCGACTTAACGCAGCTAAAGTCGACCTAAACTCGTAGTGTAGACCAGGCCTTAGTCTGCCACTGTCACAACAGGAAGAATGCCCTCCCCCCACTCCTCACCTCCCACCCTGGGAGTTACTGGAAGAGAAGCTAACCAGCACACTGTAATGCTAGCAGCGAGGGTTCATCTGAAGTGTCGTATTGAGGAAGTGCTACAGAACAGTTTCTGTTCAAGCTTCAAGGAATTTGTTTAGAACATATTTTTGAGGGGAATTAGGGATTAGTAACCAGGCCACATGCAAAGACAAAGCACTCAGAACTAGGCTGGGGAACTAGGATGGTTCCCCATCCATCTTTAGGAGAGGAGTTGTGGGAACTAGAAACTAGGTTGGGGGGGGGGGGAGGAAGGGAGAGGGGTTACACCATGTGGAAGGGAGCCAGGTCAGGGTATGCAGTGGTTTCATTTAAAGGAGTAGTGGGAATCAGGAACCAGTTTAGATGAGGCAAAGAAATGAACAGTGTAGTAGGAATGATAAGAATAAAGGCTGAAATCACAGTCCTACCATCATACTGTCCTCAACACAGACAAGAAAATTATTAAAACAATTGGAAATTGATTTTTAAGTTGACTTAAAAGTGGGGAACCTGAGCTTTGTATCAAAATCAGAGAGAAAACACAGAGATATATACTTGTTTCTGGGCTGGATTCAGATACGAGGCGTTATAGGCCCATGCTTATGGACCCAATTCCTGAAGTCACATAATGAGATCACAGTCTCAACTGTCATTTAAAAACATATTTATAGTCCTCATGGTTGAAATGAAAAACCTTGAAAACATTTGAGTAATGCAATGAAGTTTGCCTGCACCTGCAGACAGACTGAAACAATAACTCATGGGGATGAATGGCTTTCATTCCTCGAAACTCTGAATCCTGCTGCTCTGGGTGGAGAGCCACCAACACCAGTCCAGCACAAAACTCTGTGTGTGTTGTGGAGGCTTTGCCACTGCCTGGGCACAGAGAACAGTGGCCCAAGGAGGTAGGAAGGCTCAGCCTGCCCAAAGAGGAGTGGTATTGGTCCCACACCAGGTCAGCAGACAGCACTTGTGTCAGTAGTAGTCCTGGAGTGGGAGTGGGGAGATAATGGGATATACATAGGTGGCCTGATTGCCTTAACTCAGACCTGACTTGGTTTGTTACCAAGAGGATTCTCTGCAGCAGTGCACAGCTGGCAGCAGGCAACCGAAATTGACAAGCGAGAGTTGTCACTTGACTTCTGGCTGCCAATTCTCTTTCCAGGTCTTTTTGATGGGAACAGATGTGAGTTTAGAAAAAGCAAGGTAACATTTAAAAATGAGAATTTTAACCCCCTAGCTTTGAACCCATCAGTTGAGAATTGCAGCTCTTGTCAAACTTCAGCTCCTATTTTCAGCTAAGAACTGAAGGAGGCGATTTCCAGAACCCATCTACAAAGGGATCCTAAAGCCCATCACACTTCAATTTATTTATTTATTTAGTTAGTTATTCATTTCTATATAATTAGTTTGCCAGAAGAGTACAGGCAAATATGTCCCAATAAATGCAGTTACAGTATAACCTGCACAGTCAGCTAAAGAGAATCCAATTTTCATAATGTTTCTGGTTCTATAGACAAGGGATGAGCAAATTGTTTAGAGAAAATCAGAACCAGCATTATCCACCCATTCCTGGAACTGAAAACTATCCAGTTCAATAAGTGTCCCTGTTTCTCCTGCCTGCCAATGCGCTTCTCCTGTGGCTATGGCTAATTTGAGTGGACTCCAGAGCTTTCTTTAGTTGTGAGTATTGATTGAGTTGGTGCCTGGATTAGGTTCACACTAAGATTTTGGTTCAGAGATAATAGCACCAAAATATCTTTCTCTGTTCTTGCAAGATTTTGGTTTCAAATGGGTGGTGGAAATCTTTAGGCAACTTCTGAGATTTCAGGGAAAAAATTACATGTGAAAGACTGTTTGTCTAATAGCCACAAAATCTAAACCAGAAGTGGAAAATAGGTTTCGGTTTAAATTTGCGGATTTAGATCCAAAGCCTAGTCATCCCCCCATCACCGCCCCCCCCATCTCACCCGCCTCTCCCCTGCCCAGAAAGTGAAGGAGTTTCATATCAGAAGTTTCACTTTTAAACAATATCCATTTGAAAAGTACATACAAAAATAAATTGATTAAAATCACAACATTAAAGTGTATCAAACAGAAAAAGTCATTAATTAATATTTATTTATTTTCTGATACTGCCTAAAGCCAGGTACAGGGCTCCATTCTGCTAGGCAATGTTCAAACACCTTTTAAAAATAATCCATGCCCCGGAGAGCTCACGATCTATGTTAGAAGTTGATGAAATACATAGGGTGGAGTGTGAGGGTGAATTGAGTGGAGCGGTGAAGGGATGAGGTAACAAGAACACAATCATATTTTAGCAGAGTGAACATTAGTTATGGCTTATCACCTGTCATCTTCTGGCATCAGTGCAGAGGTGAGGTAATTCACATATTCCCAAAAGAGTAGCATCACATCCGTAGTGTATATAATCCTGTTTTTTAGGCACACCTACTGAAGCCAAAATATTTAAAACTGTGTGTTTAAAGAAATGTGCCTGGATCCATTTTTGTTGTTAATGTAAGACATGTCTACATTGCACACTCCTTTCAACGTCCTGTAGAGTACATACATTGCATGTAGGGTGACCAGATGTCCTGATTTTATCGGGACTGTCCCGATATTTGCTTATTTGTCCCGCGTCCCGGGATGCGAATTGTCACGATATTTTGCCTCCGCTCACCGGCGGAGCGGAGCCCGGAGGCGGCTCGCGCCTCCCCCGCCCCGACTTCGTCCCCTCATTCTCCCATTGGATCCCTCCCCAAATCCCCGCCCTGGCCCCACGCCCCCAGCCCCGCCCCCTCACTGCCCCATTGGATCCCTCCCCAAATCCCCGTCCTGGCCCCGCCTCTTCCCCAAGCACGCCGCATTCCTCCTCCTCCCCCCTCCCTCCCAGGCTTGCGCTGATCAGCTGTATGGCGGCACAAGCGCTGGAGGGAGGGGGGAGGTGGAGACGGAGCGGAGGCAAGCTGGTGGGGGGGGCAGGGCGTGGAGCTCCGGTGGCCGTTTTTGTTTTTGTTTTTTTTGCTGGAGGGAGGGGGGAGGTGGAGACAGAGCAGAGGCATGCTGGTGTTGGGGGGAGGCGGGGTGTGGATATTTCACCTGTATGATCTGGTCACCCTAATTGCATATCCCCCTAGCACAGGTATAAATAGCAGTCTAGATGCTGAGGCACTGCCTAGGTGAGTAAAGACACGCCTGAACCCTGAGGGTATATACATGGATATGTACCCTACACAGCTCTCTGCTCACCGAAGCAGTGCCTCCCCCAGCTACACTGCAGTGTCCAGCTGCCTCCCTGCTGCTGGAGTCTTTCCCACCACAGGGAATTGCCAGACCCCTTCCCTGCTGCTGTGAAAGACTCCAGCAACAGGGAAAGGGGAAGGAGCAGGAAAAAAACTCTAGCAGCTCCCAGCTGCCTCCCCACTCCCAGAGCCTATAATTGATATGTGTAGATACACACCACAGTGTGCATTCAGTCCACTTTTCACTGTAGTGTGTAGCTACACAGCCCTACATGTCAGTGAAAGTGGTGTGCAGTGCAGACGTAGCCATAAAAGTGCCTAACTTCATCATTATATTCCAGACAAATGGAGAGCATGCAGTCAGCTGGTATTTAGCAATTAAGGCCCTAATGCTGCAATCAGATCCACCAGTGCAGTGCCCTGCACCTCTGTGAGCCCCATTGACAGCTCTGAGTGGGAGTTGGGGTATGTCTGTTTAAATCAATTTCTAGGACTGTTGCCTAAATTCAGATTAAATATGCCCTTGATTTCCAGTAGGAATGTATTAGTGACAGCTTTTATTTAATTTTCAAGAAAAACTAAATCCTAGATCAAATTGCTTGATATTAAAAGAAATACACTTTACAAACTAAAGTAACTTTTAACAATTCTGTTTAAAGGATGCCAAAGACTGATCTTAGATTAAAGGCCCTGTGCAGGATAAATGCAAAGTATTACATTTAATTGAAACTAAGGCAAACAAGAGTGAAACACTGTACTGAAGAAATGTTCACAGATGTACATTAATGTTGAGATCATGAATTTTCACTCCAGTTGGCTACATGTCTTGAAACAAGAGCTGATTGTATTGTATTGTTGTTAGAAACATTATAGCCACAGTTCTTCCTTCCTACCTGTAGAGCCAGCTCTTAGTCTCCATCTACTGCTGAACCCGATTCACTGTTACTCACACCATTGTTGAAATGCATGCTAAAATTGTAGATTATTTCTGTTCACTGCACACTACATTGTTTTACCACGGTTAATGTTTTATTTATAAGGAAAATAAATTGTCAGAGTTAAAAAACACAGTGCATTTTGTTCTAGGCAACACATTGCTTTTATCACACAAATAATTTATTGGTTCTGCTCCCAGACGAGTTCTGTGCTGACCTTTCCAGGTGTACTGCATATTACTGCATAATTCTTCTTGTTTGGAAAATGTATTTAACTTAGCCATTAATACATGTTGTCACAGCCTTTGTGTTCAGAATTAAGTTTGCTATATAAAATCTTGGACACATTATGCAGAGTTGGACCAAAACTAGAACCTCATATTTTAACCCCTTTGAATATTAGGGGAGGAAGACAGATTTGAATCCCCACATCTGAACCCATCCCATCCTGTAACTAAAACCAGAAGGCCCTATTTTCCAGGTCCAGATCAGATGCACTCCCATTCTGGTCCTCATGAGTTGTCAGCCCAATATGGCAGAAATCTCAGAACAGCTCACACAATTTTAGTACCATTGAATTAAAAACCTTGAAATTGATCCCTCAATCACTTTTACACCATATTTTGTAACTTTATACAAAATGCAATCCATATTGGTTCATCACCTCAGCCCACCTCTAGGTGTATGTTTATTTTGCAGCTTCTGTGAGAGAAGATTCTGAAGGATTTTATTTATGTAGTTGTAAAATTATAAGTTACTTTTAGCACTTAAAAATGAAAGTTTCACAGAAACAACACAAAAGCCATTTATTATATATTTGAAGTCCATCCTATAAGATTTATCTAGTTACAACTTAACAAAAATAGCTCATTCTGATTTTAGTTTTAAATGGAAATGATCTTTTAGGGGGGGAAAAAATTTCATTCCACCCCCCTCACCCCCCGCTCTCCGTTCTCAATGAATACAGATATGGCAAGTGAGATGAAGATTACAATGAAGATATATGAAAACTATAACATTGATATCTACAGTTTTAGCATGCATATTTTTCATAGATTCCAAGGCCAGAAGGGACCATTATGATCATCTAGTCTGACCTTCTGTATAACACAGGCCATAGAACTTCCCCAAAATTATTCCTAGAGCATAGTTCTTAGAAAAACATCCAATCTTGATTTAAAAATTGTCAGTAATGGAGAATCCACTACAACCCTTGGTAAATTATTCCAGTGATTAATTATGTCACACATAGAACTTCATGTAAACTGGCACAATTGTATGTTTTTACAACTTTTCGATAATCCATTTTGAAGTCACCATTTTTGAATTATATCTGTCAGTTTCAAAAGTGTGAACATTCTAAATATTAATTAATATGTAAAGGTTAATTAAATAATCAAATAATGAATGGCAGACTTTTTATGGATAGCATTTATGGAACCAGGGCCAGCTCTGGCTTTTTTGCTGCCCCAAGCAAAAAAACAAACAAACAAACAAAAAGCAAACCTGCAGCGTGGCCAGAGTGGCAAAGCAGAAAAAAAAAAAACCTGCAGGGCGGCCGGAGCCAGGGTGCAGGGGGAATCCCGGCACGGCAGACGTGCCCCGGCTAGTGGGGGAGGGGGAGGGAGCGGGGGGAGAGAGAGAAGGGGGTGGCCAGGGCTTCAGTGGGGCACTCGCCACACGGCCCCGACCGCCACGCCGCCTGTCGGGAGGCCTCCGCGCCGCTCCAGTCGGCGGGGAGGGAAGGACGTGGGCTGCCCTGCCAGACTTGCTATAGACCTGGCACCGGCTGGGGCAGATGGAGTGCGCAGCCCACTCCCAGCATGGCGCCCCCCTCCTCCGCACCGCCGCCCTCTACAGGGTGGCCGGATCGGCAAACACACAAAAATAAAAGCGGCCGTGCCGTTCTAGGATTGGGCGGAATGCCACCCCGTAGAATCTGCCTCCCCAAGCAGGAGCTTGCTTGGCTGGTACCTGGGGCCGGCCCTGTATGGAACACAGACTCCAAGTTATCAGGGGGAAACATGGATAGACGGCTAGATGCTACTCAGACATTCAGGATATCCTCTGGAACATCAGCAACAGAATTGGTTACTGGAACAAGTAGCACCTGTACAATACCCTGACAAGACATATTTTTTTGACTGTGGTATCTATTTTTTTTCTTTTTGCAATATGTAATTGCATTTTAAAATTATATTATATCTTAAATGCCATTGTTTTCCTTACCAACCTTCTCAATAACAAGCAAATCTGTAATGGTATCCTCTCTTCTTGATAGTGGATCTTTATAGACTCTAGTTTTGGAAAAAACAAAACAGAAAAACTTATCAGATCATTTAGTCTATAGCATGGTCCATGTAGAATTGTTCCTTTCTGTAAAAGAGCTAGTGTTTTGTCCAATGCAGATTAAAATTTGCTAGAGGACATTGTTCCACCTCTTTCCTTTCCACAAGAATTTACATGTCACTACGAGGAGTTATTTCTGACTTTCATTCTTAATTTACCCTTTCTTAATTTGATACAGTTACTCCCAGACACTCCTCCTTTTAGCATTCTGAATACTTCTACTCCCCCCTTTCTGCCTATACCTGTCAAATCTTTGTAGACTATTATGTTTCTTCTTAGTTATCACTTAACCTAACTATACATATTTAACTCTGTTAATCTTTCTTCAGCCCATTCTGTGAACCTTCCAGCCCCTTCTGTGAACTCCCACCAATTTGTCAATGTTTTTTGGTCATGAGATGCTCAGAACTGAAAGCAGACATACATATAGAGAGGCAGACATACTTTGTCCAGTGATGTGATCTCTCTTTGTATGGCGGTACTGTTTTTCATACTGGATGTTATTATTAATTAATTATTAATTGTTAATGGCAAAGATCCCGTGGCACTTTTATGAATAGGGCATCTTGAATAGTGTTGCTGTGTTCAATCTAGAAGTGGCTGTATTTCAGTGATGGTTTAAGTGATTTGTCTACGTATACGGTGTAAAACGTAAGGTGTAATCTTCCTTTAGAACATTATAGAAGTGTAATATTATTAAAATGCCTTTTAGCAAGTTGCATAAGTTATTCCTATAACACCATCTGGAAAGGATAGATCTACTAGGTAGGTTGGTGAGTGTAAATTACAATTGACATTAAAAGGGATAATTTACACTCCTGAGCTGCTTTTTCTGGATGACCAATTGGGAGTTTTCTAGCCACACAAGTTTTTATACATCCTTTGACTAAATCAAAAATCCAAATGTAAAATGTTGTACAACTTAACTGCTTCAGAACACCATGTCTGAGAATAGCAGAATAATGTTGCTTGTGTAAATTATAGCAGCATTTCATGGAACACCTCTCAGTGAAGTGAAAGCATTGGCACATGATAGTATTTAGAAAGAGCTGGCATATGTTGTGCCTTTCCTCACAGAACATTTTCATGAAGTACTGTTTGATGATATAATACATAGTGATCAGATATAGTATTTTATTGCTAGGCAGAATATATTTTGTAACTGTAAATATCACAGTTGGGCTATGAAATTTGGTTAAGTTAATGATTTCTTGTTCATAAATACAATGTACTGGATTTTCAATTAAACATTTTGTTCCTCATATGATATAATCAAATACTATGAGAGCACTGCACATATCTCTAGTAAAGAAAATATTAGGAGACCAGTTCTGGATTTGACAGTCAGAATGATGCACCACCATAGCCACAAACATTCTTCAAAGATGAACTGAAATGATTTTTTAAAGTATATATGCACACACAGGATCTTAAACTATTAAGATCTTAAACTTTTCAGGGCCATTAGAGTTTTGTCATTGATTCCAGTCAGACTACAGTTTCTCAATAGCAATATATGGGTAGATTTAAAAATTACAAGTAAGTATACGTTGAAGGAGAATATTGGGAAAACAAAAGAAAACCTCAAACCTTTTAAATTTACTATTTCAAATTCATATATTTTTATATTGAAGAATCCTTATATATTCCCTAAACAGCTTAAGATAGGATTGATTGATTGCATTTATTTTAATTTACCTTTCACCCACAGATGAGCATAAGTAATGTGCTGATTATGTTTAGCTGAGTGTAACTTTGGAAACTCCTTCCACAACTAGTTCCATACAAACACCTCTATAAATTACAGGATTGAGTTCTACTCTTCTTCTTGTATGCAGAATCTGCAGAAGTTTTGAACTGTCATTTGATTATTACCAAGAAAATCTAGCTATATTTCCCATTATTTGAACCAATGTAAGCATTTGGGTTTTCAGAGTAGCATACACAGTGATAGAGATCTTGTAGGGCATTGATTACTTTTCCATTAAAAAAAATCCACCCTCAATAATTGTTGGAGAGGTTGCCTCAGCTATTCCTCTAGAAACTTACTCCTGCCAACGATCATCACTTTTGTATAATCTGGATTGAGTTCCAGCCAATTCGCTTTCATTCACATTCCAAACTCAGTCAAATGATAAGAAGTTCATAAAACTATATTTAATTTATTGTAGTTTACAATATATAGACCGGGAAACCCCATATGCTACTATGCACACTTATGACATTATTTAAAATAGCGATACAAAAATAAAACCAGCATAATCCTCCACACACAACATATCCCAAAGGCAAGACTTTCCCCACCAAACCTCCATCTCTTATAAGCTATCAACCTTCACGTCCCAACCTCTTCAGCTACCTGGGCAAAAAAATGGGCCTTGCAGTATGCTTGAAGGTCAACACTCCTCAACTATTTGGGGGAGGAGGGGAACAGAAGCTTGTTCCACAGTGGAGGACCTTCCTGAAGCATGTTCTACTTCCAGCCACTTCTCTATTAAATCAAAGGCAGATCCAGCACAAGCACCTCTTCAGACATGTCCGAAGTTATTTAGAGTAATATTTTCAAAAACACTTGGCATTATGGAGTGCTTTTGAAAATCTCACCCTTAGCAATTTATAGGGCCAAAATAATACTTTCAATTCCATCTGGAAATCCAGGCAGCCAGTGCAGCGTGCAGAGCCCTGGTGTCATATATTCCCAGTGAGATGCACAGCTTTCCAAGTGGGATCCTATGTTCTGTATCACCTTCAGTTTCCAAATAGTTTTAAGCTGTGTAGCCCTATGTAGCATGCATTCCACTGTTCCCATCCTTGAGGTGACAAAGACCTGGATCATGATACCAAGGTCAGTTTCTGGAAGAAACAATCGCACTCTCCTTGCTGGGCACAAACGGAAAAAGCTTTCCTGATGACTGCTGCTGTATGATCTTCTAGAGAACTTGTGTTTGATGTAAAGGAGATGTAGAATGAAATATAATCAGCATACTGATTACATTGCTGCCCAAAACATATTTCACTGCTCCCCAGTGGCTTTATATACTCACTCAATATGAGGGATTACAAGGCCTTTGGGGATCATGAGCCATTCCCAGTGCTATTATCTGGGATGTTTTTGAAAAAAATAAAATAAAAAAATACGGGTGGACCCCCCGTCCACCTTGTAAGATCCTAGAGCTAGGTCAACAGTACCATTTGGTCAATGGTAGCGGAGATAGATTTCACTAAATTGACATTGATCCCTTATGCCGGTCCATCACCAGGTCTAAAACCAGATTGGAAGCAATCCAGGAATGTGTGTAATGCACATGTTACTTTTCAGAGTAGCAGCCGTGTTAGTCTGTATCCGCAAAAAGAACAGGAGTACTTGTGGCACCTTAGAGACTAACACATTTATTAGAGCATAAGCTTTCGTGGGCTACAGCCCACTTCTTTGGATGCATATAGTCTGGAACATATATTGAGGAGATATATATACACACATACAAAGCGCATGAACAGGTGGGAGTTGTCTTACCAACTCTGAGAGGCCAATTAAGTAAGAGAAAAAAAACTTTTGAAGTGATAATCAAGATAGCCCAGTACAGACAGTTTGATAAGAAGTGTGAGAATACTTACAAGGGGAGATAGATTCAATGTTTGTAATGGCTCAGCCATTCCCAGTCCTTATTCAATCCTAAATTGATTGTATCTAGTTTGCATATCAATTCCAGCTCAGCAGTCTCTCGTTGGAGTCTGTTTTTGAAGTTTTTCTGTTGTAAAATAGCCACCCGCAGGTCTGTCATTGAATGACCAGACAGGTTAAAGTGTTCTCCCACTGGTTTTTGAGTATTATGATTCCTGATGTCAGATTTGTGTCCATTAATTCTTTTGCGTAGAGACTGTCCGGTTTGGCCAATGTACATGGCAGAGGGGCATTGCTGGCACATGATGGCATATATCACATTGGTAGATGTGCAGGTGAACGAGCCCCTGATGGTATGGCTGATGTGATTAGGTCCTATGATGATGTCACTTGAATAGATATGTGGACAGAGTTGGCATCGGGCTTTGCTACAAGGATAGGTTCCTGGGTCAGTGTTTTTGTTCAGTGATGTGTGGTTGCTGGTGAGTATTTGCTTTAGGCTGGGGGGTTGTCTGTAAGCGAGGACAGGTCTGTCTCCCAAGATCTGTGAGAGTGAGGGATCATCTTTCAGAACAGGTTGTAGATCTTTGATGATGCGCTGGAGAAGTTTTAGTTGGGGGCTGAGCCATTACAAACATTGAATCTATCTCCCCTTGTAAGTATTCTCACACTTCTTATCAAACTGTCTGTACTGGGCTATCTTGATTATCACTTCAAAAGTTTTTTTTCTCTTACTTAATTGGCCTCTCAGAGTTGGAAAGACAACTCCCACCTGTTCATGCTCTCTGTATGTGTGTATATATATCTCCTCAATATATGTTCCATTCTATATGCATCCGAAGAAGTCGGCTGTAGCCCACGAAAGCTTATGCTCTAATAAATTTGTTAGTCTCTAAGGTGCCACAAGTACTCCTGTTCTTTTTGCACATGTTACTGACATTGTCCCATCATCACTTTTTCAATAACCGTCCCTAAAATTGAGAGCTATTGGTTGATATAGTCTAAGAATGGCTAATGCCCATCACCTGCCATTTTGCCCACCAGAGGTGTTATGTTAATAATCCTCATCAAAAACAAAGCTCAACGTTTCTACCTTAGGTGTAAGTAATAAAGAAGGGTATGGGTTTATCTCATAAGTGGTAGGGTCACAGATGTCTAAGCATGCTTAGAACTTCAGTCACTAAAATGGGGTGAAACCCATCTGACAATACCGAATTCCTCACCTTCCACTCCAATGCTGTTTCCGAAGAAGCATTCAGACCACTCCAAACCACACAGCTAGTTACTCAGAATAGTTTTGAGCACTGGTGCTAGTAGTAAATCATATTCCTTTCACATGATCTGGAATGAATTCTGTTTATTTGGAGTAAAAGGAGATCATGTGTTATATGTAGCTTATATGTTTATGACCTCAGGCTTCTGTGCAGTGCACTACCTTTAATGTCTGACATCTGTAGAAGCCATTATAGCACCCAACTGAAATCAAATAAATGGTAGCAAACAACATATGCACTTTCTAAGCCAGTTTGAGAATGTTAGTGTATCACAAAAAGAAATCTTTCCCCATTCTATGTGCTTTGTAAAATGAATATTAAAGCAGTCAAACTTATTCTATAGAAAGTAATGATGAAAAATTAGCATTGCTTATAATACCAAAGGAAAACATCCATTGTTTTGCACCAGAATATCATTGTTAAATTGTCTTTTAATCACTCTATTTGATATTTGATATGTGGCAGTAAAAATGTTTATATTATGAATTGTACAGTAAACCTTCAGTTTAGGAGCAAATTAATAGTCTGGAACCGTGAGAATCTGACTATATCTGAATATTGATGATCTCACTTTCTGAGTCTCTCTGGGACTGGGGGTGTGAGGTGTTGATCATTGCTTCCCACTGATAAGCAAAATATTTCCAGAGCGTGAAGAATTCTGTGGTGTGTGAGAAGGATAAACCATAATCTGCATCAACACACTAACTTCTCCTCTCCCATTTGCATTGAAAATCAGGTAGAAGTTATGCTAAGCTCTCTATTATAGCCTCATGTATGTGAAAGGTCTTCCCCTTCATTTGAATAAGGCCTCTTATGCATGTGAAAAAAGCACATTTAAAAGGAACGTTCCTTTAATTAGGATGGCATTTAGAAGCAGAATCCTTAAATGTTCACTTTTTGTGATGCTAAATTGTGGAGTATTTTTAAATGTATTGTAGCAGTCATTTTCATTAAGCATTTTTATTTTTATTTATTTTTAAAAGGAAATGACATGATTTACAATGTGAAGTGAAGGAGTAGATTAATATGACTAGCTAGATTAAGGAAAATTTAAATCAGAGTGTTTGATGAAATGTTGGAAAATGTTTAAATATAGGATTAGACTTACAATATAGAAAGCAGTCAAGGAGATCAAAAGAACTCTGTTCAGAAAGTCTTATTAAAAAGAGAGGAAAAAATCTATTGAATGAATTCTTATAGCTAAATGATTAAAGAGTGTTTTTAATATATTACATTCAATCTGACTTTAAAATAAAAATAAACACTACAGACAGTGAATGAATTAGTGATTGTATTCATTTTTTATGAAAGCAAAGTGACTGGGCCTATACTGGATCTTGCATAAAACATATATATGAAACTATGGCATTTAACTTAAAAGTAGTCCCCTGGAGAATAATGATAATCTAGCATGCAGCTTTATGAAGACAGAAGTTAACTGATTGACATCTATATGAATATGGATTTCTTAAATCCATATTTGATTCTCTACCTCTAAAAAATCAAATGAAACCTAATAACTGCATTTTAAGCAAACCTTTGGGAGAATATGCTTAATCTTTTGGTGTCCAATTCAATAAAAAATGCATCCAACTTCCACTTTGTGGAAACCTAACCAAGATCATGGAAATGGCTTCCATAACCTTTAGTGGCTTCTATATCTCTGCAAGCTAGAAAAAAATTTTTGTGTGAAATTTTGTCCTTGGAATGTTCTTACTACACAATTCTCAAACTACCATGCAAGCCTCTTTATAGTCAACCACAACAGAAAATAACAATTATACTCAATCACAATCTGGGGAGGGTCTCACTTGTCCCAAATGGTTATCATTTTCAGTGTTGCTAACACAACAAAGGTAAAGAAAGAAAAAAACAAAAAACAAAAATACCCAAAGGAAAAGCACAAGACAATTTGGTCAACTACTTATGAGCCAATTCACCAAGGTCTCCTTCACAATGAATACATAGTAGTCAACCCTTTTAATCTACTTCCCCACAAGTTATATTATCCCCAGGACCTGACTAATACTCCTAACTATCTAACAAACTTCTACATCTATGAGAGACTACACAGACTGAGTGCAGTTCAAGAGGCTCATACACTTGGATAGTTTTATGTCTGTATGCACCTAGAATTTGAAAGGCTGTCTGAAACCATTAATTATGGTAGACACATGTACAGTGTTCTACAGTTTAAGTTATTAAAAGTAATTTAACCAGTTTCAAAGATACTTTATAACGATCTTGACTGGAAACTGCAAAAGAAGGACGCACAATGTAACTCTGTACACTTTTTTACTAATTAAGAAGCTTCAAGATATGGTAAATTGACTGATTTGGGTCATCACCCAAGAGACAGTCGGTATGTTACTTATCACCAGATCTTTGCTCAGCCATCAGCTTTCAGGTCAGTTATTATTCACATCAGGAGCTGATGCTGCAAACACAGGTAGAGCCAAAAGACTATGGTCTTTTCCTGATGCACTAGCAGGCAACCTGAATTGCTAAAAAATAAAGACAGTTAAAGGTACCTTCCTGAGACAGGTACCTGATGTAACAGGAGGACTCCCAGGTGACAAGCCCAGAACCTCAGTCTTCTCCCTTCCAGGTGTCTTCAGCAGTTGGGAAGTGATGTACTGAAGGAAAAGGCCATTTTATCCCACTTCTGCTGAGTTGTTCAACTTTGTTCCTCTTCTTGGGTTCTGGTGTGGACCAATAAGATGGTGACCCAGACTTCTGCTGAGGGTTTGAAATGTCCAATCAAAATGAGAGTCATCTCTCTCTATCCAATCAGGAAATGACCATCACCTTTTGAATTCTTGCAATCGGGACTGGAATATTCCAATCTCTTGGTGCAACACAGTGACAGTGTATATCTGCCCTGCACTGGACAGGAAGGGGTTAACCCCATACTGGGGGCTGAGGAAGCCATGCCTCTCACCCCTGATGTGCATGCTCCAACTTCAACCTCAGTATAAAAGGGAGCCACCTAGTTCATTCTACTCTGACCGTGGAGGAGACAGGACATGTGTTGCAGGCTCCTGGCGGGAGCTGTCGGAGCGCCAGACCACGGAGGCCCAAGCAAATACCCAGATGGTCGTGGAAGCCCGTGAGGAGAAGGAGTCGTCAGGAGCTTTGCCTGCAGACCCAGCTCACCTGCAGACTACAGAGCAGGAAGACAGGGTACGAAGCAGCCCAAGGGACCCAGACATTGATTCAGTTGTGGAACCGGGAACTGAGTCAGCGTGTTTTGGATGGATTCCTGCTGACCCACTGGCAGATACACTAATTGCTGATAGGGCCCTGGGCTGGGACCTGTTGGAGTAGCGAGGGTCCAGGAACCCCCGGGAACCCTCTGGGTGGTGGCCCTCCAATGTGGGCCATTAGGTCACACCACCCTGCAGATAAGGGCAACCCCACTTATTCTAGCCAATAGGCCACATCACTCTGCATATAAGGGCAACCTTATTGACTCTGATCTCTAAGGGCAGTCCTAATGACTCTGGCCACTGGGCCTTATTGCCCTGCATTGAAGGGCGGGCCTATTGACTCTGGCCATTAGTCTGTACTGCCCTGACTCTAGGGGTAGGCCCACAGATGTTAGCCACTGGGTACTACTGTCCTATACTGAAGTGCGGTCCTATTGACTCTGACCATTAGGTCATACCGCTCTAAGGAAAAGGGCGGTTATTTGGTCTCTGCAGCTATAACACTCCCCCTCCCCCAAAGGGTGACAGGGTATACCTGCTCAGAAACAAACACATCTTGTCACACCAGCTTGTGTAAGACCAGTTAGGCCATGGCTGTTGGTACACCCATCATGAGACATACCTTGAACACTGAAGTGTTTGCTCTAGTCAGCAACTCAATTATGCAAACTGCTTTCCATGGGCTCCTCTGAGGTGCATCCCTTGGCCAACTTTGAGGTTATGTTTGCTCAAATTGCTGTTTTGCCATCAACATTCTGCTAGGTGCTGAAATCTCCAGTTTAAAGTTTATATAATATATGCAAAATCCCTCCGTATTGTTTGATGCTCTCTAAACTTGTTTTAACAGTCCATGATACAATGCAAAACCCCTTCATGAACTCTTATTCTCCAGCAGGCTGTAAGAGCTGTATAAATCTTCCATTTCTGCTCTCCTTGTTTTAACAACATTGATAGGACCTTGGTATGTGTGGCTGACCTAAGTCTGTGCATTATTAATCAAACAGTTACATTTCTGACTATGTCACTCTGTGATCAAGTGTCCTTATAAAACACATTGTTTGGTTTCATTTCCTTTTATTTACTGCCTCTTTCTGCACAGGTGTTTTTCACTAACTTGATAGGATAAGCATGCTTGATTGCAGACACTAGCCTTACTTCTTCACTTTGTCACTAAACTAAAAGAAATCAATATGAACACAACCCTTTTGTTTTCCTAACAAAATTGCCCATGAGGTAAATCCTGTTATTAAAGTTTACAATATTCTTCCCAAAGCTGTATCACTTACAGTCAACTTCTCTTTTATACATATAACTTCATTTAATCAAAACATTGGATTTTATCACGCTCCCAATTTTCACTATTTTATTTGGCACATTATATATATATATATATATATAAAAATTCATTCACAGACAAGAAAAATACATTCTAGTGAAAGACTGCAGATATTCTAAGTTTTCTTAGGCCGCCTGAAGAAATCTTGCCATTAGACCTTGATTTTTTTCTCTCAGCCCTCTGCCCCACCTTTTCTAAACAGTCTTGATGCTGGCACAACTCTTAAATAATAATAAATCATAATTCTGGGGCTTTAGTTGCTACAATAGCAAAGTGTAAATATTATTTTCAGTAGTTTCCTGTATCTTCTGATTATATACAGTAATTTAAAGCCACCTTTTAACTTCCAAAATTCCTGTAAATTATGGTAAAACTGCCATGACTCAGATGGCCTCTGGCCTAGCACATATGTGCAGAATAAAAAGTTCACAAGAAGACTTCTAGCCCCACATGGCACATGCCATGAAAGGGTGAGGGATAATTGCAGTCCCTGTGCTCTTAAGCAAGGAGGAACAAACTGAGGTGGGGACTGTTGTAATAATTAAGCCTACAAATTTACTCGAATTGTGAGCTGAACTGTAAAAAGTATGTGAACATTCATAAGATGCCATAATAACCTATAATAACAAATGTTGACAGGAAAAGGTACAAAAAGGAGATAGAAAGACTGAATTAGTTTGAACAAAAAGACCTCCTGATATAACTCAAAGATTCTGTTAAGATCATGCTTGGTAAACAAGAAAATATGTGTTGGGAAATTGATTAACCAAAATTGGTGTGCTACATATTAGGCCTAATTGCTAGACAAAATAATAAGAGGATGGGCTATTCAACCCATCAGTCCCTTTTTGGATCCTTAAAGGAGGAGACTTTGGTGGGAAATGAAAGGAAGAACACTTGGAGGCTACTGGAGCAAACTTCACTATCATGGCTTCCACCACTACTGTTTGCTCGGACCCCAGACCTTCTTTATCATAATCTGAGAAATGTCCTGACCAGACCAGGCCAGAAAGAGGGACCCAGATGACCTCGCTACCTCCACCAGCTCCAGCTAAATCCCAACCACAGAGATGACCATGTGCCCTTTTCCTTCCCTACCTTATTTATTCTCTTTCCTCTCTCTCTCTCCTTTTTCCTAGCCAAGACTGCATGTTTTGCAACCCTGATGTAAGCCTGTGCCCAGAAAGATGCTATTATGAGTTTGCCAAGTCTTGGAGTGGCTGATAAGATTGTGGGCCATGCCTGTGTTTATCCAGCAGTGAGGCTGAAAGTGAATGTCGACACCAAAGACAGAAACTGCATTTTCAATCTTTGTTCTTTTCTCTCCCCCTTTTGTGCATGTTTGTCTTATTTTGTCTTTTTAGGAAATGGGATTTGACTTCAACATCAACAGCACCAATGACAGTTCCAGCCCACCAATTAACTCCTTCTCTTTTTCTGATACCATCTAAGAGACTGTCAAAGAAGGGTTTTTTTCCCTTCCAGCTTGTCGGAGAATAACAATAAAAAAGCAAAAAGGAAAAAGAAGTGTTGTTAAAAATGAAAACCTTATTTAATACTTTACATTTCAAATGCTTTAACTGTTTTTCCTTCTTTTCTGTATCTTTAATAAAAAGGATTTAACACTTTTTAAGATTGGACAATGACTGGGTTATGTACCTTTGGCCCATTTATGCCAACTAAATTATTACAACAGACCATGCCCATTCTAACAAATGGGATATATTCTTTCCTTGATATATTCTAATGTGTGGCTCCTCAAAATAGCATTCTCTGAAACACCTGTGGTTCCCTTTTGTGTTTAAGATCATCATCTGCCACATCGACCCTACAAGATTATTTCATATGATTTTGATTTTTCCTCCTTCATCATTGTGTCCCTTGGTGTGCAATAGTGGGATTGTGTGAGCTCATGCACACTCATAGGCAGGGCACACAAGGTATTTTTGCTTATGTGAACACAAACATGGGGTTTTGTGTTTGCATGAACATGAACCATTTATAAATTTACAGTTTGAGATTTGCATATGCAAGTTCACACATGATTCCCAACTGAATGAGGGAGTTTATGAAAAGCTCTGCAAACTGCAAGCAGGAGGTTCTGTATAGTTCTGCCGTTTTATTTATTTATTCATTCGTTTATTGTCTTTAACACTTCAACATACAGTACTCTTTTTCATTCAGATACATACACTGATACCCACTGAAACCTGCTTGATAAAATATGCACCTATTTTCTACACTTTTCATCAAGACAGTGTTTTAAATGGTATATATACTAAATATGTTGTGCTCAGATATGTAGGGCCAGAATTACTACTTCATTTACACCAGCATAAAACTCCATCGATTTCAAGTTATACTGGAATAAATCTGAGGTAATGTGTAGTGACACATGGTGAGCCCCTTTATTTCAAACAAAGGTGGACATGCAGATAATGAGCCTGAGAAAACTAGGAATATTTAGCTCTCAAAGGAGAAAAGTTAGAGATTTAATTGACCTATTAAAGTTATTATGATGATTGGCAAAGTTGATCAGTCTCTTCCTGTGTGCTGTCCGACAGTACAAGTTATTGGCATGTAAATGTAAAATGTAAAAGCCAGGACTAACCCTAACGGTTATTTACAGTGTAGTTATAGCTGTGTTGGTCTCTGAGGAAGAGCTCAGTGTGGCTCCAAAGCTGGTCTCTCTCACCAACAGAAGCTGGTCAAATAAAAGATATTATCTCACCCACCTTGTCTCTCGAGTACATAACACAGCATTTAGCAATTTTCACAATAGTATTTTGATCTGTAATAGAGAGAAGCTAACCGGCATGAAAAGCTCTCTTCCTCATCCCTGATTCCCATCCCTGTGACGTGTGAGTGGGTGAAAGTAAGGAGGAAATGCTTCAAAGGAAACACTAGCTGTCAGGGCATGTGTACGTTCTCTGTGTTTAGGTACAAATCCTGTAGTCTATCTGCCTATACACAAAAACATGCTAACTTAAAGCAAAACAAAACTACATTTATCTCCCTCGCCCGCCCTTCCAAAAGTAAATATGTGGTAAAACTTCTCCAAAGAGAGAGTTTAAAGTCAAGTGCTTTCCCCAATCAATGGGAATCAATGAAAGAGTTGCTTTTCATCTCAGTCAACCTTAATCTAAAAGGAAGATGGCAGCTTCCACGGAATGACTAAAAACAATGTTGTTTGTTTGTTTGTTTGTTTGTTTTTAAATCCAGTTGTATGGTTTTAAAACAAGATGGTATAACTCTAAAATTCTGAAAAATAACTAGCCCTTTGTTAAAAATTCTCCAAAAACATTAATTTTAATGATCAGAAATCTAGTCTTCTTATGATAAAAGTGGAACCCATACCTTCATAATGTATCATTTGTATTAATATAGTACTTAGATCTCCATTATGTTAGGTGCTGTACAAACACAGAACAAATAGCTTCAGAACATATCCTCCATTTCCCCAAAGGTTGTGCAATACCTGATGAAATGGAATCCACACTCCTTTACATCATCTTCCTATCTATGCACTAAGACTTAGTATCCCTGTCAGCTGCTACAGGATATGCAACTGGAAGTACTTCAGAGAACCCTAACTTATCAGCTCTAAACCATTCTTCCTTCATTCTGGGACCTTGCTCTCACATGAAACCTGCGACCTTTGCACTCTGTAAGCAAGTCACTCTTCAATTTTCAAGATCCTATATTCATAATAATAGAATCTTCTACCACTCCACCTACCTCTCCTAATTATTTAGCAATGTTGTTGCTTAAGTGTCTGGTGGGGCTCCTTGGGGAAAATGAAATAGGGATCCTTTAGGACTGCCAGAAGGGGAATCCCATCCAACGGAAATAACCTCCCCTTTATTTCTGGGTGTTCCATTCATAATTAGCTTGACTGGCCTCCTTCAGAGATCATAGTATTCAGTTATCTCCAGAGGGCCCTTTCCAGGGTAGCCTCACATGTATTCACTGTACAGCTTACTGTATGCTGTGTATCCTAGAGATGTACAATATTAGTTTTGATGTGGCCCATTTTTAACTTCTAAGCCTCAGTTGCTTCCATCTGGTATATACCTATCTCACTTATTCTCATGACAAATTACCATGCATATGACACCCAGCATCTCCACTCTGATTCAGCTGCCGCTGGTTTCCTAACTACATAAGAACATAAGAACATAAGAAAGGACGTACCGGGTCAGACCAAAGGTCCATCTAGCCCAGTATCCTGTCTACCAACAGTGACCAATGCCAGGTGCCCCAGAGGGAGTGAACCTAACAGGCAATGATCAAGTGATCTCTCTCCTGCCATCCATCTCCACCCTCTGACAGACAGAGGCTAGGGACACCATTCCTTACCCGTCCTGGCTAATAGCCATTAATGGACTTAACCACCATGAATTTATCCAGTTCTCTTTTAAACTCTGTTATAGTCCTAGCCTTCACAACCTCCTCAGGTAAGGAGTTCCACAAGTTGACTGTGCGCTGCGTGAAGAAGAACTTCCTTGTATTTGTTTTAAACCTGCTGCATATTAATTTCATTTGATGACCCCTAGTTCTTGTATTATGGGAATAAGTAAATAACTTTTCCTTATCCACTTTCTCCACATCACTCATGATTTTATATACCTCTATCATATCCCCCCTTAGTCTCCTCTTTTCCAAGCTGAAGAGTCCTAGTCTCTTTAATCTCTCCTCATATGGGACCCGTTCCAAACCCTTAATCATTTTAGTTGCCCTTTTCTGAACCTTTTCTAGTGCCAGTATATCTTTTTTGAGATGAGGAGACCACATCTGTACGCAGTATTCGAGATGAGGGCGTACCATCGATTTATATAAGGGCAATAATATATTCTCAGTCTTATTCTCTATCCCCTTTTTAATGATTCCTAACATCCTGTTTGCTTTTTTGACCGCCTCCAACTCCATTATTGTCCTTTAACTCTACTCACAGTCCAAACATACTACTTTGATACCTGGGAAGCTACTAGAACAATGTATAAAACATGCAATTTGCAAATACCTGCAGGATGAAGGGGTAATTACCAGCAGCCAGCATGGATTTACCAAGAACAAATCATGCCTAACCAGCTTGATTTCCTTCTTTCTAAGAGTAAATGATTGGGTGGATAGGAGGAATTGGGTTGACATAATATACCTAGAGTTCAGCAAGACTTTTGACACAGTTCCATATGACATTCTGATAAGTAATCTGGAGAAATGTGGGCTCATCAGAACTACCATTAAGTGGATACATAATTGGTTAAACAATCGCAAACAAAGAGTGACTATTAATGGAATGATGTTGGATTGGAGGGAGGTCTCAAGTGGGATTCCACTGGTATCTGTTCTGGGTCCGGTGTTGTTTAACATCTTTATTAATCACATGGATGTAGGTATAAAGAGCATAACTGATCAAGACTGCGGATAACACAAAGCTGGGGGGATTACCAACACTTTGGAGGATAGAGCTAAAATTCAGAGGGATCTTGATAAATTGGAGAACTGGGCTATTGATAACAAAATGAAATCCAGCAAAGACAAATGTAAGGTGCTACACTTAGGGAAGAAACACCAAATGCACAAATACAGAATGGCGGAAAACTGGCTTAGCAGCAACATACTGAGAAAGATCTGGGAGTTGTGATGGATCACAACCTCAACATGAGTCAGCAATGCAGTGCTGTTGCAAAAAAAAGTAAATGCAATTTTAGGTTGCATTAACAGAGGCATTGCATGCAAGTCATGGAAGGTGATAGCACCACTCTACATGGTGCTGGTTAGGCCTCAGCTGGAGTACCGCATCCAGTTTTGGTCACCAATCTATAGAAAAGATGTAGAGAAACTGGAAAGGATCCACAGGCAAGCAACAAAGATCAGAGAGATGGAATGCAAGCCATATGAGCAAAGGCTGAAGGAACTGGGTATGTTTAGTTTGTAAAAGAGGAGATTAAGGGGGGACATGATAGCAGTCTTCAAATACTTGAAAAGCTGCCATAAAAAAGATAGAGAAAAGTTGTCTTTTGCCACAGAGGGCAGGACAAGAGGCAAAGGGTTCAAACTACAGCACAGCAGATTTAGATTTAATCAGAGGAAACACTTCCTAACTGTAAGAACAGTAGGACAACGGAACAGACTGCCTAGGGAGGTTATGGAAGCTCCTTCACTGGAGGTTTTCAAAAGGAGGCTGGATCACCATCTGTCTTGGATGGTTTAGATACAACAAATCCTACATCTTGGCAGGGGGTTAGACTAGATGGCCCTTGCAGTTCCTTATAACTCTACGATTCTAAGATCCTACTTTTCTGTAAAACGAAATTCTTTTTAAACATTAAATATATGCACACACAAGCACTAATACATGTACACACAAGCTCACATGCACACATAGATTTAATACAAATCACAGGCATACTCCTTGCTAAGCTAGAACACACAGTTGGACTTAAAACAAACTCATACTTTGGGGATAGTTCCATAACCAGAACTACTAGCACCAGGTCCTTTGTACTAAGCCAGTGTTTCTCAACCTGGGGGTGTCAGGGGATGGGTTTAGGAGGATTGCAAGCAGTGCCAGTGTTAGGAAGCAGTGTAATTGCCTGGGGCCCCATGCCACAGGAGGCCTGTGAAGCTAATTTACATGTTTCAACTCCACACCCTGCACCCTGTGGGGCCAAAGCCCTGACCTTTGAGCTTAAGATAGGAGGTCGCATTTTTTTCTGGGGGGGAGGATTGCAATTCTTATAGCCTGTTTCTCCAACACATTAAATAATTGCTTTTTGGCAAAATGTGATATTCATTATTATTTATTTGTATTAATTACAGTAACACGGAGGAACCCTAGTCATGGACCAGCACCCTGTTGTGCTACGCACTGTACAAACACAGAACAAAAAGACCGTCCCTGTCTCGAAGAGTTTACCATCTAAGTAGTTGTAATTAGGCTCTTCTAGCATGATCTGATGTATTATGCAATCTATCATGCAAGGTGTGGCTGCTCAAGTACAATTTTAATTTGAACACCCAACTTTTCAGAAAAGTATTATATTAATAAATCCACATTGTTTGTTTATTTGGGATTGTGCAAGGTCTCTTTCCTCATTACTACCTCATTTCTATTTCTTTATTACCTCTTCCCAAATTCCCTCTAGCACTCTTTCATGTATATGAGCCGAGTTTTGAATTGGGAGAAACACGGACTGATAAATATTTGATTGTGTGTCTATCATATTAGAATAGTTCACTCTATGTTTTTTCATGGCATTGGGCCTTATGGGAACCATAAGAGAAATGCGATAAGGGTTTTAATTGTTAATAAGGTATTGTCTTAGAACTCAATTCTAGTTACCTCTGTGCAGGTACACTCCAGGAGAGGGTGAAGAAGTCCTGCCTGAATGTGCACGGGCTTATGGCTGAAAGCATAGGTGACACATAGAGGGGACATGCAAAGTCATGTGCCCCCCAGATTGTTGCTGGGCTTGCTGGGGAGAGTGGCTCTGTCCTTCTCCCGCTGCTCCTGCCCCTCAGCATGCTTGGCCTCTATCCCCGGCAGTTGGGCCTAGGCGGGGAGCGGAACAGATGGGACCAATCACTTCTCAAGACAGCCATGCAGGGTCACTGCTCTGAGCAGCACAGCAGCTGCCTGAGAGAGCCAGTCTGGGGAGGCAGCAGAGGGCCACCCCCTGCCTGGGACTGGCTGCTGCGGACAAGGGCCGAGCAAGCCAGAGTCCCCTCTACCACCCACCCCACGGTTCTGGCTCACTCGTCCCTTGCCTGGGTCTATAGCTGAAAGTCTGTGTTCAGAAGAACTACCCCTATTTCAAGGGTCACTGGTGAGTGTCATCATCCCAGTAGGCCTCTATGCACTATGCATCATTCACAGGCGTAATGCTTCCAGACCCTGCTGATTGTATGTTATGCTCTTTCCCCTCAACGGGGGAGTACTCTAACACTCTGAGTACTTAATATTCAACTAATCTGCTAAATTAGATATTAAGGCACAAAAGCCAAAACCTTACATTAAAATGTTAAATATAAAAGCAATGGTTTCCTTAAGGTTCTTTGGTTAAAAATAAACTGTAGGCTCATTTTCCTTTGAAAGAGAGAAGAATGTGAGTTTAAAGCAACTGAAATGGCCATGAGTCTATCTCAGCTATGAGGTACAGTCTGAGAATGAAATTAAGGACCGAAGATCTAAACAGGTAATAACATTTTAGGAACAGGTAATAACATTTCAGACAGCTACAAATTCAGTAATTTGTTTTAAAAAGTGTTTAATTTCCTTTAAAACATTATCCATCCTACTTTTCAAAAATCAGAACTTCAAAAATGGGTTGAGGTTTATTTAATGAAAAATGTAGTCAGGATGTGAGACATTATAGTGATTTTTTTTCTCTTGGAGATGTTCTGAAGACTTAAGGAAATGAATTGTTGGTTACAGTATGTCGTTATATACACTACACTATGTGCTTACTTCAAAAATTTTGGAAGAAAATTAAATGTATATCACGGGTGTGTGAAAGGGGGAAACAAATGGCCCTGCAAAGGGGCTAACAAGCCAGTTTCATTAAGTTGGAAATCTTGTTAGGATTTGTGCGAAGTCACCTTCTGATATTTGTTTACACCATGATCAGTAATTATATTTTATTTCTACCAAGCTTAAATGCACCAATTCTCTGCTCTGATACATTACTTAAGTAGCTTTTAACTCAATTATATGGGCAAAAGAAAACATTTGTTGACTAACTTTGATATTTATAAAAAACTAGACTGAATATACAACAAAGATACTCAATTAGGGGAAAAGAAAAATGTGATTAGATGGTAATGCCACTTGTTAAATTTACTCTGTTCTGCTTCCCTAGATGATATATCATGGAAAGGTTGTCTGAGCCGTCACTGAGGCATCAGTAAGAGGATGTACACAACATCCTCCATTCAAATTACCTTTCAGATCAATCACTCTCATCAGGCTGTTATCTTCATTTGATAGCTGTAGGACAAATGTTTTGGCTTATAGGTAGGAAATGTTAGCATTTGAAAGAGCCGTGACCAGGATGGGTCAATGGTTAACTTTGATAAATTGAGTTAAGTAAAGAACGCACAGCCAATAATGTGCTTGTTGAAATTTTTAATGCAAATGACCTGTAATTTTTGAAAAAAATTAGAAAAAGCTGCTCTGCACATATTTTTCAGATGAGGCAAAAATTGATATTTGTGAAACCCAAAGCAAATATTTATTAGTTTCTCCTAAAGCTATGCTATTCAAAACTGCACAGTGTACATCTGCTCCACTGGACATTACACTGGCCTACTGAATCCCAAATCATTTGGTTTACACTAAGGACATTGCATTTTCCCACCAACTTTACAAAAAATGGCATGAGGAAAACAGCAGGGGTGATGTAGATGGCTGAATTATGTTCAGATCAGATTAAACTATAAATCAAGAGCATGGGTATTTTAAGAACACATCAAATGTTCCCCATGTTCTTCATGCTCTCAAAAACACAAAACTGTGAGTTAAACAGCAGCTTCAAAATATTCCTGAGGTACTGTCATTTTCTTGTACAATAGCTTTGTTAGCATGATAAATGATTTTCAGATTCTAAAGCATTATAAATACTGTATGCATATTAACATACACTTCAGATTTTCTAATCTTACTTTAACGCATACGTTATTATCAATTACTCTCAATATTTTAACATAATGTAATATTTCTTTAAAATGACACATTATTTAAACTCTATATCATTGACCCATAGATTACCTTGGTACATATTTATATATTTCAGTTACAATTTATCACTTTATGAAATATGTTTTTTTTATTCCTGTGTAATTGAAAATAATGACATAAAATCATCTACTGTTATATAGTAGTAATATGATGTACTATCCTGGTAGCTTAGTATAGTATATGAAACCAGTCTGTGGAGCCCTGCCTTTGAAATATGATTTAAAACAGAATTTATAATGTCGCAGAATTACATAAAACTGTGTGAAATTGTGCAGATAATCATTTAAATCTCCCTACATGAAAAGATAATTGCTCTAGAAATTAACTGTACCTGGGGTTCATTCATTTGGTCATGGCTAGTTTCTTATATAGTGATGATTTGATATTAGAGCTAATTAAGATCAGGTCAGAGTTGCTGAAGGTCAGACATTAATGCATAGGATCATTGAAATGATAATTATAAACAGATTAGGAAGCTACGGTCTTTTATAAGGGGTTATTAGATAATTACTGTGAGAGTGTATGGCTTACTGTAATAATGGATTATCAACTACTTACAGCGTTTTAAGGGTGAGAGTATATTACTTCCTCAAGGACTAAGAGGAATAATATTGTTGGAACGCAGAGCTCTGTAAATAAAATAATTCCAATTGCATTTCAATTTTCCTCCAAGGACTCTCTCTTTATCAGCACAAACTTCATCTTTTCTTCTTGACAATTCTTAAAATATTTTGTCCTACTGGGAAGGTTCCTTTATTTTAATTTTTGTTTGTTTGTTTGTTTTGGAGAGAAAAAAAAAAGAACAATGAAAGAAATAAAATGGAAAAAGTGAGCTGTTTTATTTAAAAAACTTTCACTGCTAATCCTTCCAGAAGGTCTCATAACAATAAAGCAGTTTACAAAGATTTTGAGAACTTAAATGAAAGGTTTGTTTGGAAGCTTTGGTCAACACATTTATACTGAGATTTAACAATTGCACATGGCATTTTTATTGTATGTGAATAAAGTATTTGTGACAACAGAACCCCATTTATCTGAGCCTCCATTATCTAGTTCTCAGTATTAACCGAACAACCAGTGCACACACAGGCATATGGCAAATTAACGTCACCTCCATGGCAACACTACTGTAACCATCACATCTTTTCAGACTTGTAAAATGACCGTGACTACTAAGCAAAAATGTGTAGTGCTGTCATTGGATGCTAAAATAGAAATTATTAATAACATAAAAAGGAAAGTGACTGGCAAAAATAGCCCAAGATTATAACACTGGAAAAAACACAGTATCGGACATCAAATACAATTCCGAGCAAATTCTTAAATACGCCACTAACAACTGCATACTGGAAGACCATGAATCAACCAAAGGACACGTGTCTATTCTATTAAGTAGATAAGGGCAGGGAGAGGTATGTTTTAATGCTTTTCCAGGAATTATAGAATCATAGAATATCAGGGTTGGAAGGGACCTCAGGAGATCATCTAGTCCAACCCCCTGCTCAAAGCAGGACCAATCCCCAACAAAAGCATCCCCACCAAAGCTTTGTCAAGCCTGACCTTAAAAACCTCCAAGGAAGGACACTCCACCACCTCCCTAGGTAACCCATTCCAGTGCTTCACCACCCTCCTAGTGAAAACGTTTTCCCTAATATCCAACCTAAACCTCCCCCACTGCAACTTGAGACCATTACTCCTTGTTCTGTCATCTGGTACCACTGAGAACAATCTAGACCCATCCTCTTTGGAACCCCCTTTCAGGTAGCTGAAAGCAGCTATCAAATCCCCCCTCATTCTTCTCTTCTGCAGAATAAACAATCCCAGTTCCCTTAGCCTCTCCTCATGAGTCATGTGCTCCAGCCCCCTAATAATTTTTGTTGCCCTCTGCTGGACTCTTTCCAATTTTTCCACATCCTTCTTGTAGCGTGGGGCCCAAAATTGGACACAGTACTCCAGATGAGGCCTCACCAATGTCGAATAAAGGGGAATGATCACGTCCCTCAATCTGCTGGCAGTGCCCCTACTTATACAGCCCAAAATGCCATTAGCCTTCTTGACAACAAGGGCACACGGTTGACTCATATCCAGCTTCTCATCCACTGTAACCCCTAGGTCCTTTTCTGCAGAACTGCTGCCTAGCCACTCGGTCCCTAGTCTGTAGCAGTGCATGGGATTCTTCCATCCTAAATTCAGGACTCTGCACTTGTCCTTGTTGAACCTCATCAGATTTCTTTTGGCCCAATCCTCTAATTTGTCTAGGCCCCTCTGTATCCTATCCCTACCCTCCAGCATATCTACCACTCCTCCCAGGTTAGTGTCATCTGCAAACTTGCTGAGGATGCAGTCCACGCCATCCTCCAGATCATTAATGAAGATATTGAACAAAACCGACCCCAGGACCCACCCTTGGGGCACTCCACTTGATACCAGATGCCAACTAGACATGGAGCCGTTGATCACTACACGTTTAGCCCGACGATCTAGCCAGCTTTCTATCCACCTTATTGTTCATTCATCCAGCCCATACTTCTTTAACTTGCCGGCAAGAATACTGTGGGAGACTGTATCAAAAGTATCAGAGGGGTAGCCGTGTTAGTCTGAATCTGTAAAAAGCAACAGAGGGTCCTGTGGCACCTTTAAGACTAACAGAAGTATTGGGAGCATTTTGATGATAATGTCAGGGTGGTTTCTGAGGCTGTGGATGGCATTGCGTTCTGCACGACTTAGGTTATGAGGCAAGCAATGTTGTTTTTCCACAATTTCTGCCTGTGCACGTCGGCGGAAGCATTCTATGTATAGGTCCAGACTGTCATTTCGACCCTCAGGAGGAGTCCATGTGGAGTTCTTCTTCCTGTGTTGTTGGTGGGAGGGTATCTGTGTATCAGTGCGCTGTTCAGTGTTATCTTGAAAGTATTCTCTGAGTCGGAGGCGGCGAAAGTAGGCTTCCAGATCACCGCAGAACTGTATCATGTTCGTGGGGGTGCTGGGGCAAAAAGAGAGTCCCCGAGATAGGACAGACTCCTCTGCTGGGTTGAGTGTGTAGCTGGATAAATTGACGATATTGCTGGGTGAGTTAGGGGTCTGCTTTTTACAGATTCAGACTAACACGGCTACCCCTCTGATACTTGACACCATGCAAGGCACTGCATTTAGCCGTATGGAATGGAAATCTATCAACCTCATGAAGAAACTTGCTGGGTGAGTTAGGGGAATCTGCTTTTTACAGATTCAGACTAACACGGCTACCCCTCTGATACTTGACACCATGCAAGGCACTGCATTTAGCCGTATGGAATGGAAATCTATCAACCTCATGAAGAAACTTGCACAAATACAGACAGATATCATCTTCCTTTCTAAATGCAAACGGATGGACATCATACCAAATGGACTGAAGGTGAAAAATCCATTGCTATCTACATACTGCACAGACCACAGTGAGAGATTATGCCATACACTATCAAAGAAACTGAGGAACCACCTGATCAGCATCCTATACAGCAAACAGATAAACATCAAGAAAGAGCTCTCCAACCTGGAGACTTTCATAAATAACCAACCCTCCACACAAATGGACTTTACTAAAATAAGACAGGAGATCTACATTACACACTTCACCTCTCTACAAAGGAAAAAGGACCGTAAGCTGTCTAAAATCCTACCTGGCACATGGGGCCACAACAGGGGTACCCCTAACTCACCCAGCAATATCGTCAATTTATCCAGCTACACACTCAACCCAGCAGAGGAGTCTGTCCTATCTCGGGGACTCTCTTTTTGCCCCAGCACCCCCACGAACATGATACAGTTCTGCGGTGATCTGGAAGCCTACTTTCGCCGCCTCCGACTCAGAGAATACTTTCAAGATAACACTGAACAGCGCACTGATACACAGATACCCTCCCACCAACAACACAGGAAGAAGAACTCCACATGGACTCCTCCTGAGGGTCGAAATGACAGTCTGGACCTATACATAGAATGCTTCCGCCGACGTGCACAGGCAGAAATTGTGGAAAAACAACATCGCTTGCCTCATAACCTAAGTCGTGCAGAACGCAATGCCATCCACAGCCTCAGAAACCACCCTGACATTATCATCAAAATGCTCCCAATACTTCTGTTAGTCTTAAAGGTGCCACAGGACCCTCTGTTGCTTGTATCAAAAGCTTTGCTAAAGTGAAGGAATAACATGTCCACTGCTTTCCCCTCATCCACAGAGCCAGTTAATTTGTCATAGAAGGCAATTAGGTTAGTCAGGCATGACTTGCCCTTGGTGAATCCATGCTGACTGTTCCTGATCACTTTTCTCTCCTCTAAGTGCCTCAGAATTGATTCCTTGAGGACCTGCTCCATGATTTTTCCAGGGACTGAGGTGAGGCTGAGTGGCCTGTAGTTCCCTGGATCCTCCTTCTTCCCTTTTTTAAAGATGGGCACTACATTACCCTTTTTCCAGTTATCTGGGACCTCCCCTGATCACCAAGAGTTTTCAAAGATAATGGCCAATGGCTCTGCAATCACATCCGCCAACTCCTTTAACACCATTGGATGCAGTGCATCTGGACCCATGGACTTGTGCTCATCCAGCTTTTCTAAATAATCCCAAACCACTTCTTTCTCCACAGAGGGCTGGTCACCTCCTCCCCATGCTGTGCTACCCAGTGCAGTAGTCTGGGAGCTGACTTGTTCATGAAGACAGAGGCAAAAAAAGCATTGAGTATATGAGCTTTTTCCACATCCTCTGTCACTAGGTTGCCTCCCTCATTCAGTAAGGGGCCCACACTTTCCTTGATCTTCTTCTTGTTGCTAACATACCTGAAGAAACCCTTCTTGTTACTCTTAACATCTCTTGCTAGCTGCAACTCCAAGTGTGATTTGGCCTTCCTGATTTCACTCCTGCATGCCTGAGCAATATTTGTATCCTCCTCCCTGGTCATTTGTCCAATCTTCCACTTCTTGTAAGCTTCTTTTTTTGTGTTTAAGATCAGCAGTAATTTCACTGTTAAGCCAAGCTGGTCGCCTGCCATATTACTATTCTTTCTACACGTCGGGATGGTTTGTTCCTGGAACCTCAATAAAGATGCTTTAAAATACAGCCAGCTCTCCTGGACTCCTTTCCCCCTCATGTTATTCTCCCAGGGGATCCTGCCCATCAGTTCCTTGAGGGAGTCAAAGTCTGCTTTTCTGAAGTCCAGGGTCCATATTTTGCTACTCTCTTTTCTTCGTTGTGTCAGGATCCTGAACTCGACCATCTCATGGTCACTGCTTCCCAGGTTCCCATCCACTTTTGCTTCCCCTACTAATTCTTCCTAGTTTGTGAGCAGCAGGTCAAGAAGAGCTCTGCCCCTAGTTGGTTCCTCCAGCACTTGCACCCGGAAATTGTCCCTTACACTTTCCAAAAACTTCCTGGATTGTCTGTGCACCGCTGTATTGCTCTCCCAGCAGATATCAGGGTGATTGAAGTCTCCCATGAGAATCAGGGCCTGTGATCTAGTAACTTCTGTTTGTTGCTGGAAGAAAGCCTCGTCCACCTCATCCCCATGGTCTGGTGGTCTATAGCAGACTCCCACCATGACATCACCCTTGTTGCTCACACTTCTAAACTTAATCCAGAGACTCTCAGGTTTTTCTGCAGTTTTATACCAGAGCTCTGAGCAGTCATACTGCTCTCTTATATACAATGCAACTCCCCCACCCTTTCTGCCCTGCCAGTCCTTCCTGAACAGTTTATATCCATCCATGACTACTCCAGTCATGTGAGTTATGTTATTCCAATCACATCATAATTCCTTGACTGAGCCAGAACTTCCAGTTCTCCCTGCTTGTTTCCCAGGCTTCTTGGGTTTGTGTATAGGCACTTAAGATAACTCGCTGATCATCCTGCTTTCTCAGTATGAGGCAGGAGTCCTCCCCACTTGTGCTCTCCTGCTCGTGCTTCCTCCCGGTATCCCACTTCCCCACTTACCTCAGGACTTTGGTCTCCTTCCCCCGGTGAACCTAATTTAAAGCCCTCCTCACTAAGTTAGCCAGACTGCTTGCGAAGATGCTCTTCCCTCTCTTCATTGGGTGGAGCCCATCTCTGCCGAGCACTCCTTCTTCTTGCAACACCATCTAAGGGCAGCTCTTCACTACGGGGGGGGGTCGATTTAAGATACGCAAATTACGTATCTTAAATTACGTAGCTGAATTCGACGTATCGGAGCCGACTTACCCCGCTGTGAGGACGGCGGTAAAATCGACCTCCGTGGCTCCCAGTCGACAGCGCTTACTCCCACCACCTCCGCTGGTGAAGTAAGAGCGTCGATTCGGGGATCGATTGTCGCGTCCCGACGAGACACGATAATTCGATCCCCGAGAGATCGATTTCTACCCGCCGATTCAGGCGGGTAGTGTAGACCTAGCCTTAGTAAGGGTCAGCTTGTTTAACAGCAACTCCACATCTTAAAATAACAGATAGAAAGCTCTTTGCCCATTCTGCTGATTATCAAAGGTCTGATTATCCAATCTGGCTCCAGTCCCAATTAGATTGGATGAATGGGGTTCTACCATATACCTTTATACAAAACTTAAAACATTAAAATACCTGACTAAATGCATGAGAAAGTACTTGGTACACTTATAGGATACGTTGGTTTCCTGACTGAAATCCGTTATTCTTGGGGTCTGGCATACCATTGCACAGTGTATAAATTATAATGGCAGATTTGAAAAGATCTCCTAAAAAACTGGCATGACATCATTTAAATGCTGCAGAAGCCACATAATCAGGCAAAGAAATTGGCTAGTGGTAAAAGGAAAAAAGGGAAAGTCTTGCATACTATCTAACAAAACAATTCCCAATGTATTAAAAGAGGAAAATTTGCCTAGTCCTCTTTCTTGGAGAATAGTGCTATTTTTGTCATGTAGGTCTGCTAATAGGAGCACTAAAGTAACATCCTTGATAAAGTTGGTGTTGTATCCTGTCAGGCCTATATGATCCTTATTATGGTCTTCCACTATTGCCTAGACACTGAACTATACTTAGGTTCCAATTCTCTCTGAAGGTGGAAGGGACTAAAGCAAAAAAAGTTAGGTGGGAGAGGCTTAGAAAAGGAAATACCACCTCTGCAGATCACCCTCCCATACCCCGATCCTAAAGAAGCCTCTTTATAGAGGCTTCTGAGGGTTTGAGTTTCATGGTTTGGGAGGGGCCAAGGCTGGTGGGACAGTCAGAGTCTGTGGAGTCACCAAGGCACATTGCCAGTGGATTGTGGGACACTAGGAAGGTGTGCTGAGGGATAACAGCTTTTTTCCACCCCAAGTAACCCATAAAACAGCTTCCCCCGAGCAACCTAATAGGTAATTTGCTTGGTTTGTCTTATATGCAAAGAATGATGTTCAGCTCTTACTGAAAGGAATGGTTCAAGATATTTAAAAAAACAGACAAGAAGGTGGCAAAGAAGATTTCATCTTCATGAAATCTTTCTTTGTGTGGTGTGGTGGGCCAAACAAAAAAAAAAGCATAATTGGAGAATTTGTAAACAGACCAAAAGGCAATTTACTTGTTTGTGGTGAGGTGGCACTTTTATTTTATTTTGCCCAAAAGCAGGGTTGGAAAAAGTCTTCATAGTCTCACACATCCTCATATAAGCATCCATTTCAAAAGCTTTACAAAAAACACAATTGCACAAAACAAATAAAGTGGCTTTATTTTCTCACAACTTTCAGGATGGATCATCAGCACAGTAAGCTTCCATTTGGTTCTCTATCCCTCTGTGGTGAGGGTAGAGATTTTATATTCCTTTATTTCCCAACATGCCTTGCTGTCTGTTTAACTTGTGGGCTTATATTAGTAAAATAGGTATTAGAATTATAAGAAGATGTGTAGTGCGGGTGGTTCATTGGGATGGTCCAGGTGTAGGGGGAGTTGGGCTTGTTGGGGGGGGGATTCTGGGTGTGTGGGAGGGTGAGGCTCAGTGAGAGGGTCTGGGTATGAGGGGGTCTGGATGTACGGGGGTTGGGCGGATGGAGGAGTAGCTCCCTGTACAGGGATCCCTCCCCCTGCAGCTGAGGAGAGATGGGTTCAGGAAGTGTGTGTGTGTGGGGGGGCAGTTTGCAGAGCTTCCTACAGCTGTGGGAGAAATCTGGGGGTGGGTCTGACACAGCCCTGGTTGCTGGGCTGGGGAAGAGGAAGTCTCGCCCTCCCCAGCCCAGCTGGGACTAGCATCTGAGCCCAAAACAGGGTAGGAGGCACCAGCTGGGTCTTTCCCAGTTCCGCCTCCTGCCCCACAGTGGTGCCCCTCTCTGCTGGCTGCCCTGGGAACCCGAAACATACTGCTGAGGAGGGTCATACAACCGCTCTTCTGGCTTCCCTTTGCTTCCCCATCAGAAAGTCATTTTTCTGCAGCAAAGCAAAGAAATCTGTGGGGCACATAAATTCTGCACATGTGCAGTATCCCTCCAGGAGTACTACATCAATGGCTACAAGCATTGTCTTTGGTGTGAGACCTAAAGCGCAGTTGGCCTGGGGCAAATGACTGGTCCCTTTGGATCAGGAATAACCCAAATTGTGATTCTTGGTATAAAGGACCATCTACCACAGAGATACACTCACCTGCGTGGTAAGACAGACATGAATACCCCAGGTGACAGTCTGTGATTCCATGTTAAGCCTGTTAAAGTACCTGAGGAGTTTGCACTTGGTGCAGCTGGTTGGTGAAATCTGAGTTTAGAACTCACAACTAATTAAGGGGTTTTGCCCTGGTTTTTAATAGTCTGCTCTGAGGATGGTGTTCATGCTCTTGTGTCACCAACGGAAGCATCAGAAAAATATTCCATGTTTAACCTCTCAGTATATAAAATAGCTTAGAAATGTCAATATCAGCAAGTGAATGAAGACAGACACTGGTAATCTTAGATTCAGGCAAATTCAGTGTCACTAGCTTAATCTACCACTACTGTTGGTGTACCTCTTTCTAGTACTCAAAAGGTCAAAGTGTGATCCACTGCCAGACTCTAAAAGGTAAGAGCCCTTTTAGGCAAAGATTTGAGGGTCGTTTCCCCTTTATCTTCACAACCCACTGACGTGACTCACACAACAACAAATACTTTGCCCTATCCATGTACATCACATGTTTAGCCAGACATATTGGGGACAAATCCTCTGTCAGCTTTCTGATACTCAGAACAGTTGGTGTAGGAAAATCCCTATACGTAAAAATAGCATAGCCCCTAAATATGGGGGGAGCAGAAACACGGTGGACAGACACCTTTACTCCCCTCATTTCCTCAGCTTTCTGAGTGGACATCTGAGAATCTAGCCCACTAATTTTTAAATAAATTGGCTGTTGAAATTAAAGAAGATTTAGAGTGCTTGTTTTGGAAGATCTATGGGCCTAATGTTAAAACAATACTATGTAACCAGGGGGCAAAGGATGACATTCTGTTCAATCTGTTACTCAATAAAGCTAATGTTTTGGTTACAAAATATCTATTATAGTTATTATATTTGATAATGAACAACGAATATTGATGTCACACTGCTTTTGAATATTTTTCAGGTTTTTTGCTTGTTTTTACTGTGTACCTCATCTACTACTCATTATTTTAAGCTTCAACTAAATTTGTTCAATTGTTGAAAGTGGTATCACATTGATTTTTATTTCCCCCAGCAGCCACTGCTGAAATACATTGCAATTTACAGACTATCTTTTGCCTCCTGCATATCAACTGGTTATAGGTGCTGAAACATGATAGATGGACATGTGATACCAATAAAACTTTTTGAGTTAAGTTTTTATCTTTTGTTATTCAATAGCAGGTGTAAAGTCATTTCAATAAATAATTCTGACTTTTCTTTAAAGAAATGTTTTACCACAAATCAGAAATCTGATCATTATTGTGCAGCCCTTTCAGGCTTAATTCCAAACATGTTTTAAAACAAACACACTTTACTCTAGAGAAGAAACCTAAATATAGAAAATACTTTTTATGAAGCTTTCATGTTTTTGTGAGTCACAGAAACGTAATTGAGGAGATACTGTTGTTTGTTGCTATTCAATCATTGAGACCACACTTCACAATGGAGGTGATGAAAGAAGATTTACACAATCATAATGTTACACTATCTCTTTGTTCAGCTTTTGTGGAAGACAATTACATACATCTCAACAGCACTTGGAAGATTAAATCTACAGTTTTAATTTGCTGTTTGAACTCTGTATTCAAAACAGCATTCCAAAATTAGTGAACCACGCTGTGTGGCCTGGGGTTAAACTAAATAGGAGACAGAGCATGGGATGTCTAAAACCAGTGTTTTAATCTAAAGTGTGCAAATAATTGTGCTTTGATATCGTGGTTCTGAAACTGCACAAGGCCTACTCAAATGTGTCCATTTTTGACAGTCATGCAGGTCAGAAAGGATTCTATTCCATGGCTGAAAAGTGGCAGCACTTAGGAGCAGTATTACAGCCTGTCAAAGACAAGTAGAAAATCTGGGATGTTCAGATCTTTGCTGTCTTTCTTGCCTTGCATGAATGATAGTAAGATGGCCATGGAGTGATAGAAAAACAACTCTTTGAAGTCTAAAAAATAATAATAAAATAATAATATTCACCACAACCTGCAGTCCCTAAAATGCTATTGACCATGTCAGTTCTATCTGTTTATAAGCAGCGCAGACCAAAGTAGACCTTTGCGCATGATTCAGGGTGGGAATCGCAGATTCTGAGTGGCCATCGAAGGAATTCAGGAACTGCACATAACAACACATTATTTCTGCAGAATCTTGCAGAGTTATTTCTAAAAAAACACTATACTTTTCAATAGGTGAGTTTATGTGTTTGTCATGTATGGTCAGACACAGTAGCTTATTTTTATTGTGTTTATCTTCACTAGTAATGTAGCAGCATTAAACCATGTGCAGCAGACAGTATAAGAAAAAAGCAACTGCAGATGTATGCAACTGTTGCTCTGAGATACAGCTGGTGTTGGGTGAGGGACATAAATAAGACAGCAGTACTCCTAAATAGGAAGCACTCACATTATGTATATGCAGTGTTTTCTTGATGAAGGAATAATGTAAATGCTGAGTTAATTAATAAGATCTAGATTGAGCCTATAAGGGGTGATACATAACTGTTCCAAGCCAGGAGCATCCTCAGGAAGGAATTCTGAATCAGTCACAATCCTTTCCTTGCTCATCTCTTGCGCTAAGCCTTAGAGTCTAAGGGGAAATAAACTACTGGTAGGCCCTGAAAGAGTTCAGCTTACTTCCTCCCCTTAGACCTGTGATCTAGCAAGTATGGGGCCAAACCCATACAGTATTGCCAACCTCAAGCATTCAAAAATCACACGTCAGGCCCCTCAAAATCACAAGATTTAAAATAAATTAGAGTTTGGATTCTTTTGTCTTCTGGGTTTGAAGCCTTTAGTGTTCAGATTTTGAAATTTTTGAAAAAAAATCTCTACAACTATGAAATTGAGAAAGGTGCTTTTTTCTTTTTTTTTAAATGAAAGCTGATATCCTCTGAGATGGGAATAGGGCTACAGAGTGCATGTGGAGAATGAAACAGGGAATAGGATGGACTGGGGTCCTTTCTCAATTTCATAGTTGTAGAGATTTTTTTTCAAAAACTTCAAAATCTGAACACTAAAGGCTTCAAACCCAGAAGACAAAAGAATCCAAACTCTAATTTATTTTAAATCTTGTGATTTTGAGGGGCCTGGCGTGTGATTTTTATTTTATATCTATCTATTTTTAATCAAAACATTGAAATGGGAGCAGGATTTGGTCCTTTATTGCTTGATAAGCTATTGTCATTTCAAACAATCAAATATATGTACAAACAAATAAAACATTTTATATAGTAAAACATTTTATATAGTAGCAGTTTTTGAAAAGCAGTCTATATGGAAAGATTAAAAATTATAGTACCATATGGGCTTTAGTCCATCCTCTAATCCACTTTATACAGTGTAAGTAGTTCTATTGACTTCAGTGGGATTGTTCACAAGTATATAAAGCTAAGCACATGCATAAAAGTCCTCTGTGCAGGATTGGGGCCTCTGAATAGAAAACTGCAAGAAGAGAGTTGGTCATTTTTAGAAGGGATAGAAAAATCCAACCTAGGCAGCCTTCCCTTTCCTGGAATCTTAAGAATCTGAGGTGGTTAGCTACATCTAGCTTAGTCTCTCAGCTCACGGTCTTTATTAAACCTTTTGGTAAGAAATCTTCATTCTCCTTTCCCGATCTTACAGTTCCTCTGTTCAGGTCACCTTGTCACAGCAAACACCAGGGGAGTTACTAAATCTATCTAGAGAAGGTAAGAAATGTCACTATATAGCATTTCCCTAGGACTGTGAATAAGTGTTTGCTGATGAGCAGATTGAAAGAGTTTTCCACCTGATACTACCACACTTTTTTATATACTTTTGACAGTCACAGATACATGCTAGGCACACATTTTTTGTTTAGTGTCAATGGATTCTTTTTACTATCCCACTGAATATATTATGCTGTGGGGTGGTGAACAGCAGTTATCAGAAAATATCTGGACCTAAATGGATGCTAATCAGTAAGTGCAAAATAAATATTGCAGAAAAGAAAAAAAGATAAAGTGAAGTCATTGTACAAATGTAATTCTACCATATTTCAGCTACATAAGATACAGAGTAATTAATGGTTGAAGGTGGAACAAACATTTTTTTTTTTTTTTGCTGAAAACCTGTGTATTTAGATTTTTTATCCTTTTATATCCAGATCTTAAAGTTTAGATAAACTGTGTTTGGTAGCAAGGAATTTTTATACAAAGGATTACAACACTGGTACGAGTATGCAGTATGTGTTGAAAATAGCAATGGGCAAATCTGTAAAGGTCTGGTTTGATAAGTAACAGATGGGTGAATAGCCCATTTCATATCCGGATGCAATATTTGCATTTGGGGATACTTATGTTTCAGAAATATATGGACCCCACTGGAATTGGAATAGGTGTGATCTGCACCCACCATCTCCTTACAAGAGGTGCAATGATCCTTGCTAGAATCTTCACCTCCTGTTACACTGGCACTTTGGGAACTTTGTGTCTCTCTTTTCACTAGGACTAGGGTTGCATTCATTTTTTCGCCCACTATCCTGCATGGTTAGAAGTGTGGGGTGTAGTATCCTGCTGGCTGGTGAGCTAGAGTGATGGAATGCATAGTATTTCTAGTTTGCAGATACTTCTGCTGTCAGCAGCAGCTGGGATGCATGGATATTCATACTTTGAGTATCTTTAGTCTGCAAAATTTAATCTGTTCTCTTCCTCTTTCTTTCCAACTTGGTCCCGCACCCATTGTTTCCCATCCATTTTGTCTCTTGTTTCCATATAGACTGCTTTTCAAAAACTGCTCCTATATAAAATGTTTTACTATATAAAATGTTTTATTTGTTTGTACATATATTTGATTGTTTGAAATGACAATAGCTTCTCAAGCAATAAAGGACCAATCCTGCTCCCATTTCAATGTTTTGATTAAAAATAGATAGATATAAAATTAACATGGCACACATTAAATGGATTAAAAACTGGCTAACCGATAGGTCTCAAAATGTAACTATAAATGGGGAATTGTCATTGAGCAGGTGTGTTTCCAGGGGCGGCCCCACAGGGATCAGTTGTTGGCCTATGCTATTTGATGTCATTATCAATGACCTGGAAGAGAACACAAAATCATCACTTATAAAGTTTGCAGATTACATGAAAATTGTGGGAGTGGTAAGTAATGAAGAGGACGGGTCACTGATTCAGAGCAATTTAGATTGCTTGGTAAACTGGGCACAAGAAAACAATATGCATTTTAATATGGCTAAATATAAATATATATAACTGTGAACAAAAAATGTTGGGTATATTTACATGATGGGGGGCTCTACCCTAGGAAGCAAAGACTCTGAAAAAAGATTTGAGGGTCATGGTTGATAATCAGTTGAACCTGAGCTCCCTGTTGGACACTGTGGCCAAAAGAGCTAATGCGGAATGCATAACCAGAGGAATCTCAAGTAGGAGAAGAAAGGTTATTTTACCTCTATATTTGGTACAGGTGTGACTACTACTGGAATACTGTGTCCAGTTCTGGTGCCCACAATTCAAGAAGGATGTTGATAAATTGGAGAGGGTGCAAAAAAGACTCATGAGAATGATTAAAGGATTAGAAAACATGCCTTATAGGAGAAGACTCAAGAAGCACAATCTATTTATCTATTTACCTTTTATAAGTACCTATATGGGGAACAAAATATTTATTAATGGGCTCTTCAATCTATCATAGAAAGTTATAACACAGGGATCGGCAACCTTTGGCACATGGCCAGCCAGGGTAAGCCCACTGGCAGGCTGGGCAGGTTTGTTTATCTGCCGCGTCCGCCCACGCCACTTCCCGCAGCCCACATTGGCCTGGAGCGGCGAACCGCGGCCAGTGGGAGTCACGATCGGCTGAACCTGTGGACACAGCAGGTAAACAAACCGGCCTGGCCCACCAGGGGGTTTATCCTGGCGGACCACATGCCAACGGTTGCCGATCCCTGGTATAACACAATCCAGTGGCTGGAAGTTGAAACTAGACAAATTCATACTGGAAATAAGGTGTACATCTTTAACAATGAGAGTGATTAACCATCGGAACAATTTACTAAGGGTTGTGAAGAATTCTCCAGCACTGACAATTTTTAAATCAAAATTGGATGTTTTTCTAAGAATTATTTTGGGGAAGTTCTATTGCTTGTGCTATACAGGAAGTCAGACTAGATGATCACAATGACTCCTTCTGGCCTTAGAATCTATGAGTCTAAATGCACATTCTACCTTGTAGAACAGTAGAAAAAAATTGTGGCTCATAATTGGCTGAAAATAGTCATGCATGGTAAGTAAAGAAGTTTCTATATTTTGCCTTTGGAAGTCAATAATACTGAAGTTTGGAGCAATTATGTAACAAATACAAATAAATGCATCTTGATTGGCTGCAGCTGATTACTGTGAAACTGCTATTCACTTCAAGTTTTGTCTTGTCTTGCATCATTAGAAATACATGTTTTTTTCCTTGCACCTCTAACTTCTTTTCCACTTTGAAGAAATTTCCAAATATGTTCCATAAAGAAATTTAGAATGTATAAAACAATACATATATTTGTCTTCATATTTTGGTGAACATCAAGATTCATTATTGTTCCTTAGCTTGACTAAGCAGTGGTTACTTCTTAGGGCAACAAATCATAAGGTTTTCCTCAATACAAGTAGATATATATTTATTATGCTGTGCATGTTATATATTTACTGCAATGTATATAAACATCAATGGCAAAGTGACAAGAGTGAGCTAACATGTTAATGTGAAACACCATTCACACTTTATTATGTTGTTTAACATCTGAATCTTAATTAACTTGAATTTCTTCTCATATTTTTAACTTTTAAATGCACAAAAAGTTGAAATTAATAAATTAGATGTACCAGAGGAAAAATCTTGGGAGGGTGGGCGGGGGGGGGGGGGGGGAGGGGGAAGAGAAGGCGGAAGAGCACAAGGGGAGAAAATGCAAAAAGATGCCTGTGTAAGTTTACAGAATTGTCACAACCATGTTTGATATCTGATCATATGGACCTTTCATCATAGTGGGTTTATTCCAGAACATGGACTTCCATTATAAAATCATGAGTGGTATAGAGAAAGTACATCAGGAAGTGTTATTTACTCCTTCTCGTAATACAAGAACAAGGGGCCACCAAATGAAATTAATAGGTAGCAGGTTTAAAATAAACATAAGAAAGTATTTTTTTTTCACGCAACGCACTGTCAACCTCTGGAACTCCTTGCCAGAGGGTGCTGTGAAGGCCAATACTATAACAGGGTTCAAAATGGAGCTAGATAGATTCATGGAAGATAGATCCATCAATGGCTATTAGCCAGGATGGGCAGGAATGGTGTCCCTAGCCTCTGTTTGCCAGAAGTTGTGATTGGGTGACAGGGCATGAATCACTTGATGATAACCTGTCTGTTCATTCCCTTTGGGGCACCTGCCATTGGACACTGTCAGAGGACAGGATACTGAGCTTGATGGACCTTTGGTCTGACCCAGTGTGGCCGTTTTTATGTTCTTATGTTCAGACAGCAGCGCACCCATTGAAACCTTCTTCTGTTCTCATTTGATGGAATGTAGTTATTCAGAACATTTCAGTGTGGAACTCAGTGACTCCCATACACTTGCTCCCAGTGGCTCTACCGTACTCTAAATGTATGTGCAGTTGCAAGAACAGCTTCTTAAATGCATGAAATGATACTGAATGATTCTGGCACTTCAAATGGGAATTAAATGAAAAATCTTGTGTGATAAAGTATACCACCAACTGTCTATATTAATTTATTATATCATTAAGATTTTCTTATAAGATAGACAGAGAGATACACTATAAATAAATAGATTTAATAGGGGCTCTGGGTGCATAATAAAATATTACATAAATGAAATAAATATAAGGTTTTTCATTCATATTTAAGTGTTTGTGCAGCATCCTGCCAGGAAGACATGAAATCTGGTCTTCTGTGTGCTTTTACCCTATATTATACAGATTTCACGGGGGAGACCAGCATTTATCTAATTGGGGGTCCTGACCCAAAAGGGAGTTGCAACGGGGGTTGCAAGGTTATTTTAGGTGGGTCACGGTATTGCCACCTTACTTCTGCGCTGACTTCAGAGCTGGGCAGCCAGAGAGTGGCGGCTGTTGGCTGGGTGCCCGGCTCTGAAGGCAGCGCCCTGCCAGAAGCAGTGCAGAAGGGTGGCAATACCATACGATGCCACCCTTACTTCTGCACTGCTGCTGGAGGTGGCTCTGCCTTCAGAGCTGGGCTCCCAGCCAGCAGCTGCCGTTCCCCAGCTGCCCAGCTCTGAAGGCAGCGCCACTACCAGCAGCAGCGCAGAAGTAAGGGTAGCAGTACTGCAACCCCCCTACAATAACTTTCTGACCCCTCCCGCCCCCCCCCCCAACTCCTTTTTGGGTCAGGACCCCTACACTTACAACACCATGAAATTTCAGATTTAAATAGCTGAAATCATGACATTTACGATTTTTAAATTCCTATCACCATGAAATTGACCAAAATGGACTGTGAATTTGGTAGGGTCCTAACCATAAGAATTGTGTATTCACCAATTCAACTTTTTGTAGTTATTTGTCCTTAAGTAGATTTATGACATCATCCCTTAATGTTTAGATTGATTAATATTTTAGATTTAAGATTGCTTTACTAAATGAATTATCTAGTGATCAACAGCTTGGAGTTAATCAAGTGAAACTGTACAGAAGATATGGGCTCCTCCAATGCTCATTGAAGTCAATGAGAATCTTTTCCATGTAAGCATGATAGAAATGAAGGGGTATATACTAATCATAGGTTAGAGAACTACAGCTGCTATTCATTTATAGATTCAAAGCTGATCAGTGGCTAATTTAAAAGGAAAATGGTCTCCAGGGTAGTGTTGTCTGTGTGTTTAAAACAACAAGTCTTGAGATATTGGAGCATGAGGTATCCGGATTAAAAGATGAGTGAATTTTTCTCTTTTTCTCCTTTTTAGTCTGGATTGCTTCAGTTTAATACCTGGAATTTTGTACTGCTTATTTAGGAATACACTGTGGGACGGAAAAAAAAAATCTGATTCTGTATTTGGCAGCCTTTGTACACAAAATGGGCACTAGTAATTAAAAAGGTATCTCAGATATACCTATTTCTCTCATTTGAAATAAATTAAATATGCAATGTTATTTATTTAAATAATTATTTATTTCAATTGAGAGTCACCTTTTACTTCCAAAGCTGTATTAAATGCTACATTTTCATAATTTACATTTTACTTATTTGCATGATATGAAACTCTTTTACAAATGTAAATTGAAATAGTTTGTTATACTTGTACCATGTGTGAAATAGACATAGAATTTAAAGATGAATGACTTGCAATACAAAGTGAAAATGCAAAGATTCGACAAGTTAAATGTGCAGCATATCATTTCCACACATATCTGTGTGCAAACTCAAATTCTTTATAAATGTTTTAAAATAAACATTTCAATAATTTTCCATTAAAAATATAAATAACTAATACCAGCAGTGCAAGACTCATTACCAATCTACAAGAAGAAACCATTATGCATCCACAATAGAAATAAAAATGCAATAAGGAAACAGATTTCAGTTTGAGGCTACAATTGAATTTTTATAACCAATGCAAGGAAGTTTACAAAATGAAAGTATAACCTTGATAGAATCATTTTGAGTGCTTGCTCTAGAGTTGTGTTAATATTTAAAATAGAATTAAGTTCCAAGGACGAGATAATATATTCACTCTCTGTGAACTACTCAAAGGGAGTGGCATGCACAGATTGAGGTGATTATGTGTCCCTCATTGTTTTACCGAGAAGCAATCATTTAAATTAATTATATATTTATGAGTAGGGTAGAAATAATCAAGACAATCATTAATATAGGTATCATAGAAATTTTCAGGGCCAGATGTTCCTGGACTATGTGTGGATACAAAGATCTTCTGTAACCACCTATGGATTAGAATCTGCATTTGCAGAAGCCAAGGCAGTTGATATTCCCACAGTGCCACCAGGAGATCATCAAAAAGCACAGCCAGGGAGCACTGTGGAGAGTAGGCATCATAGGAAGTACCGCCTAAGAGAACCAGAGTGACAGTACCCTGTGGCCAAGCGCCCCTACTTAACCCCAGGGGTTACCCAGGAAACCACATAGACTTTGCCTCGTCTCCTGATAGGGTGACCAAATGTCCTGATCTTATAGAGACAGTCCTGATATTTGGGGCTTTGTCTTATATAGGCGCCTATTACCCCCGTCCTGATTTTTCAGACTTGCTGGCAGGTCATCCTATCTCCTGACCTCTGGTCTCTGACTGCGACCTCAATTTCTGCTTCTCGATTCTAACCTGGTGCTACCTCTCATCTCTAGTCTCTGACCCTGGCTTGACTCTGACCCCAACTCCTGTTTACAGGTCCTGGCCTTGCAATTCCTCCAACTCTGGCCCAGTGACTCCCATCCCTGGGCAGACCTCAGCCCAGCTGTGACTACTAGGCCAGACCGCCTATGCTCCAGTCTCTTACAGCTTCTCTCCAATTGTACTCCTGCATAGAAATGTAACACCTTAGAATTTCTTATACTCCCTTTACAAGAATAAAGGGGGCTGGGGAGAAGAAGTAATCATGACAATGGGCTCTTTAACTGCTAAAAGGGCAGTGCAATGGCTGTGCTACCTAGTAGTTCAGTAAGCATTGTACCTGCCTGCAACAATGTGCTTTCCCATGCTCTCTCTGGGGCAGTGTGCTGCCACAGTACTGCCAAGATAAGGCTGTTCCTTCAGCCTTTAACTGAGAGCTTAATCAGTCTTATACTCCCACCCTAGACAATGGGAACCAGAATTTGGTATCATTGACTATATGTCTTGATTTTTTGACATTGCTTAAAATAATTATGAAGGTGTATGTTTTCTATTTTTTACAATGAACGATGTACAGGATACAGGTTCAACACACATGTTTCAAAGTCTATGTAAACTTAATGAAGTTATTAAATGGATAGTTGCCAGTGAGCTGCCATGTCTCTTTACCTGTAAATTTCATAGTCAGCTCCTGAAAAGCATTACTATAAAGTAACTTTCAGATACCAGGTGGGAAAAACAGGAAATCTATGAGGACTCTTCACTATTATCTGGCCAAGATTTAGAAATAACTTCAAGAAATAGCAGAGGTTGTGAAAAGAAAACAAAGGGAGTGTAAATCCTCTGATTTTATAAAGAATGGAGATCTCTTAAGTTAATTTAAAAATAATAATGGTTGTGGGAAAATGGTCCCTGTAGCTGACAAGCAGTCATATATATATCTATTTTCAGTTTTCACAGATCCAAGAAATATTTCTGTTGAAAAGTGTCATTCATACTATTCTGCTATAAGTTACAACAGACACCTTCCCCTCACACAAATGTTCCTCGGTGCTTGCTTTATATAGCTGTTTTGCTGTGTCCAAACCACAGTCCTATAGTAAGAAATTTTGTCATACAAATATATTGCATGCATGTTTGTTCTGACTGCAGTCAGTCTTGACAGCAAGCTTTGTAAAATCTTTCTTCTTACTTTTCTTTAGTGTTATGGTACTAATTGGAGCAATGTACACGTACGTTATATAAGTAAAGAGAATAGATTTGACTATGCAGTTGTTGACACTTATGAAGTACCTAGTGTATTTGACATAAAATGTGAATTTTGTTAAGTATGAAGAACCAGATTAGTCAAGCAGCTGTTTGAGTATGAGGCTGAAGATGAAACAGCCAAGAAGCCCAGGGGGGAGAGAAAGAGAATGGACTCTTTCCCTTTTCTTGATGGAACCATTTTGTCATTTAATGAAACTTTCATCACCTTTGTGAATTTCTGGAGAGCTTATGATATTTCTCTCAGATATCATGTCTCTGCTAGCTTTCCAGTGGAAAGAACAGAGGACTGTAAGGAAAGAAATACTAACAAGCATGGCAAGCAATCTTTTAAACCATGAAAATGTAGCAATTTTTCATACAATAAGTCATTCAACAAGACTTTTCTTTGTATCTATTTTTATTATATATATAGATGTAGATATATATACTTAACTATCTAGAAAGGTAAACATCACAAATAAATTTTATCTTGGGGAAAAAACATGGCCCAGGAACTAAGAAGCATTCACCCTCTCTATTGAAGAACTCAGACCACCATCCTGACTACCATATTGTGGTCAGAGACTTAAAATATTCCATGTCAGCTATGGTGCCTCTTCTATCCCCTTCCTCCCTCAAGGGACAAAGTGACATAATAGATGCTGCAAACTTTCAAAGTGTGTCAGTCTGGCATGAGTAGCAAAATACTGTCTATAAGCCAAGGAGAAACTGAACGACCTCCTAAGAATACAAGTAACACCAATAAAACACAGCCATGAGAACCTCCCTCTCTGCAAAGGACACTTTAAGCCCCCCAAATGCCACCCACCTACCACTTTACTCTACATTACACAGTAGGATACCTGTACCAGTTATGCCCCTTCTCACTTCACTGTCTTCATACAATGCCCTGGAGAGTCAAGTACACATGTCACATCCTAAGCAGCTGTCAAATCACAGATTGCTACCAGAACATGTCTTCATTGACCATACTCGATTCTGCCTGGCATCAGGCACGAAGCAGTACAAATAATACCTAACAGCACTGAGAACCCAAGTATAGCCCCACCCGCCTTAGCAAGAGGGCTGTGACCAAAGGGAAGAGACACACCTTTTGGGCCCCTGGGGGTTCACGACAGAGTCCTGCACTGGTGACTTGCCTCAGCAGCTAAAGGAGAGAGGGATGCAACCCCCCCACTGTCATCCTGGAAAAACTTCCTCCCTCAACCAATGGGAGGAGGGGAGAGGACAGCAGTCCCCAACAGCCAATAAGAGAGGAGAAGACTTTTAGAGACTTTCAGGCAGCACTGCAAGCAATCTTTGAGTTTGTGCCCAGGAAAGCAATAGGGAGGCTCAGGAGAGCATGAGGAAGGCTATGAAAAGCCCAGCTTTCCCTCCACATGGGAGAGACCAGACAGGGAGTGAAGGGGAGAGAAGCTCTCCTTAAAACCTGCATGCACAGCAGTTTCAGGCCCACCAACTGGCCTGTCTTTAACTTCAGCCTGCAGAAAAGCCTCAGGAGGGGATAATTCACCAACAATGGGAGGAGACAGCCCATCTTTCCTGCCACCAGCTGCAGCCTGCTGTCCCTGCAGCAGGTAACACCAGATCTGGGATTTTGGATCTAGAGACCCAGACTGCTTGTATCTAAACCTGCAGGTTCCAAGAGTTAAAGACTGCTTGCACAGTTCCAGAAGGGAGCGAATGGTTAGTCTCTCTCCAGAGATCCCCAGAGATTGCCTGCACCAATCCCCTGATCACTCAGCCTGAAAAAGAACCTGAGTTGGATACCCTTTATTACAGTTAGACAGGTATTGAGGATTTAATCTTGTGCCATAAAGGGACATTGCTTCTGTGAAAGGATTTTCATCTACCTGGATCATCAAGACCTGTATCCCCAGTTCCCAGGATAATAAAGTGTGTTTCTAACAGCCTCTCTTTATAGTCCTGCAGTGTGTCTCCATGTGTACTGCCTGGGTACTAGAGATAGATGGAACTGAGGGGAGAGACACTTTTGAATAGGAACACTGAGAAGGGTGTGGTCATGTGACCGGATGTGCATGCCAGAATAGCCTTTAGCAATTAAAAAAGCATTATTAATATCTCTAATCATTGTAATCATTTAATATTTTAATTGATGGTATATTTTTCTTTACTCATCTGTGTGACCAAGTAAGGGAGGGGGGAAATCTAGCCCATACTGACTTTCATTGAAGCCTCCCCAAATCCTTAGTCTTTAAAGGAAAGTTGAGATACATTTTAGAGAAGTTTAGAATGACCAAAAAACTCATTTCCAACCTCTATCTCCCAACAGTGTACCCAGATTTGATCACTTCCCTGTTGAAAGATCACTGCTGAAAGAGAAAACATCCTGAATAGCGCAGCTATATGTTAAATGTTTTGGGAAGGTTTATGTGTGAGAAGAGCTGAAAGAAACTTAGAGTATGTCTACACTTTGAGCGAAAGGTGTAATTCCTAGGCAGCTCAAGGTAACATAGCTGTGCTAGTTCTGATCAAGCTAGATTAAAAATAGAGAGTAGCTGCAAGCAGCCTGAGTGGCAGCATGAGCAGCAAGAGAGGCTCCCCTCCAGGAGTATGATCTTCTCTGAGACTATTTCAGAGTAGCAGCCGTGCTAGTCTGTATCCACAGAAAGAACAGGAGTACTTGTGGCACCTTAGAGACTAACAAATTTATCTGAGCATAAGCTTTCGTGGGTTTCAGCCCACTTCTTCAGATGCATAGAATGGAACATATATTGAGGAGATATATATACACACATACAGAGTGCATAAACTCTGGTAAGACAACTCCCACCTGTTCATGCTCTCTGTATGTGTGTATATATATCTCCTCAATATATGTTCCATTCTATGCATCCGAAGAAGTGGGCTGTAGCCCACGAAAGCTTATGCTCTAATAAATGTGTTAGTCTCTAAGGTGCCACAAGTACTCCTGTTCTTTCTGAGACTCTAGATACATACTCATGGTGGCCAGCCCCTCCAACTGCTGTGGCTGCATTCTGTTTTTGGCACTAAGATATGTCTCCTCGAGTTGGAATTTACGCAGCCAGCTCAAAGTGTAGACATACCCTTAGGTAATTTAGAAAGAGGAGACATGCTAGAGGTGTACCAAATAATGAATTGTTTAATGAAGATGGATTGTTTGGTGCTCTTTAATTTAGTCTCATAATGTGAGAACAAAGGGACACTCCATTAAATTGACTGGTAGCAACTTTAAAACTGATAAAAGGAAATAATTCTTTATGCAGTGAATAATAAATCTGTGGAATTCAATGCTATAGAAATCACTGACAAACAATTTAGCCTGAGTTAAAAGAGGAACTCAATATATAAATGAAAAAGCATAACATATGTGGTTACTTTAAATTAGAGAGTCTGGTGAAACACAGTCAATATATCTAGTATACTTTTCAGGATATTATATACATGATTTTGGAGTTCAAGAAAAAAATTGTTTCCTTCCAGGACAAAGTTTTGCACAATTTGCCGAGTACATTTTTAATTTTTTTTTTTTTTGTCATTCCCACTAATGCATTATGTTCTAGGAATTATTTTGGGGAAGTTCTATGGGCTGTGTTATGCAGGGGGTCAGACTATATGATCACAATGGTCCCTTCTCGCCTTAGCTAAATACCAATGCCTGTTTGAGGACTCCAGACTGGACAGATCAGACTTCTGCATGTCATAGTGATGTGTTATATTTTATGACATAGTTGTTCATGTTAATGTCATTATGTGGCGGAGAATCCCCATGTCATGATGTGTTGGACAATAATCCCCACTCTCTGAGGCTATTGTTTAGTAGCTGGTCACCCCCAGTACTTTTGGTAGAAGATGTGAAACTCAGCATCCATGTAAATAAAATGTGGGTACGTTGGAGGGAGATAAACTAAACATTTATGGCTACCGAAGAAAAACTTCAAAAAACATCACATGAGGTTTTCAAAGAAACTCTTAAGGTTTTACTGTCCAGGGACCACCAACTCTTCACTAAGATTTCAGATAGAGATATGCATGTCATTTTTTTACTAAGGTAGCTCTGGTTATGACTCCATAATTAAGATCACATAGAAAAATTCAGTTTGATTGATATGAAAACCAACATATTTCTTCTTTAATTTCAAACCACTAAGTAAAGGTGGACCCACATCTGTTACTGAATGGTTCCAGTTTCAAGTTCTGTAAAAAATGTGAATTATTCTGCTGAACATACTATTATACAAGTTAGCTTTTAGAAATTACTCATTTCTGAAATTTTCCATTGGTTTCTAATTTCCCTTGGGTCTGTTTAGTTTAATATTTCCAAAACATAGAAACCTTAAACTTTGCACAATTATCCATTTCAATAACATCTACAAAGTAAAATTTTCCATAATAAGAGAATTTATCACCTGTTGATGTTACATCAGATATCCCATTACCATAATGTGCGCTAAGTTTCAGAACAGTTCTGCCCCTTCCCATAACACCTGGACTTTACAAATACAACTGGCTTCAGCCAGGGTAGAAAGTCTTGCACTAGCTCAGTTTGAGTTAGTGTACTAAAAATAGCAGTGTGGATGGTGTGGCGCTGGCAAAAGCTTGGGCTAGCTGCCCCAGTCCAAACCTAACTGGCTTCCCCAGTCTGAGTGTGGGTGGCTAGCTGAAGCCACCACCAGTGCCACAACATCCACATTGATATTTTTAGAGCACAAGCTTGAGCTGAGCTAGCATGAATCTTCCTATCTGCACAGGGAATCACACCTCCCAGCTGCAAAATAGACATATCCTCACTACCCTTTACTGGTCAGTGTGGAGTCTGTATATCCCACCACACAAACACAGAGAAGCATTAAGGGTATTTGATGTTTGTATGTCATATTTATTCATTTGGTTTTTTTTTTTAATTTTTCTCATTCTGTGCACCAGGCCCTTGCCCCTGCTGGAGGCCATGCTGCTCTGCTACACCTCACCCCAAAAAACAGTGAGGTGAAAGAAAAAGCAGCAAAGGGGAGTCCTACAGGCCTGCCTAGGAGGCCTCACCGGAGCAGCCATCTTAGAAGCTAGAGAGATCTGGTCCTCCAAGGGATAGAAGGGCTAGCAACAGCCAATCAGAGCCCAGCAGACTCAGATAAAAGGAGCTACAGGGCCATAGCATGTCAGCTCCTAGCTTAGAGGAGGGGAAGAAGGATGCTCTGTCCAAAGGATCCTGGTAAGCAGTTAGATTTTAAGGTTGGCTGAATGTGATTGGTGAGAGAGAAGAACCAGAGGACAGTGGCCCTGAGATGTGGCAGAAGATAAAAGCCTGATAGGAAGAGGTCCAGGGAAATAGTAGCAGAGAATTGAAGTGGGTATGTAGCTGCTGAGTAGTGGGTTGCTCTTGGGCCCCTAAAAGTTATGTAAATCCTAAGCAGGGGACAGGCCTTATTTAGGAGCCCAAACAAACAGTCTGAGGAAATGCAGTTGTAACCACCAGTCCATGTGGCAACTTCTGCCTGCACAAATCAAGCAAGTAAGCTTGAGGAGCCTTGGGGCACTGAAGGTACTGGCCTAGCAGTTGAGTGTTCTCCATAAAGGTTGTGTGGGACTCTAAATGCAGTCTTTGAGAAGACACCCTGGGTGAAAGGGTGGGCCATCTCCTTTTGAGGGTACCAATTACCCCACATTGACCAGATGCTCCTATGCAGATCTAGTGCAGTGCTTCTTTTGCTAAGAATGTCTATTGTCTGGCTGCCCATGTTGCATACTCTCTCCCCAGTGGCAGCTCAGGAGTCTCCTTTCCAGTAAGCTTCGGTAGTGCAGTGGCAGTCCTGCAGATCCAGAATGTATGGCATGGGGAGGTCTGAGGCTGGGACCTTACGTTCACTGGAAGCAGAGTGGCATTGGGTAAGTGTTGTAGGAATGGCATTAAGAGCAGAGGGAGAAGAATCAGGGTGGACATCCCCATTTGTCTCATCAAGGGTAGGACTAGATGACGTTGCAGGTAGAAGAGAATGGGTGCCACACTACCACCTCTTTACAATGCTTTTCTCTTCCACAGACACCTAATGTATCCTCCTAACCAAGGCATATTTTGACTGGAGGATATGAATAACCAAAATAAATAAATTGTGGAACTTATGACATTTGCTACCATCATGCTGTTCACTCTGCTTGTGTTAGACCCATTCTCTCTCCCTTTCCCACCCCCCACCCCCAGTGTCTGTTTTGTCTATTTAGAGTGTAAGCTCTTTGGGACAGGGACTGTCTACTACTGTGTTTGTGAAGTACCTAGCACAATGGGACCCCATTCTTGGTTGGCTATTAGGAATGGTTGTAATAAACATTATTGATTATTAATAATTGCTTCCACAGATGGGACCTGGTGTTCTGCAGATGTGCTTGAGCAAACAAGAGTAAGCATTAAGGATATATAGTGTCTCCATCTCCATATTTTTCATCCCTTGATATAGTGTATATTGGACTGCAGAGGTGTCTAAGATATGCAAGCTTTTCATTAATACTGTGAGAGTGAGGGTGTGTGTGTATGAGTGGTGCTATGGTTGATGCTGGAAGATTGCTGACATGGGGAGATTCACAATGGAAGGTTGTTTGCAGGTTGTGATTTGTTGCAGGGGTGATAGTGCTTATGAATATATATATTTAATAAACATTTGCTCCTCAGAGAAATGGAGTCCAGATGCCTTCCAACTATACGATGGAGGTGGGCGTTATGGACCTATAGTCTTGTGGACAGCAGCTTGGGGGGCCTCTCTCATGCTTCTGTGATGTCCCCTCCATTGCAGCTATGTCATCAGCCTTCTTTTTTTGGGTGGATATGAAGGACTTTATTTTTCACCTTTCGTGCAGTCCTGCTGTTACACTGCTGAGCATTTACCTATTATTTGGTTTCACAACTTCTGTTTCATGGCAATGGAGAGAGCTCTAGAGAATTCCCCTAGCAACTCCTCTTCAAAAGGAGTTGTCTTAGCTACAATGGAATCATTTTTCCATTGATAACATTGGACATTCTTGCTTCCCTTGTTCTCTGTGCCATCTACCCCTCCACTGCTGCTGGAAAAAGCACTCAAGTTGTGACTACAAATTGTGGGTTTTTTGTTTTGTTGAGCTTCATGCTTTTGGGGGTGCATCAACATATGCTAATTATAATTTGCATATGTTAAGTAACCCCTTGGATACCTATCTGCCCAGGTTTGGATAACCAGGAAATGTGCATAGCCATTTTTGAAAATTCTGCCAAGCACTGAATGCTCAGACCCTGGGTGCCAAGGCTGTGTCTATACCCTTTGCTCAGGGCATTAATTGGTTAGCCCACAGCATAAAAGCCTTTCAAACAGCTTAAGTAACAAAGGAAGCACTGTATATTTACTCTGATTATCTTGCTTTTGCCTAATGAAGCTGCTTTAAGGTTTCTTTCCTGGCAAGTGTCCAAAATGCTTTTATCTGTCTGCATGCAGTAGGTAGTCAAGCTGAAATAAAGTCTCCTTTTGTGTACACAGTCTGTCTCTTTACTGTAAGAGAAGTTGTGGGGAGATTGGTGGATTTCTTTGTTGGTTCTGTGACTTTCACATGTGGGAAGGGGCCTGTAAGGGCACTCTTTCATAACTGATCTGATTTTTTTTTTTTTTTAAATTTTGATCCCCATTAAGGGAATATGCTTTGAGAACAAACCAGCCACTCATTCTTTCTGGTCATTTGGTGCCTCTGTTTGGATAACTTGCATGTCACCAATGAGAATATTTTAGACATACCCTACTCTGAACTTGTTGATCACACACAGAACCCTAACACTCGCCCACCTCACAAAATGGAATACCCATTGAGAGATTCTAAAGCAATGCTGATGGGAATTTTTAAAGGTAAAAAATGAATGTGCTGATGCCTTACTGGACATTGCTTTATCCCCCAGTGCCACATGTAGCCAGCAGGGGAAAGGGAAGTACAACTAGACATCAGAGAGGAGCAGGTTCAGGAGGAAGCTGAAGGCTGAGGTAGCAGCCTGAGAGCTGGCGGTGGAGGAAAGCCAGTCAAGGAGGAGGGTTGGAGACCTTGGAAATTGGGGGTTTTCACCATGCTGGACTGTCCTTAGGGGCTGAGTTAAGAAGTTCTTTTAAGAGTAACTACAACTTCTATTTCTAGCAGTCCTAACAAGGAAATCCTCTTAGCTGAAGTGTGCAAATAATCTTGGGAGCCACTGAGGGTTAGGGCCTGAAGAGCCCAGTGCTGGAAGCATTTGCATTGTGTGATACTCAATATTTAGGAGCTGCTGTACCACAACACTCACAGCAACTCCCTATAGTGGGGTTGGTTAGTGCATACCTATCTGGCCTAGAATTTGTGAGGAAAGCTAGAGTTCTGAGTCTCCTGCCCATCAGTGGTGTCTGGGGAAGGGGCACAGTTTAGCTGATTCTTGCTCTTACATTGGCACAGTCCAATTTGATAAGCTAGGCAAATGCATTTCCTGTAGCTTTATACTGAGCATTGCTGGCTGTGGGAAACACTTTTGAAAAGTTCTAGGGCAAACATGGCCAGTGACTCCTCACTAGAACTAGTTAAAAATTAATCAAGGCCTCTTAAAAAATAATGAAATATTTGTGAAACAACTGACTTAAAAACTATGTAATTAAAAAAAAATTGAATTCTTTAAAATACCTAACTGGCTTTTATTCTCAGTTATGCTGTACAATTAATCCTATGTAGCCATTGGTGCATGCAGAAGTTGTGTTGGATCTGACCCACAGTTCTTAGGCTGCCAGCTTCTGCTTGGCAGTAACAAACCTCTCAAGATTTCTCCCATTCTCACGCCAGGCCTCTTTCCCACCCTTTTAATGGGATCCTTGCAGAGGTAACTGAATAGTAATTATAATAATGGGAGGACCTGCTGATTCTAATATGCTGCAGTGAGGGGGCCTTCTGATGTGTGAATGGCAACAGATGATTCATGATATGCACTAGGTTATTAATCAAACTGTCTCAACATGGAGTCAGAATGAAACTGCTGGTGCATGCTCTATGGGCTAACTAGTGTTTGGCAGTTTCCAAAGTCTCAACAAGAAGCCCCAGTCTTTTTGGAGTAACTGATGTTCTTACAAACAGACTGTAATCCCATCAGTTTACTGACTTCTGTAAATCCAACTGCTTCCCTTTGCTGTGGCCCACTGGACTTCAGAAGCTATTACACTCCAGTGAAGTCCAGGGTCTGAGTGAGATTTTTTCCCTGGGTACAAGGTGTAGTAGAGAGAGCGCCTGGAGCACTGGGACTGGTGCAAGATCTGGGGCCTGAACCAGAGGCTGTGAACCAAAGTTAGGCCATCTATTAGAGCAGATGTTTACCAGTTCACTATCTGGTACATGAACTTGGAAAAGTTGTTGCTAGTGTACTAGACACTAGATATTTATGTAAATATATTCCAGCTAGTATAGATACATCCCAATCTAGTACAATATAATACGATTTGACAACATAATGAATATGGATTTTTTCCAAGAAATCAGGAACAAGGGAAGGTAACATACAGATGTTGTCAAGTATCAGAGGGGTAGCCGTGTTAGTCTGAATCTGTAAAAAGCAACAGAGGGTCCTGTGACACCTTTAAGACTAACAGAAGTATTGGGAGCATAAGCTTTCATGCCATCTGAAGAAGTGAGGTTCTTACCCACGAAAGCTTATGCTCCCAATACTTCTGTTAGTCTTAAAGGTGCCACAGGACCCTCTGTTGCTTTATACAGATGTTGTGTATTCCAGTTGTTTCCCTCAGACTATAAATGTCAGGGTACTTGGCCTAGCCTAGGAAGCAGTGGAACGTCCCACCACTGACTGAGCTAAATACATTGTAATAAGCATACATGTGTTAATGTAACTGTAAACATTGATCCAGGGAGCTAGTACCATGCTTTGTTGACAATAAACCTGGCTGAGTGCCTTTGTGACTGAACGGTGCCTGTGATCTTCCTTTATTAGTAACATGAAGGTCTGTTGAACTAACATGCTGCACTATCTACTAATAACATTGAAGTTCCAAGGACAGAAGCACTGGGCAGCCTAAACAGCACTACCGGGACAACGACATTCCAGCCTCCAGCACTTAACTACATTGGGTAGTACTGCCAAGGTCTGCTGAACCAGCTACCTCCATGGAGGTGGGGCCAGCACACTGAAAGAACACACACACAAATCAACTGACAACACAAGGTACCCTCCTAAAGTCTATATGTCTCCTTGTTTTGTCAAAGTTATGTTGAAAAATAGTTACAAGACTCATCAACCCAAATGTGTTTGAACCCTTCAAAATGGTTTGGAGCTGTAAGCTGAGTGAGTGGAGCAAGATCTTGCCTGGTGGCTGGGTTGACAGGTCAGGTAATGACAAGTGAAAATCCAGGGATCAGCCACTGAGCCAAGGGTGAAGTCAGGGTCTAGAGACCAAGCTGGAGGTCAGAACTAGAGTCAGAAGCCTAAGCCAAAGGGTAAGCTGAAGTTGTAGTTAGGGACATAGCTAAGAGTAAGAGCCTGGAATCAGAAACCAGAAGGGAGACTGGAGGTGGAGCATGTACAGACTGGGGTGTGTGTGTGCAGAAGAAGGAACAGAGTTGGGGGCAAGGCAGGAGCAGAGTTTAGAGCAAGGATTGGAAACAAGCTAGAGCACGGTACGTGCAGTTGTGAGCATGGTACACGTTGAGCAGCTGTGCTGCTGCTGCTAGGCTCAAGTAGCAAACCCCTGCCCAATCAGGAAGCGCAACCATTTAGAGAGGGCTCATTGGGTTCTGCTGAGATGCCATCTGACCAGGCTGGAAGCCAGCTGTGCCCCTGATGAGAGCAGTCATGCATTTATTTATTTATTTTTATTGAGCACTTTAATATAATGTAGCTGTACAATTTGTTAGGTAGCTTGCAGTTCATCATGACATTATTTCTCTGTCTGATCTGAAAACCTGGCCACTTACTGGGGTGCTGTAATGGGAGCTGAGCTCTTTGAAAATGTACAGCCATCTCATTTGGAAAGGAAAAGAAAAGCTCTTTCCTGAGCTCACTGCTGCACAATGTCTATTACTCCATGTCAGAGCCTAGAGTAGCTTTTCTGGGATAGATCAAGATCTGTGCAGATCAAGCACATCATAGGGAATGGAGATAAAGGAGCAGGAGTCAGGATACTCCTATTCTCTGCCTTAGCTCTGACCATTTTGTACCTTACATTTTCCAAAACACATGTTCCATCAGAGGATGTGTGGAGGTGGCTCTAACTGAATGTGGAGTTTCTTTTACTGCATGCATCCCAGCTGTCTTGCTACAGGAAATTGAGCACATTACCCCTGCGTGTTGGTTATGCCATCTTCATTGCTGCATGACTGAATACTGAAATGTGCCATGGGCTAGATTTTAAAAATGCTATACTTGCAGTAATCACTGTTAAATCATATTAACACATTTTATAAAACAATATGTGCTTGGCTATGTTATTTCCATTGAGCGGTAGGCAAATAATACAGAAAAAAACTTTGAAAATTAAAAAAAATGAAAATTAATAGAGAGGGAAACTTGCTTGCAAAAAGGCATTTTTTTTATAATGCACATATATTTTATGAATGGTACAGGGAGCTCTGGAAGCAGAATCTTTCTATCCTTCTTTCCAGCTGCCTTGGAGAAGGGGGCCCAGCCACTTTGGGCCATGTGGCTTCAATTCCTACCTCTACCAGCCACAATGGGAACATCTTCATCTCTTTCCAGTGGCAGTCGTGAAGAGACTCATGAGGGAGCAAGCAGAACGGAGAAGCAGCTCCCAGAAGAGAGACAGCAATGAGCTTACCAAGAATTGGGAGACTTCTGATGTCAGAGCTACACATTTTTCTTGAGCTCTTTTCTGCCTAGATTGGAAGGAGACTTGTCTGGTTGAGAATGAAGGGGAATAAGCTGGGGGCGGGAAGTAGGGTAAAGAGAAGGGTCACTCTGTGGTGTGGACACAGAAGATGGAAGGAATGACTAAAGAGTATGGGTCAATCTTACTATGGAGAGAGCAGCTCCCCACCCTCTCCATTCCTAAAATAGAAACCAAAACAAAAGTCCAAGTATGCATTACTATTAAGCTAATTCAGGACCTTGTGTTTAGAACCCTTGTTCCCCAACATACCTCTTTTGGTTTGTCTTCCTTTGTCCTGTCACGTAGATTCTGAGATCTTGGGTAAGAACTCTACCTTTTTTTGTCTGGATAGTGCCTAGCACATTTTGGTGTGTATGTCAGTGCAGAAATAATAAATATTTCAATATAATTTTCCAGCTTTTGAATACATAATTCAACAAATAAATGAATTGAAGGCTGTGTAATATAACAAAGACAATTAATACTTCGAATTTAGATACATAAACAAATCACTGTTATAATTGCTTAACTAACCTTCCAAGTGTTGTAACTTTTAGATATCATGTGATACCTGTCAAATTTGGTTTGTAAAACTGTATTGATGTTTTTTTGTCTAATGCAGATATTAGTTATCTATTTTACCATGATACACTTCCTTTGGGTCTCCACAGTAATTGTAATTACATTGTGGTTTTAAGAGGCGTTCAGCCACCATAATGTATTTCGGTTTGAGATGCATGCAATAGATGTTAATTTGTGTTTAGTGTGTGCCTATTCTAAGATACCAAAGGAGTTGAAGTAGGCTCATAATGGAAGTCATTGTTTGCTCTACTTAAACAAATAATTTTTGATCTGCTGTGTATGAACAGAGAATGTTGTGTGACACATCCATGGATGAAAGACACATGCAGCTGTTGCTCAGTATCTCAAGCATGGTACTGTGCAAATAAATATCAGTTTTCTTATAGGTTGGTAACAAGTCATGTATTAATGAGCTGAAGTCCATTTCACAGCTACGTGCCATATGAAATTTTTACCTCTGAATCATAATGTGGTTGCTGGACAACCTGCAACATTTCTGTAGCAGTCAGTGTTCTGTTAGAAGTGTCATTGTTGAATTATTGATAACCAACCCAAACACTCAAAAAACATATGTCATTAAATCAACAACAAAAAATCTACACAAACTGTACTATTTTATATACTGCACTCACACCTCTGAAGTTGTCCTTGTTGCATGCATTTACTTGTATTTTTAAACAATAACTCTCACAATAGCAAATACAGAGATGAGAAAAGCATGAATTATGAGAAGAATATAACTAGCTTACTTATTTTTGCATGTGTGTCAGCTGAATAGTATAGTGGCATATTGGAAAGGCAGCTGCTACTGATCTGGGTCTACTTGAGAGGAACCTCTCAAGATCTGAGTAGAAAATCTGTACGAAACACGACTTTCTGGGTGATAGAGTTTCTGGGGAAGCAGAAAAAGTCTGAACACAGCACGATACTACAAGACTAATAATATGGCTGCTGTTTGCAGGAAGAACAAGTTGTACAATGTAGTGTTAAGATCTAGGGTGTGGGTGGTCTGACCTTGTGGGGTTGGAGCAGGAGTCAGGAACTGGGAAATGGAGCACAGGGTTAGAGTCCGAGCCAGGAAAGGGAGCTGAATGTTCGAACCGGAGTCAGACGCTGAATGCCAAAGCCAAGGGTCAGAGTCAGAATGGGGCAGAGATCAGGAGCATGGCAGGAAGAGAGGAACCAGGCACAAGGCAGGGAAGCAGTAACAGGGACAGGTCAGGTAAACAGGGCTCAGGTGTCAGGAAAGAAGACAGAGTCTGATGTATCAGTCACACAGAAACTCACCCACTTCCACAGACCACTTCCTGTGCATCTTTCTGGCTTAAATAGTGCAGCCAAATCAAGTGGTGGGGCTGGGCACTTCTCCCGTCAGGATTCTTGTGGGTGGTGCCTTTAGAGGGTTAGGATTCCCTTAGCTACTCAGCCCACCAGCTACAAGCAAGCTGCCAGATGGTGGCTGAAAAATGAAGGTTGCCTGGAGAAACCCAGACCAGTGAACAAGATCCTCACATCACCCCCTCTTCCATGGTGCTCTCTGAGTGCCACTGGACAGGGCTTCTCAGGGTGGGTCTCATGGAAGGCTTTCATCAGTTCAGGGTCATGGATGTTCTCCATGGGCTCCCAGGAGAGTTCCTCAGTCCCATAGACCTCCCAATCTATCAAGTACCAAAGTTTGCCCCATTTAACCTCAGAAACAAGGACCTCATGGATGATATACTCTCATGACTTTGGACATGTATCGGTGAGCGGGAGACTGAGTTCAGTGGGGAAAATGGGTCCAGTTTAGGAGCAACATGAAAAACAGCATGTATTCTGAGGATCGAGGCAGGTGAAGCTCAAAAGTGACGGGTGATTTGTTGGTGGACTGAGATACAGTTTGTGGGATGGCCTGTTCATGTGGAGATGTGAAGACTCACACCTTCATGTGCAGACTCACACCTTCTGGCCTACAGAGAAGGTGGGACCCTCCTGCCATCGCTGGTCTGCACATCGCTTCTTCAAGGTGGTTCTTTAACTTCTCTTGGATCTGGTAGATCTGTTGTATCCAATCTGAGGCCCTGGATAACTCTAGGTGGAACTGAGGATGGAACCTGTAATTTGGGAAGAAAGGGCTTGCCTGGTAGAGGCATGTTCTGCATTATTATATGCAAACTCCACATAAGGTAACAATGAGGACCAGTTATTCTGGTGATGGCTGATGTAACATCATAGGTACTGTTCTAGTATGTTGTTCTCTCTGTCCATCTGACAGTTTGTTCCGGTGGTAGGCAGAAAAGAGGCAGGCATGAACCCCTAATATTTGGAGGGCTCTACATCAGAAATGGAAGATGAATTGTGGACCAAGATCAGAATGATGTGATCTGGGAGCCTACGAAGGTGGACATATGGGTTCACCCTTAGTCAGGCAGTTTCCTCTGAAGAGGGCACGCAGCTGCAGGGAATAAAGTGACCCATCTTCATGAAGTGCTCTACAACCATCAAAATCATTGTATTGGACTCAGGTAGCTCCATGAAGAAGGGGTGGGCCAGTATGGGAGCAGTGGTGAATGTGAGTTGTAGTTGCTCAAAAACATGCAGGGCCTTGGGGGCCTTGGTGCTCTTGTGCAGCAAAGAAGTAAGGAATGTGATTTGCTCAGAGATAGTTTGAATGAACTGATAGTAAAGCTTCACAAAGCCCAAGAAGCTCTGTAGGTCACAGACATTTCAGTATGTTGCCCAGATGCAGACCACTTCTACCTTACATGGGTCCATTTTGACAACCTCTGAAGCCAGGATAAACCCCAGAAATTTTATAGTGGTGTGGTCAAAGGCACACTTTTTTGAAATGTGGCATAGAGGCCATGTTGGCTAAGTCACTCCAGAATGGTTCAGACACGTATAGCATGTTGATCAGGGGAGTCCAACAAAACAAGTACAAGTCAAGATATACTACCTCATATTTTGGGACATCCTGAACCGGTATGTCATTGATGTGATATTGGCATGTGGTGGGTGTATTTTTTAGACTGAATGGCTTGAAATGGCTGTAGCATGTCCAAAAGGTAGTCTTCCAGTCATCTCCCACCTTGATACTTACAAGGTTGCATACTCCCTGGAGGTTTAGTTTTGTGAACTTTCAGGTGGCCTGCACACAATCCATCAGTTCTGGCATCAGGTATAGCAGGTATCTTTCCTTATTGTTATCTGGTTCAGGGCTCAGTAGTCAACACAGCTGCAGGGACTGCTTTTTTTATAAACACGAAGAGGACTGGTATGATGGTAGGCAAGGTGGACAGGTGAATAAATCCCTTGGCAGGCTATTCTGGAGGTATGTGCATAGAGGGGTCAACTCTGGCCCTGACATGGAATATTTGCCCCTGGTTGCAAGTCTGTAGGACAGTCATAGTCTCTGTGTATAGGCAGAGAATCAGCAAAGTCACCATATTTAGAAGGCAACTGGGATGCAGAATTGGCAGGCAGCCCTGCCATGCCACTCACCCCCACTTGCATCTCCCCACAGATGGCTAAATGCCCACCATTTTCTTTAACCAGGCAAAGCTCTGAGGGAAATCTGACCCTTTGTTCCTGACAATTGCTGAGAGGATTGCAGAGGATCAGTGAGGAGATGCCTAGGATCGGGGGAAAGTGCTGGGAGCACTTAGTAAACCCAGCATTAGTAACTCATTTGGTGGCCCCATATGCAAGCAACACCACAGGCAATAGTAGAGGCTAGGTGGCTGTGATGACCCTGTTGTCTCCTACCACTGTTCGCACAACCCATTGTCAATTTAAATAGTGAGGTCACTGAAGGTGTCCAAACCTGCCAGTGTTTCTAGTCAGGCCAACTCATCCTTAACCTTCTCTTGCCAGCCCCACTGTAAAAACTGGGCTTCCTCATTCCACTCAGTGTCTGATGTGAGTTGACAGATATACAGATATACACCATGTGGGGGGCAGCTGTGCCTTGCCTCTGCCATTTTCCGTAGGACAGCCTTGGCAAACAGGTAGAAATGGGGGTTGTCTATGACTATTGAGACCCACCATAAGAAGGCAGTCCAGCTGGCTAGCACTATCACTCTCTAGTATGGGGGAGGCCCAGTTCAATGCTATCCTGATCAACCAGATAACTACTAGGCCTTGTAGGAAAAGTAAACGTGCAGGTGAAGTAGGAATAGGAGGCAGGACTGATTAATAAAACCTCAGAACCTCTGATGGTTCTTATCAAGTGTTCCAGCAGGGAAAATGTGGGTCCTTGTCTGGAAGGTGATGCTGGAAGCTGGGTCCAAAGTGCAGGATTCTCTGCATGAAGTTAAAGTACTTGTTCCTGAAAGTTCTCAGTTGTCAGTTATATAATTTGGGTCTGCATCGCTTGACTGTCTGTCTGAAGGTAGGCTAACTGCTATGGTGATTCCATCACCCCTTGGGGCAGGAGGAGCTCTGCTGATTCCATCTTTTCCCACGGAGCCCGCCTAAGGAGTTAAAGGGTACATGCAAATTGTTTGGGACTGGGATGTGGGTGGTTTGATCTAGTGGTCAGAGCAAGAGTCAGGAAATGGAGCCAACAGTTAGAACCAGAGTCAAAGGCTAGAGGGCAGAGCTAGGGGTAAAGCTAGAGTCAGAGCCGAAGGTCAGAAGTGGAGTCAGAGGAGAAATGCCAAGGCCCCGGGTCACAGCTGGAATTAGAGTCAGACAGTCAATCAAAGGGACAGAGTCAGAGGTGAAATCAGAGACCGGGGTAGGGATCAGGAAGGCAGTAACCAGGGATAAGTCAAATAAACAGGGCTCAGGAGCCAGGTGAGAATTCAGAGTTTGATGTAGCGGCCAGAGAGAAACTCAAACAGTTGCACAGTCAACTTCCTGTGCTTCTTTTCTGGCTTAAATAGCATAGGGCGACCAAGTGGTGGGGCCAGGCGCTCCTCCAATTAGAAATCCCATGTGTGGTGCCTCTAGTGGCCACTCAGCCCCTTCCCCCCCCCCCCCCCAAGCTACGAGCAAGCTGCTTGATGGTGGCTGGGATTTGAGGGTTGCCTGCAGACCCCTTAGTCCCACACTTAAGACCTGTATTAGTCTCACATGTAGACTACCTTTGATTTTTTTTAAAATTAAAAGCCTTTTTGGCTCCAGTGTGTATCGAAAGAGGCTTACATTGGTCCTGGGAGCACTCCACGCTGTAGTTATAATTTTTCTGAAATGTGTGTTTTAAGTAAATGTGTTGTTTTACTAGAGTTACACATAGATACACTCTGAGCTCTGGCATGGCTTCAGGTAAAGCTTATTGATTGTGTAGGGGACAATTAGGCCCCCAATTTTAGGGGCCTAAAATTTCACATTGCATTTTAAAACTTCTTACAAATGATCCAAAATAGCTTTTATATATGTTACAATGCCACAATTTTAAAGTGCTGCTGTTTAGAATACTGGAAAACTGGGAATGTCCCCTTTCTGATGGTACATAGCTTGAAAAGCTAGATAAATGTTGTTGTAGCTGTGTTGGTCCCAAGATGTTAGAGAGACAAGGTGGGTGAGGTAATGTCTTTTATTGGACCAACTTCTTACACGGTGCTCTTCTTTAGGAATGGGAAACTTGCGCCCAGATCTGAAGAAAAGCTGTGTATAAATGTGAAAGTTTGTCTCTTTCAACAGAAATTGGTCCAAAACCTCACTCACCTTGTATCTTGAAAGCAGAAGTGATCAGATTGATATAGATCCTTGAAAGTTGCCACAGATCCAGACCTGAATAAAGCCTAACTGTCTTTCAGGCTAGTGTAATTTTGTGGGGGAAAGGAAGAAAAAAAATTACACTGTTTGAACTTGCTCAGATTTGGAGGGATAAATTGGAATAAGCCCAGGGAGCTGGATTGGTGAGAAAACTGTAGGTGAGGTGATCACATGTGCATGACAAATGCAATTTATCATGTATCTCTGCAGTTTACCACCTGGTTCTGACATCTATTAAATGGCCAACATCATTACATATACACTTATGTATAAATTATATACAAATGTGCAATGGATTGATTCTCCTCACACCACTTTTACACTGGTGTAATGGAGTTACTGCTAATTTACACCAGTATGTAAGGAAAATCAGGTCCCACAATTGTGAGTACCTATACTTATTCTTAACTGTACATGCGGAATGTTTCTCCCTGTTGGAAATATTTATATGTTAAAAAAACATTTTGAAAGCCCTCATCATTGTAATATGAGAGCCTATTAACATTTTGTTTGTATTTTATGGCCTTCTTTCTTCTTTCATCTGCTTCAGAATGGCATTTGAAATAAAATTAGGCCCTATTCATTGGGTGGTTCAGTTTAAGATACAAGCTTGCCACACAAGAGTCTTCACTTTCTAGTCTTAATCTGTGCTCCCAGATATGTTTTTGCCATAACCCCTGTACCATCCACACACAACCCTCACACACATGCTTATTTCTGCTTTGAATCCATGCTTGCTTTTATAGTTGGACATATTGCAGTAAAGTCCATGTTGTGCTTTGCAGTGAGGACATATGCAAATGTGTTGATAGTCTCTGACGGTTGATAATCCTCCGGTGCCCTTCCCACAATTTCCAGAACTGACTGGGAAAGAATCCTAGAGTGTCTCAGCACATAGAACCATGGTATATGTGCCCAGACACACATGGGCAAGTGAAGAAACAATGAGGACATAGCAATGATGTAGGGATGTTCACACCAAGACTAGGCTAACCCTGTGGTGCCAATCACATGGGTTAACTGGGCAGTGTAGACATTCTAAGAGTCTTTTGCTTACCTAGGAAAAGGTAAGGTGGTAAACCAAGAGAAAACATTCATGGGCCAGATCCTCAGCTAGTATAAACCAGCATAGCTTCACTGATAAATAGACTTACATCAATTTACTCTAACCAAACATCTGGACCATGTCTCTGTTCTATTCAAATTCCATTCAGTACCTTGTGAGTTTCTGTTTATGAAATTCCTTGTGTGTTTCAAAATGTGTTCACACTATTTTAACAGGTCTATTACTATTTTAGTGAAGAAATAAATGTTCATCCAAGAGTTGCCTTGTAACTATTAATAAATGGCTGTGTTTGGAAAGTATACTGTACTAATTACATAGATAGGAAATAAAATTAAGAAGCTAAGTGTTGAACAGTTGATTCGGCTGAATTAAACCAAAGTATTTAAGTAAATTGCAGAGATGAGATATCTATTATTCATAATCTACTAAACTAATCATTAGAGCTGGGGGAATAACTGACTTTTCAGTTTGCTGGCCAAACTGAAAAAAATCAGAAAATATTTAGTTGGGTTCTCAAAATGTTCAGGATTTGCCAAAAAATTGGGAGAAGCTAGTTTCTGAAATTAGTTTTCAGTTTTGAAATACTGGGGCACAATCCAGACTAGTGGGGGGCTGTCACCCCTGCCCTGAAACCTTGGGTGTCTGTATAATGCTGTAGTAGTTCCCATGTGGGCTGTTCTCAAACAGCCTTCCAGTATGCAAGCCACACTCTGAGTGTTCGTGTATAGCCGCAGCCTGCTCTCACCAGCATTGGTTATACTGCAGGGTGACCCTAATGCATACCCAGTCCCAAATCTTCCCCCCAGAAATGTATTCCCTGTACTGTCCACCTCTCTCCTGGACAGTACAAATATTAAGTCTGCTATTCCTTTAAGGCACTAATATGCCAGTTTATTATTTTTAATAGAGTACCCCGACATTCTAACTTAAATATACTGGATTAGCTAAAATAGTAAAACAAGTTTATTAACTACAAAGATTTTAAGTGAGTACAAGTAATGAAAGTTACAAATGGTGTGATGGGGCCACTCAGCTCTTGTGAGAGCCTCCTATCAGTTGGGTTGTACCTGCTCTCGCACTCTCTCCCTCTCTCTCTCTCTCACTTCCTGGTGCCTCCTGTCAGATGTTTCCCTCATCAGGTGGGTCTTCAGTGGCCCAGCCCTCCTGCCAAGTCACACACAGTCTATATGTGAATGAACAAACCCTTTCTGGGTAAAAGGTCCAACAGGGCCTGTCCCTGTACCCTTGTTAAAGTTTTTAGCCCTATCTCTGGGTTCAGTCCTCAGCCCTTCTGGGTTAGCCTTAAGTGTGTGCCTGCCCTGGTATAGAGCAGTGCACCCAGGGCTTTCTTCCTGGAGACTCTTTGCTTTATTGCATTGGTTCCCAAACTGGGGGGCGCACTCCTCTGGGGGGCGGGGCGTGAAGAAATTCCAAGCGGGGCGCGAGGCTGCCCAGCCCTTGAGCTCCCGGCCGGGGAGGCTAGCCCCCAGCCCCTCCCCTGCTGTCCCCCCTCCCCCGCAGTCACGCCGCTGTGTGGCTTGTGCCCGCCCACTTCCCAGGCTTTCCAATAAGCCAGTCCTGCCGCTCTGAGCAGCCTGATAAGGGGGCGGGGAGCGGGGGGTTGGATAAGGGGCAGGAGGTCCTGGGGGGCAGTCAGGGGAGAGGGAGCGGTTGGCTGGGGTGGAGGTTCTGGGGGGGGCGGTCAGGAGACAGGGAGCAGGGGGAGTTGGATAGGTGTGGGAGTCCCGGGGGGCCTGTCAGGGAGTGGTTGGGCGGTTAGGGGCAGAGGGTCCCGGTCAGGGGACAAGGATCGGGGGGTTGGATGATGATAAAGGAGTGGGGGGGGCATGAGGGTTTCTTGAAAATTAAAAAGGGGGCATAATGCCGAAAAGTTTGGGAACCACTGCCTTATTAGGTGAAAACAGCTCTCCAGCCAGGTCACTCCTTCACTTCAGTCCCCCTCTGGGGGTAACAATGTTCAACAAATAGTTGGCCTTCTGCAGGGTCTTCAGCCTCATCCTTGAGCCCTTTAAATTCCAACCCTGTACTTTGGGTCCTTCACGAAACTTCTCCCCTTCTTGGGGCTTTGCCCACTTTGCCTCTGGCCAGTGGGGTGACCTGGGCCCACCCACTACTCCGGGTCCCAACCAAGAGACCATACAAAGAGCAGCCACATGCTGTTTTCTTTAATAGTTGCTTGTGCAGTCCCTGGGCTGCTTCCCACTCTGTCCCATCACCTTCACCCATTACCTAAGGGTTATGGTCCTTGGATTCTCTATCTGTTCCCTGCTTGAACAGGGTGTCTCCCAGGCCTCCTCACCTGGGGAGTTTCACAGCCTTACAATCTTTTCTCATCCTTCTGGTCCCAGCCACCAACTGACCTGCTCAGCCCCTGAAGCTCCTTTTATCTGAGCCTTCTGTGCTCTGATTGGTTGCTTCCCTGCAGCCTTGCTAGGCAGGCCTGGAGGATCTACCTTCACTACTCCTTTTCTGGGGCTGGATGTGGTAGGACCACAAGGCCTTCAGCAGCGGGCCTCAAAGGGCCTGTACACTCTGTCACAAATGGTTACAAGAAAAATAAAGATTAAATGCTTATTAGTGTCTGACTTAACACACTATTTTAGATTCAAGCAAAATTTCTCACCACATGCTTCCACCAAGGTCACTGACCAGACTCTTCTGGTCAGCACTTGCCACGCCCCTAAGTCTGACAGCTGTTTTCCTTTGTCATCTTAGGTTTGATGCCAGAGACAGAGGGGGGAGAGAGGAAGGGTGTCTTGGCATGTCTAGCCCTTCTTTTTATAGTCCTCTCCCCCCTTTGAGAAGCAATTCCAGCTGGAAGCAAGGCAACAGGCAATCTAGTGAAGAAAGAAAACTCCATGCTGCTTCTTTACCAAGATGTAGATTTTTGTTTCTTCCCCCTTCCTTGCCAAAGAATGGCCACTTCGCAGATAATGGTCCATTAGCTTTGTTGACACCTAGCTGAGGCATCAGTTTGCCCTGACTGAATGGGAGAGGCTAGGGGTAAGCCAGCATCAGCACTGGGAAGGCTCCCCAACTCCCTAACAATCCATGCCATCCACCCCCAAAAAACTGTTCTATACTTCTCCCACCCACACCCAACAGCCCTCCAGCTTCACAATCAGGCTCCTTCCCAGCAATTATTTCCCTCTCCCTCAGCTCCTCCATTATACCTGACTCCCCAAAGCCTTTGCACTGCTTCTGAGGGGTGCAGGAAATACATTTCTGTATTGTAGTTTAAATGAAGTGTTACTCAAAGTTCTGTATTAATATTCCTAGTAAGGAATCACAAAAATAATTGAAACTGACATGATTATATTGTTATTTTGACAAAATATGCATAATTTTAAAATATTGCACACAGAATGTTTAATTTTTTTATGCAGAATTTTTAATGTTTAGGCTCAGAATTCCCCCAGGAGTACATGTTCATGTCAGAATGCCACTTGGTTTGAGAGCCCTCTCAAATGTGGGGCCCTGGGCAAACTCCCACTTTTGACTCCCATTCTGGGCAGCTTTCTTCAATTGTAGCAGTGTTTCTAAGCAAATAAACTATTTGTCCAAAATTTTTTGCCCAGCTTCACTAAACATTTATTTACCAGGAAAGGGGGTGGGAGGTGACTTTACTATTTGTTTCAAGTAACGTGAGTAATCATAAACCTATTTAACAATAGCTCATCAATTAGTGGATAGAATCAAATGCTAATAGATCCTGTGCTCCACTTAGGACTAAATCAAGGATTGCCTCTCCACATGTGGGTTCCAGGAATAGGTGATCCAAGAAGAAGTCATTTATGGTGTCTAGAAATCTTACCTTTGCATCCCATCCTGAGGTGAGATATACACACTCAATATGAGGATAGTTGAAATCGCCATCACCATCCTGGTCACGTGGTCAATAATATCTTCTTAGTGCAGTACTCTTATTATTCAAGCATGGAATTTCTATCCGTAGAACTTCTATAGTATAGTTTGAGTCAATTAAGATTTTTACTATATTTGACTCTATGCTTTCTTTCACATATTGTTCCACTCCTGCACCAGCCTGACCTACTCTGTCATTCCTGTATATTTTGTACCCTGGTAATACCACGTCCCACTCATAATCATCATTCCACCAAGTTCCTGTGATGCCTATTACATAAATATCCTCATTTAATATCAGGCACTGAGATTCACGTATCTTAGTATTTACACTTTTAGCATATGTATACAAGCACTTATAAAATCTGTCAATATTTAGTTGTCTGCCTTCATGTGATGTAATTGAATGGGACTTCTTTTTGTTTGTCCATTTCTCTTCAGTTCCTACCTGTACTTAATCAATGTCTATCCTCTCCTCTTTATTAGGATATAGAGTATCTCCTTAAAGGGATGTCTCCGTGTGTACCATGTGCATCTCTGCACCTGCTGGCTTTTCCCCAGCCCTTAGTTTAAAAACTCTTTTACGACTTTTTTAATGTTACATGCCAGCTATCTGATTCCGTTTTGGTTTAGGTGGAGCCCATCCTTCATATATACGCTCCTCCTTTCCCCAAAGGTTTTCCAGTTCTGAATAAACCTGAATCCCTCCTCCCAATTCCATTGTCTCATCCACACACTGAAAATGTGCAATTCTGCCTGTCTAACTGAACCTGCATGTAGAACTGGAAGAATTCAGAGAATGCTGCCATGGAGGTCCTGAACTGTAATCTCTTATCTAGCAGCTGAAGTTTGGTCTTTAGGACCTCCCTCCCACATTTCCCTATATCATTGATACCTACAGGTACCACGACCACCGGCTCCTCACCAGGACTGCACACAGAGGTGACACATAACTGCAGAGGTGCTGGAACAATTTTTATAGTGGGGGGGCTGAAAGTGGAAACCATGTGTTTGGTTGTCATTGCTACTTCAAGCCATGAAGTGCTGCCATACCCCCAGCACTGCTTGTTCTATCACCCCTGCGTAACTGCGGATAATGGGGGGCACAATTGAAAGATTTTGTGGGAGCCTGTGACCATCCCATGTGTTGCCTCTGCCTCCACCTCCTGAAATTTGATATGTATGTGGACAACATATACTAGCAACTACCTCCTCTTCTTCCTATTCTCTGTCCTCTGGCTGCCCAGCCCATTGCAGAGCTTGCAGGCATCCCTCCCTGTCTGAACTATCCTCAATCCATTTAGCAAGTGTTCAAAACAAGACCAACAAAAGGTACAACACAGTTTGGATGCACAGTCCCCCATACACCATCAGGCTGGTTGGCGCCAGGGAGGGATGGTGCTTGGGGCTGGATCATCGCAGTTAACAAGAACTTGGAGATTTATCAGTCACTTTTTGTTGGAGGGGGGAAATATGACACCCCCAAATCACCTTCTCCTTGATAGGCACATTGGAGGCTGCTGCTGTTTCAATGCATCAGCAGCAGGGTCCACCACACCCCTTTCCCACTCTCCCTGCCCATGCTTCTCTTCTCACTCACACCCGGAGCTCTCAGGCTGGATGGGGTTCCACTTGAACTGCCTGGCGCTGAGCACCACATCACAACTCCTCTTCTCAGTCTTGAAGATGACCCCCTGACTCACCTCAGTAGGTGGTCAGCAAAGCAGGCAGCAGAAAGGGCTGGGACTCCAGCAGCAGGGAAGGAGAAACAGCCCCATATAGTGGGGGTGGGGAGCTCAGACTGCAGCCAGCCGCCCTGCTGCTTCCTCCCTTCCCACACTGCACGGACACTTGGTGAGTGCGGCCACCAGGGGGAGCCACTGCCTCCTTGCTGCTTGGCATCCGGATGAGAGGCATCCCAAGAAATCTGGGGGGACCCCATGAGGACCCCATGTGTCACCCCCATGTGTCGCCTCTGACTTCACATACGTCTATATAGATGTCTTGAGTGGTCTGCACCCTTCACACCGGGCAGGCAATTCACCATGTTATTCTCCTGGTCATCACAAACCCAACTATCTTTTTCTAATAATCGAATACCTCATAACGATTACCTGTCTCTTCCTAATAACTTGGATCCCCTCCCACAGAGGGGTATCCTCAGTGTGAGAGGATACCATGACATTATCTTGGAGGACTTTCCCAACTATGGGATCACTTCCCTCTGCTCTAGCTTGCTTTTTCCTTTTCTGAGACTTTCCTCCTCCTTAACAGCAGAGAGACTATAAGGCTGGGGGTTTTGTGTGGTTCAGTGGATAAGACAGTGTTGTAATCATTGGAAACAGAGGTTCAGTTCCCAGCTCCACTAATGACTTGCTGTCTGACCAGGGGGCAAGTCACTTAAATCTGCCAGACTTCAGTTTCCCCATCTTTAAAATGAAGATAATAATATTCACCACTGTGTGTACTGGTAAAGTGTTTTGAGACAGCTGAATGTCATAATACAACATGTTAACACATGATTATCTTATTAGTATTAGCAGAAAATTAGAAATTATTGTAAACATAGAATCAAACTGAGGAATGCATATATTGCATAATAAATAAGCAGTGTATCAAATGTGATATTTACTGACATTTTCATATAGAAGAACTGGCTAGACCTGAATAAAATTCACATTTTCTTAGAAATATTACACTTGCACCTTCAAAATTATTATTGTTATTATTATTTATTAGGTTGAAATCAGTGATATAATTATTTTCTCATTGGAAATGTGAAAATGTGAATTTTTGCCTGTTTTCATTATGTCATTATCTTCACTCAAATATGTTAATTTTCATCAAAAATGAATTTTCTTTGGGGAGAGGGGCCTGTTACACGCAAATATTTGTATATTCAAGCAAAATATATACAATTATGATATTATGGCTGAAACCTGTGCAGGTATGAAAGGCAAGGGAAGGAAGTTTCCTAGTACTCTCTCTTCCTTTGTGCGGCTGTGTATAGCCAGCTATAATGTAGCCCCAATAACAGTAACATAGCAACAGAGGGTCCTGTGGCACCTTTAAGACTAACAGAAGTATTGGGAGCATAAGCTTTCGTGGGTAAGAACCTCACTTCTTCAGATGCAAGTAATGGAAATCTCCAGAGGCAGGTATAAATCAGTATGGAGATAACGAGGTTAGTTCAATCAGGGAGGGTGAGGTGCTCTGCTAGCAGTTGAGGTGTGAACACCAAGGGAGGAGAAACTGCTTCTGTAGTTGGATAGCCATTCACAGTCTTTGTTTAATCCTGATCTGATGGTGTCAAATTTGCAAATGAACTGGAGCTCAGCAGTTTCTCTTTGGAGTCTGGTCCTGAAGTTTTTTTGCTGTAAGATGGCTACCTTTACATCTGCTATTGTGTGGCCAGGGAGGTTGAAGTGTTCTCCTACAGGTTTTTGTATATTGCCATTCCTGATATCTGACTTGTGTCCATTTATCCTCTTGCGTAGTGACTGTCCGGTTTGGCCAATGTACATAGCAGAGGGGCATTGCTGGCACATGATGGCATATATAACATTGGTGGACGTGCAGGTGAATGAGCCGGTGATGTTGTAGCTGATCTGGTTAGGTCCTGTGATGGTGTTGCTGGTGTAGATATGTGGGCAGAGTTGGCATTGAGGTTTGTTGCATGGGTTGGTTCCTGAGTTAGAGTTGTTATGGTGCGGTGCGTGGTTGCTGGTGAGAATATGCTTAAGGTTGGCGGGTTGTCTGTGGGCGAGGACTGGCCTGCCTCCCAAGGTCTGTGAAAGTGAGGGATCATTGTCCAGGATGGGTTGTAGATCACTGATGATGCGTTGGAGAGGTTTAAGCTGAGGACTGTAGGTGATGGCCAGTGGAGTTCTGTTGGTTTCTTTTTTGGGCCTGTCTTTTAGCAGGAGGCTTCTGGGTACACGTCTGGCTCTGTTAATTTGTTTCTTTATTTCCTTGTGTGGGTATCGTAGTTTTGAGAACATAGCAGGTTACCTTACACACACAGACACACACTATGCTGAAAACAATTATGTCTAAATCAATGGGGAGAAAGAATTTAAACAGAAAAGTGTGAATGATAATTGGAAACAGGTTAAGATCATTTTACTAGAGGCCCCCAAAGGCACAATCCCATAATGAAAAAATAAGTTTACATTAGTTAAAGACCAACCTGTCTTAGATAGGAAACAAAAGTGGCTATAAATTAAAAACAAAAAAACAAAACAAAAAAAACCACTCACTATATGATAAAATAGAAGAATGGGGAAGTTGATTGCAATGAATATAAATTATATAGTATAGTACTGGAATTGGTTGCCAAGGGAGGCTGTCAAATTCCTACCATTGGGGATTTTAAGAATAGGTTAAACAAATTCCTGTCAGGGATCATCTAGGTATACTTGATCCTGTCTCAGCCATCCAACCTGACAGTTCTAAGATTCTATGAAAATCACATCCTATTTTAAAAACAGAACCTTAACTCATGTATTGAATGGATGCTGGTTAGGCAACTGACTGAGCAATTAGCTCTCTAGTATATAAGTCTCTTTTGGCTGCCACAGAAGTACTGAGATCTTCCTGGTCTATCAAAACTGCTCCTCCAGATATACCTTATAATCTTAGCGCTGTTTACAGTGTGACTGATGCAGCCTTCTTTGCTGCATAGTGAGGTATCAGACTGAATTTGGTGACATCCAAGTAGTCGTAGGATAGCCCCCATGTTTGCAGTGTTGTTATAGTTGTATTGGTCCCAGGATATTAGAGAGACAAGGTGGGTGAGGTAATATCTTTTGCTGGATCAACTTTTGTTGGTGAAAGAAACAAGTTTTCAAGCTTACCAAAAGTTCTTCTTTGAGTCTGGGAAATGTACTCAGAGTATCACAGCTAAATAAACGATGGAACAGATTGTTTAGCATAAGTATTTAACGTATATTCTAAGAGACTGTTTAAAATGAAGTTGCCTGCTAAGACCTCTGCAGTCATAGGACAAAAAAGGTGAGTTATTTGGTTACAGATTATTGTAATTAGGTATAAATGTAGTATCATTATTAAGTCCATGATTTTTAGTGTATAGCAAAGTTATGCATTTAAGCTCCCAGAAGGTGTTGTGCAGGTTTCCTTTGAGGATGAGGACTGAGATGTCAGCTATAGATTGCTTTGTGAAACATGTTCACTCACAGGTGATATGGTGGTTTTGTTTTTTATCATTTTTATGTGTGAGTTAATTTGAGAGCATAGTGATTGTCTGGTTTCACCCTTCTGGAGGAAGTCAGTTGTGTCTTGGAGGAAGCTGGCACTTTGTGTGGTGAGGGGTTTGAGGATGTTTTCTGTGAATCCTGATATTCCTTCAGTAAGAGTGTTGTAGTCAGGTATGATGGGTCTACCTGGGTTCCCTTTGTGTATCTTAGAAAGCATGTAGAAGGTCTTTGGGGTGGGTTTGAGGGGAATGAAGTTGTTTTGGGTCAGGATTTGATGATATCCTTTTAAATTCTTGGGTGAATTGTGGTGTAGGGTCTTCTCTAAGTTCTCCAAAATAGATGGTGTTGGAGCATTGTCAGTTTGCCTCGTTGATATAGTCATCACGGTTGAGAACTGTGATGGCACCCCCTTTGTCTTCTGGATTGATCACTATCTAGTGCAGTGGTTCTTAACCTGGGGTGCACGTACCCGCTGGGGGTGCGAGATGCCCTTTCTGGGAATGCGAGACATGCCAGATTTTTTTAGAAAGTAAATCATCGAAAACACAAATTAAGCAAAGGCACATAAGTACAACTACTTTGTTTCATCAAACCTATGTATTTATTAACATTATACATTTTTAATGATTACTGAAATATACAAACAAAAAATATATCTAGGTTTAAGAGGTGCGAGAACATATGTTTTAAGTTTAAGGGGTGGGAGAACATATTTTGATTTTTGATAAGGGGTGCAAGAACATATTTTGAGAACCAAAGGGGTGCAGGCTGCAGTAAAGGTTAAGATTAGTGGTTAGATTTCGGGGACTATATAGCTGTCTTCTCAGTGGTGGAGAGATTGTGGTGGATGTCATGTTTCTTAAGGATTTCACAGTCAATTTTCTTTTTCCTGCAATCAATGTAATGATCAAGTGTGTATTTTCATCCACTGTGGGTTGTCCAGTCAGATGATTCTTTCTTCTTATGACTGTTGGTGGGGATGTGGTAGTTATGGGTGGTATCATCATTTTTGTGAAAGAATTTTTTGAGGTGGAATTGATGAAAGAATTCTAGTTCTACACATGGTGGAGTATGCTCATGAAGGAAATAGTTAAAAGATTCTTTATTCATATACATAACAATAAAACAAGGAAAGAAGACATGAGATCATTAAGCACAAAGATGGGGTATAGATTAAAGATAATCTCAATATGGCCTGAAACCTAAACAACTACTTTGCCTCAGTTTTTAATAAGGGTAATGAGGAAGTTGGGGGCAGGGTGGCTAATGGGAACAGAGATATGGAAGTAGAAATTACCGCATCCAAGGTAGAAGGCAAATTTATACAACTTAATGGGACCAAATGGGGGGGAGGATGGGGAGAGAGAGGCTGGATAATCTCCATCCAAGAATATTAAAGGAACTGGCACATGAAATTGCAAACCGAATACCAAGGACTGTTAATGAATCTGTAAACTGCAGGGTCACGCCCTATGAACCTGGAATTTCATACATGGTACTATATTTAAGAAAGGGGGGGGAAGTGACCTGGGAAACTACAGGCCTGTTAATTTGGCCTCAGCTGTATGCAAGGTCTTGGATCAAATTTTGAAAAAGAGAGTAATTGAAGACATAGAAGTAAATGGTAATTGGGATAAAATGCTACATGGTGTTACAGAAGGTAGCTAATGCTAGACCAACCTGATCTCTCTCTTTGAGAAGATAACTGATTTTCTAGACAAAGGAAATGCTATAGATCTAATCTCCCTGGATTTCAGTAAAGCATTTGATACAGTTCCTCATGGGAAATTTTTAGATAAATTGGAGAAGATTGGAATAAATATAAGACTTGAAGGGTGGGTAAGGTAAGAGGAGACCACAACAGGTCTACTGAAAGGTGAACTGTTAGACTGGAGGGAGGTTATTGGATCTTTTCAAGGATCGGTCTTGGGACTCATTTAACACTTTCAAAAATGACCTTGGCACAAAAACTGGGAGTCTGCTAACAAAGTTTGTGGATGACACAAAATTGGGAGGTATTGCCAATATGGAGGAGGACCAGAATATCATACAAGATTATTTGGATGACCTTGAAAACTGGAGAAAGAGAAATAGGATGAAATTTAATCATGACCTGCGAACAGCAGAGGCTAACAGAGGGAGTTTGCCTGGGAGCTGTCCGAGAGGAGGTACGCTAAGTGCTGCATTAGGGGGGCTGTGTTGGTGAGTATCTGAGTGTCTGTTCCTGGGACAGTTTGTCAGTTTGACCGTGTGCTTGATTGCTTGCTTGTTTGTTTGAAAAGTGTGAATTGGGAGTGCTTTGTTCCAGGTGGGCCTTGAGTGGGCCTGACTGGTATATAAGCAGCGAACCAGCTGAGCGGCGAACAGCAGAGGCTAACAGAGGGAGTTTGCCTGGGAGCTCGCCTGGAGAGAGCTCACTGAGGCTTTCATCTGCAGGTTTCTCTGAGTAGTTCTTGCAACAGCTGAGGAAGCTCTTAAGAGGAAGGTGATATGGAAGGTGAGCGATCAGCTGTTGTAACCTGCACAGGTTGTGCCATGTTTGTCTTTCTTCCACAGGACAGAAGCGACTTTGTCTGTACAAAGTGCAAGCTGGTCTCCATATTGGAAGAGAAGGTTCGAGGTCTGGAGAAACGAGTATCGACTCTGCGTTGCATAAGGGAAAATGAAGATTTCCTGGACAGACGTCAGGAGATGCTTCTACGGCCACAATGTTCTGAAGATTCAGAGTAGGCGCAGCAGGGACAGACGGATGATGAAGAAGTTTGGCAGCATGTGACCTCCAGAAGGAGAAAGAGGAGCGTCCATGTACCAGCAATGGAGATACAGGTGAGCAATCGTTTCCATGTTCTCTCTACAGGTACTAATGCGGAGAGTGGAGTAGATGACCCATCTGAGGGAAGGGAGCAGAAGGAGACTCCACCGATTGGAAGGCAAAAGATGCACTGTCCTAGGGATGGGGGTTCCACGACCACCACTCCCAAGAGGAGGAGGAGGGTGGTGGTGGTCGGGGACTCCCTCCTCAGGGGGACTGAGTCATCTATCTGCCGCCCCGACCGGGAAAACCAAGAGGTCTGCTGCTTGCCAGGAGCTAGGATACACGATGTGACGGAGAGACTGCCGAGATTCATCAAGCCCTCGGATCGCTACCCCTTCCTGCTTCTCCACGTGGGCACCAATGATACTGCCAAGAATGACCTTGAGCAGATCACTGCAGACTACGTGGCTCTGGGAAGAAGGATAAAGGTGTTTGAGGCACAAGTGGTGTTCTCGTCCATCCTCCCTGTGCAAGGAAAAGGCCTGGGTAGAGATCGTCGAATCGTGGAAGTCAATGAATGGCTACGCAGGTGGTGTCGGAGAGAAGGCTTTGGATTCTTCGACCATGGGATGGTGTTCCAAGTAGGAGGAGTGCTGGGCAGGGACGGGCTCCACCTAACGAAGAGAGGGAAGAGCATCTTTGCCAGCAGGCTGGCTAACCTAGTGAGGAGGGCTTTAAACTAGGTTCACCGGGAGAAGGAGACCAAAGCCCTGAGGTAAGTGGGGAAATGGGATCCTGGGAGGAAGCACAAGCAGGACAGCGCAAGAGGGGAGGACTCCTGTCTCATACTGAGAAAGAGGGATGATCAGTGAGTTATCTTAAGTGCCTATACACAAATGCAAGAAGCCTGGGAAACAAGCAGGGAGAACTGGAAGTCCTGGCACAGTCAGGGAACTATGATGCGATTGGAATAACAGAGACTTGGTGGGATAACTCACATGACTGGAGTACTATCATGGATGGATATAAACTGTTCAGGAAGGACAGGCAGGGCAGAAAAGGTGGGGGAGATGCGTTGTATGTAAGAGGGGAGTATGACTGCTCAGAGCTCCGGTATGAAACTGCAGAAAAACCTGAGTGTCTCTGGATAAAGTTGAGAAGTGTGAGCAACAAGGGTGATGTCGTGGTCGGAGTCTGCTATAGACCACCAGACCAGGGGGATGAGGTGGACGAGGCTTTCTTCTGGCAACTAGCAGAAGTTGCTAGATCGCAGGCCCTGGTTCTCATGGGAGACTTTAATCACCCTGATATCTGCTGGGAGAGCAATACAGCGGTGCACAGACAATCCAGGAAGTTTTTGGAAAGTGTAGGGGACAATTTCCTGGTGCAAGTGCTGGAGGAACCAACTAGGGGCAGAGCTTTTCTTGACCTGCTGCTCACAAACAGGGAAGAATTAGTAGGGGAAGCAAAAGTGGATGGGAACCTGGGAGGCAGTGACCATGAGATGGTCGAGTTCAGGATCCTGACACAAGGAAGAAAGGAGAGCAGCAGAATACGGACCCTGGACTTCAGAAAAGCAGACTTTGACTCCCTCAGGGAACAGATGGGCAGGATCCCCTGGGAGAATAACATGAAGGGCAAAGGGGTCCAGGAGAGCTGGCTGTATTTTAAAGAATCCTTATTGCGGTTGCAGGAACAAACCATCCCAATGTGTAGAAAGAATAGTAAATATGGCAGGCGACCAGCTTGGCTAAACAGTGAAATCCTTGCTGATCTTAAACGCAAAAAAGAAGCTTACAAGAAGTGGAAGATTGGACAAATGACGAGGGAGGAGTATAAAAATATTGCTCAGGCATGCAGGAGTGAAATCAGGAAGGCCAAATCACACTTGGAGTTGCAGCTAGCAAGAGATGTTAAGAGTAACAAGAAGGGTTTCTTCAGGTATGTTAGCAACAAGAAGAAAGTCAAGGAAAGTGTGGGCCCCTTACTGAATGAGGGAGGCAACATAGTGACCGAGGATGTGGAAAAAGCTAATGTACTCAATGATTTTTTTGCCTCTGTCTTCACAAACAAGGTCAGCTCCCAGACTACTGCACTGGGCAGCACAATATGGGGAGAAGGTGACCAGCCCTCTGTGGAGAAAGAAGTGGTTCGGGACTATTTAGAAAAACTGGACGTGCACAGGTCCATGGGGCCGGATGCGCTGCATCCGAGGGTGCTAAAGGAGTTGGCGGATGAGATTGCAGAGCCATTAGCCATTATTTTTGAAAACTCATGGCGATCGGGGGAGGTCCCGGATGACTGGAAAAAGGCTAATGTAGTGCCCATCTTTAAAAAAGGGAAGAAGGAGGATCCGGGGAACAGTCAGCCTCACCTCAGTCCCTGGAAAAATCATGGAGCAGGTCCTCAAGGAATCAATTATGAAACACTTAGAGGAGAGGAAAGTGATCAGGAACAGTCAGCATGGATTCACCAAGGGGACGTCATGCCTGACTAACCTAATTGCCTTCTATGAGGAGATAACTGGCTCTGTGGATGAGGGGAAAGCAGTGGATGTGTTATTCCTTGACTTTAGCAAAGCTTTTGATACAGTCTCCCACAGTATTCTTGCTGCCAAGTTAAAGAAGTATGGGCTGGATGAATGGACTGTAAGGTGGATAGAAATCTGGCTAGATTGTCGGGCTCAACGGGTAGTGATCAATGGCTCCATGTCTAGTTGGCAGCCAGTTTCAAGCGGAGAGCCCCAAGGGTCGGTCCTGGGGCCGGTTTTGTTTTATATCTTTATTAATGATCTGGAGGATGGTGTGGACTGCACTCTCAGCAAGTTTGCCGATGACACTAAACTAGGAGGCATGGTAGATACACTAGAGGGTAGGGATCGGATACAGTGGGACCTAGACAAATTAGAGGATTGGGCCAAAAGAAACCTGATGAGGTTCAACAAGGACAAGTGCAGAGTCCTGCACTTAGGACGGAAGAATCCCATGCACAGCTACAGACTAGGGACCGAATGGCTAGGTAGCAGTTCTGCAGAAAAGGACCTAGGGGTCACAGTGGACGAGAAGCTGGATATGAGTCAACAGTGTGCTCTTGTTGCCAAGAAGGCTAACGGCATTTTGGGCTGTATAAGTAGGGGCATTGCCAGCAGATCGAGGGACGTGATCGTTCCCCTTTATTCGACATTGGTGAGTCCTCATCTGGAGTACTGTGTCCAGTTTTGGGCCCCACACTACAAGAAGGATGTGGAAAAATTGGAAAGAGTCCAGTGGAGGGCAACAAAAATGATTAGGGGTCTGGAGCACATGACTTATGAGGAGAGGCTGAGGGAACTGGGATTGTTTAGTCTCCAGAAGAGAAGAATGAGGGGGGATTTGATAGCAGCCTTCAACTACCTGAAGGGGGGTTCCAAAGAGGATGGAACTCGGCTGTTCTCAATGGTGGCAGATGACAGAACAAGGAGCAATGGTCTCAAGTTGCAGTGGGGGAGGTCTAGGTTGGATATTAGGAAACATTATTTCACTAGGAGGGTGGTGAAGCACTGGAATGCGTTACCTAGGGAGGTGGTGGAGTCTCCTTCCTTTGAGGTTTTTAAGGCCCGGCTTGACAAAGCCCTGGCTGGGATGATTTAGTTGGGAATTGGTCCTGCTTTGAGCAGGGGGTTGGACTAGATGACCTCCTGAGGTCCCTTCCAACCCTGATATTCTATGATTCTATGATTCTATGTATTGTAGGCTGGAGGAGGCTATGTCTCCCCAAAAAGCCCCGTGTGGCCCCACCCATGCTCCACCCTGAGGCCCCCTCCTGCTTGCCACTTGCCCCTTGGCCCCAGCCCAGGAAGGTTGCTCCTCTTCTGGGAAGTGTGCTGCATCTGGGGCTGGGGCTAGGGCTAGGGCTAGGTCAGCCAACCTGTGGCCGGGACTTGGGGTTCATAGAATCATAGAATATCAGGGTTGGAAGGGACCTCAGGAGGTCATCTAGTCCAACCCCCTGCTCAAAGCAGGACCAATCCCCAACTAAATCATCCCAGCCAGGGCCTTGTAAAGCCTGACTTAAAAACTTCCAAAGAAGGAGACTCCACCACCTCCCTAGGTAACCCATTCCAGTGCCTCACCACCCTCCTAGTGAAAAAGTTTTTCCTACTATCCAACCTAAACCTCCCCCACTGCAACTTGAGACCATGACTCCTTGTTCTGTCATCTGGTACCACTGAGAACAGTCTAGATCCATCCTCTTTGGAACCCCCTTTCAGGTAGTTGAAAGCAGCTATCAAATCCCCCCTCATTCTTCTCTTCTGCAGACTAAACAATCCCAGTTCCCTCAGCCTCTCCTCATAAGTCATGTGCTCCAGCCTCCTAATCATTTTTGTTGCCCTCCGCTGGACTCTCTCCAATTTTTCCACATCCTTCTTGAAGTGTCGGGCCCAAAACTGGACGCAGTACTCCAAATGAGGCCTCACCAATGTTGAATAGAGGGGAATGATCACATCCCTCGATCTGCTGGCAATGCCCCTACTTATACAGCCCAAAATGCCGTTAGCCTTCTTGGCAAAAAGGGCACACCATTGACTCATATACAGCTTCTCGTCCACTGTAACCACTAGGTCCTTTTCTGCAGAACTGCTGCCTAGCCATTCAGTTCCTAGTCTGTAGCAGTGCATGGGATTCTTCCATCCTAAGTTCAGGACTCTGCACTTGTCCTTGTTGACCCTCATCAGATTTATTTTGGCCCAATCCTCTAATTTGTCTAGGTCCCTCTGTATCCTATCCCTACCCTCCAGTGTCTCTGCCACTCCTCCCAGTTTAGTGTCATCTGCAAACTTGTGAGGGTGCAGTCCATGCCATCCTCCAGATCATTAATGAAGATATTGAACAAAACCGGCCCCAAGACCGACCCCCGGGGTACTCCGCTTGATACCAGCTGCCAACTAGACATGGAGCCATTGATCACTACCCGTTGAGCCCGATGATCTAGCCAGGTTTCAAACCTCCTTATAGTCCATTCATCCAGCCCATACTTCTTAAACTTGCTGGCAAGAATACTGTGGGAGACCATATCAAAAGCTTTGTGAAAGTCAAGGAATAACACATCCTCTGCTTTCCCCACATCCACAGAGCCAGTTATCTCATCATAGCAGGCAATTAGGTTAGTCAGGCATGACTTGCCCTTGGTGAATCCATGCCGACTGTTCCTGATCACTTTCCTCCCCTCCAAGTGCTTCAGAATTGATTCCTTGAGGACCTGCTCCATGATTTTGCCAGGGACTGAGGTAAGGCTGACTGGTCTGTAATTCCTCAGATCCCCCTTCTTCCCTTTTTAAAAGATGGGCACTACATTAGCCTTTTTCCAGTCATCCGTGACCTCCCCCGATCACAATGAGTTTTCAAAGATAATGGCCAATGGCTCTGCAATCACATCCGCCAACTCCTTTAGCACCCTCGTATGCAGTGCATCCGGCCCCATGGACTTGTGCTCATCCAGCTTTTCTAAATAGTACGGAACCACTTCTTTCTCCACAGAGGGCTGGTCACCTCCTCCCCATGCTGTACTACCCAGTGCAGTAGTCTGGGAGCTGACCTTGTTCGTGAAGATAGAGGCAAAAAAAGTATTGAGTATATGAGCTTTTTCCACATCCTCTGTCACTAGGTTGCCTTCCTCATTCAGTAAGGAGCCCACACTTTCCTTGACTTTCTTCTTGTTGCTAACATACCTGAAGAAACCCTTCTTGTTACTCTTAACATCTCTTGCTAGCTGCAACTCCAAGTGTGATTTGGCCTTCCTGATTTCACTCCTGCATGCCTGAGCAATATTTTTATACACCTCCCTGGTCATTTGTCCAATCTTCCAATTCTTGTAAGCTTCTTTTTTGTGTTTAAGATAGGCAAGGATTTCCCTGTTAAGCCAAGCTGGTCGCCTGCCAAATTTACTATTCTTTCTACACATTGGGATGGTTTGTTCCTGCAACCTCAATAAGGATTCTTTAAAATACAACCAGCTCTCCTGGACTCCTTTCCCCCCCATGTTAATCTCCCAAGGGATCCTGCCCATCAGTTCCCTGAGGGAGTCTGCTTTTCTGAAGTCCAGGGTCCGTATTTTGCTGCTCTCCTTTCTTCCTTGTATCAGGATCCTGACCTCGACCATCTCATGGTCACTCTCTCAGGTTCCCATCCACTTTTGCTTCCCCTACTAGTTCTTCCCAGTTTGTGAGCAGCAGGTCAAGAAGAGCTCTGCCCCTAGTTGGTTCCTTCAGCACTTACACCAGGAAATTGTCCCCTACACTTTCCAAAAACTTCCTGGATTGTCTGTGCACCGCTGTATTGCTCTCCCAGCAGATATCAGGGTGATTGATGTCTCCCATGAGAACCAGGGCCTGTGATCTAGTAACTTCTGCTAGTTGCCGGAAGAAAGCCTCGTCCACCTCATCCCCATTGTCTGGTGGTCTATAGCAGACTCCCACTATGACATCACCCTTGTTGCTCACACTTCTAAACTTAATCCAGAGACTCTCCGATTTTTCTGCAGTTTCATACCGGAGCTCTGAGCAGTCATACTGCTCTCTTACATACAATGCAACTCCCCCACCTTTTCTGCCCTGCCTGTCCTTCCTGAACAGTTTATATCCATCCATGACAGTACTCCAGTCATGTGAGTTATCCCACCAAGTCTCTGTTATTCCAATCACGTCATAATTCCTTGACTGTGCCAGGACTTCCAATTCTCCCTGCTTGTTTCCCAGGCTTCTTGCATTTGTGTATAGGCATTTAAGATAACTTGCTGATTGTCCCACTTTCTCAGTATGAGACAGGAGTCCTCCCCTCTTGCACTCTCCTGCTCGTGCTTCCTCCAGTATCCCATTTACCCACTTACCTCAGGGCGTTGGTCTCCTTCCCCCAGTGACCCTAGTTTAAAGCCCTCCTCACTAGGTTAGCTAGTCTGCTTGCGAAGATGCTCTTCCCTCTCTTCGTTAGGTGGAGCCCATCTCTGCCTAGCACTGTTCCTTCTTAGAACACCAGCCCATGGTCAAAGAATCCAAAGCATTCTCTCCGACACCACCTGCGTAGCCATGCATTGACTTCCATGATTCGACCGTCTCTACCCTTCCACAGGGAGGATGGACCAGAACACTACTTGCGCCTCAAACTCCTTTATCCTTCTTCCCACATAGCCTGCAGTGATCTGGTCAAGGTCATTCTTGGCAGTATCATTGGTGCCCACGTGGAGAAGCAGGAAGGGATAGCGATCCAAGGTCTTGACTAGTCTTGGCAGTCTCGCCGTCACATCGTGAATCCTAGCTCCTTGCAAGCAGCACACCTCTCAGTTTTCCCGGTCGGGGCGGCAGATAGATGACTCAGTCCCCCTGAGGAGGGAGTCCCAGACCACCACCACCCACCTCCTTCCTTTGGGAGCAGTGGTCATGGAACCCCCATCCCTAGGACATTGCATCTCATGCCTTCCAATCAGTGGAGTCTCCTTCTACTCCCTTCCCTCAAACGTATCATCTAGTCCACTCTCTGCATTAGTACCTGTGGAGAGAACATGAAAACGGTTGCTCACCTGTATCTGCATTGCTGGTACATAGACGCTCCTCTTTCTTCTGGAGGTCACATGCTGCCAAATTTCTTCACCGTCCTTCTGTCCCCGCTGCACAGCCTGCTCTGATTCTTCAGAATGTTGTGCCTGTAGAAGCATATCCTGACGTCTGTCCAGGAAATCTTCATTTTCTCTTATGCAACACATATTATTGGGAGCCACCAGATGGTGTTATGAGCTCTATAATTCATTTCTTATAGGTGATACAACAGAAGTGAATTTTGGGGGGAATAGTATCAGAGGGGTAGCCATGTTAGTCTGAATCTGTAAAAAGCAACAGAGGGTCCTGTGGCACTTTATCCTCACGCACAATTATTTCAAATTTGGTGACAATATATACCTCCAGACCAGTGGCACCGCTATGGGCACCCGCATGGCCCCACAATATGCCAACATTTTTATGGCTGACCTGGAACAACGCTTCCTCAGCTCTCGTCCACTCACGCCCCTTCTCTACCTACGCTACATTGATGACATCTTCATCATCTGGACCCATGGGAAGGAGACCCTGGAAGAATTCCACCATGATTTCAACAGCTTCCACCCCACCATCAACCTCAGCCTGGACCAGTCTACACGGGAGGTCCACTTCCTAGACACCACCGTACAAATAAGCGATGGCCACGTTAACACCACCCTATACCGAAAACCCACCGACCGCTACGCCTACCTTCATGCCTCCAGGTTCCACCCCAGACACACCACACGATCCATCGTCTACAGCCAAGCACTGAGGTACAATCGCATCTGCTCCAACCCCTCTGACAGAGACCAACACCTACAAGATCTTCACCAAGCATTCTCAAAACTACGATACCCACACAAGGAAATAAAGAAACAAATCAACAGAGCCAGACGTGTACCCAGAAGCCTCCTGCTACAAGACAGGCCCAAAAAAGAAACCAACAGAACTCCACTGGCCATCACCTACAGTCCTCAGCTTAAACCTTTCCAACGCATCATCAGTGATCTACAACCCATCCTGGACAATGATCCCTCACTTTCACAGACCTTGGGAGGCAGGCCAGTCCTCGCCCACAGACAACCCGCCAACCTTAAGCATATTCTCACCAGCAACCACGCACCGCACCATAACAACTCTAACTCAGGAACCAACCCATGCAACAAACCTCAATGCCAACTCTGCCCACATATCTACACCAGCAACACCATCACAGGACCTAACCAGATCAGCTACAACATCACCGGCTCATTCACCTGCATGTCCACCAATGTTATATATGCCATCATATGCCAGCAATGCCCCTCTGCTATGTACATTGGCCAAACTGGACAGTCACTACGCAAGAGGATAAATGGACACAAGTCAGATATCAGGAATGGCAATATACAAAAACCTGTAGGAGAACACTTCAACCTCCCTGGCCACGCAATAGCAGATGTAAAGGTAGCCATCTTACAGCAAAAAAACTCCAGGACCAGACTCCAAAGAGAAACTGCTGAGCTCCAGTTCATTTGCAAATTTGACACCATCAGATCAGGATTAAACAAAGACTGTGAATGGCTATCCAACTACAGAAGCAGTTTCTCCTCCCTTGGTGTTCACACCTTAACTGCTAGCAGAGCACCTCACCCTCCCTGATTGAACTAACCTCGTTATCTCCATACTGATTTATACCTGCCTCTGGAGATTTCCATTACTTGCATCTGAAGAAGTGAGGTTCTTACCCACGAAAGCTTATGCTCCCAATACTTCTGTTAGTCTTAAAGGTGCCACAGGACCCTCTGTTGCTTTTTGGGGGGAATGTAAATGAGGGATTGGTGGTGTCTTGGCAAACAGGAAAAGGGAGGGTATTCCTTGCTTAGGGCATCTGGCATGGAAAAAAGTGTAGAAGTGGGAGAAGGAATTGAAGGGGGCGTTAGGATTGGCATTCTTGAAGACCTAAGGGGGCAGTAGTATGTAGCAGGATGTACAGGTACAGCAGAGTTGTGTATGAAATGTTTTGGTAACAGGTAGCCTTTTTTTATTTGCTTGCATGGTCAGCAGCTGCACATTAGAATGATTACAATCAGAGAGATGAATGCAGTGAACAGACTTTATTGGTGATATGCTTAGCAATTGAGAAGTGCACCACAGCTAACAAACAGCAGTTCTTCACCAACTAGCTCCTAAACACTTCATAAGCAGAGCTCATAACACCATCTGGTGGCTCCCAATAATATTACAACCCCCTTCCGATAGAGGAAAACAAAAACATATCAAATTAATATAGCACAGATGCCAAACTACTCCCACATCCCAATTTTCCATAATCCTTCCAAGTTTTACCTTTAATTACAAACAATTAATTCAGGTTTAAATCTACTAATTTTGGAAGCACACACATTATATATGTTGCACTCTAACTTCCCCCCATCGATCCTATTGGACTATGGTCCCCTCCCCACAGGGCAGTTAGAGCACAACATGCAGCCTGTGACTTGGGCAGTGAATCTAGTGCCCCAAGCCCCACAGACTCTCGCTGCAGCTTGCCTGTTGTCAAACAGGCAGTGGTGGTGGCAGTGGAGGACAAGAGAGGGTGTGTCACAGGATGGAGAGTAGAGGAGGAGGATCATCCTGGGAAGGAGGCTTGGGATTGGCCAAAATAATTAATAGCCCTAGGTGGCATAGTAAGACAGATTTCCAAGGGCTGAACCTCCTCTTCTTCCTGTTTGGTAGTGCACGTTAGGACACAACAAGGAAGAAGGTCCAGGAGGCCCATCTTACCTGTCCCCCAGCCACAGAGGCAGAGGGGAAAGGAAGGGGATCTGTCCTGGTTTTTCCAGGGGGAGAAGTGAAGAGAGTTGTCCAAGCAACATCCCTGAATTCTCCCTTTTTTTTTCATAAACATTCCTAAATGACTCAGAGCAAGCTGATATCTCTGATATTCTGTTGAAATATGTGATGTCAATTATAGAGTCATAGTAAAATTTTCAAAAGCATTTAAGGGCTAGATTGATAAAGAAACTTAACTAACTTTTAGGTGCCTAGACAATCACTGGGATTCATGAAGCCTAAGTTCAGCACCTAGGCTCCCTGTAAAATGAATGGGGAGATAGGCACCTCAGAATGGGATTCACAAAGGCCAGAAGACTAGGCATCTGTTTGTCTACAATAGCCAATGGGAGATGCCAAACTGAAGAGTGTCTCTTGGAGATAGGCACCTAAACCCAGACTGCAGGGATTTCCTTGGGATTTTCAGATGCAAACCTGTCTAGGTCTATGCTGTTTTATCAAGAAGCCCATGGGGGCAGGGGGTGAAGGAGAAGGAAAAGACACTCTTGCTCCATAATTTTTACCCAATGGTTAGGGTACTCACAGGGATGTGGAAGACCCAGGACCCAGTCCCCCTGCTCCAATGACTTTTTAAATGATTTAATCCAGAGTGGAACAGCTGCAGCAGTAGAGACTGAGAAAGTCCCCCCATCAGAATGGATTACTGGTTAGGGCACTCATATAAGAGGTGATAGATCTCTGTTCAATTCCCTTATCCTCATGTCCCAGGTGAGAACACTGGGCTAAAAATTATGAGTTGGCAGCTACGGCTGTAATTTTTGTGTAAACTTCTTTATAGGGGCCTGATCCAATCGGTGAAGTCTCAGCATGCTTACTGGATCAGGCAAGTTAGGCCAATGAACAGCCATCTTCTCCCCAGTTCTCTGGGGCTTAGGTGTCCAGATGACTAGTGCGGAGCTGCAGTGCTCTTGCACACAGGCAGAAATATAGGAACCAAGGCAACTTTTACTGCAAAACTGTGAGAGAGTTTAGGTGCCTACAGCATTCAGGGACAGCTGAGTGTAGGGTGACCAGACAGCAAATGTGAAAAATGGGGACAGGGGTGTGGGGTAATAGGAGCCTATATAACACTGTCCCTATAAAATTGGGACATCTGGTCACCCTAGCTGAGTGGAGGTTTTGTGAATCGCAGTGAGGCCTCTGGGATTTATGCACCTGAAGTGGCAGGTAGGTGGCAAAGTGTTTTTGCAAATCAAGCCCTAAATTAAGTCCCATTTTCAAAAGTCACTTAGGCACCTAAGTCCCCCAATTGGCAAACTGGTTTAGTCATAAACTTTTCCTGTACTATAGCTTAAATGATTATTTTTGGCTTCAATTGTTGAAGACAAATGAAATGCAAGCAACAACTCATTAGTAGGATCCTCTGTCATTGGACTGCATATGCCTGTTTTTGAGCATAGCTAGATATGGTTCTCCTTCACCTTGCTTGATATTTTTACCATGAGGTGTTTCACAGTCTGTGCTTCTTTTTCTAGTTGCCCATTGGCTGGCAGACTGCAGGGGCTAAGAGCATGATGAAAATCACAGCTATTTGCAAAAAGCTGGAATTCTTATGAATTGTTCTAAAGACCATTGTCTGATACCAACTCCTTTGATATTCCATGTTGTTTATGTTTAACTGTAACCTTGGAAGTGTTTGTGCTTCTCAATTTCAAACTGAAAATGGCACTACAAGTGTGTCGGTTGCTACCTCTGCTTGTTACATCACAATTTCAAGGCATAGGCCAATCCTTCTCTTTCCTCTGTAAAGTGTCTCACACAGTTTGGGGTGTGGTAATAATAATAATAATAATAATAATAATAATTAATATACATGCACATAAAGGGAAAACGTATGGTTAAGATGAAATTTATTTTCTTTAAGTGTTTTACGCTGCAATGTTTACATTAATATAATTTTACATATCTACATGCACATGTATGCACACATACTTGTAATATATTAAATACCATATCTGCACATGCACAATATAAGCCTTCTCTTTCTCTCTCCTATCACATAAATGCAGTGGTTAATAGCCAATCTGGACTTTAGGTTAAATATACTTTTTGTTTGTTTCAACCAAGCATTTTTAGAATCTCCTTCAGAGGCATTCAGATCAAGTTTGTGAATAAGTATTTATGATGTAGAGTCATAAACATATATAAAGGTGATATGACATAGTGCTGAGCTATTGTGGTTAGATTATGCCAATGTGGTGTTTTACTTTTTTTACATTTTATTCTATTTATTAACTGTATGACTGAAAATAAACACATCATGAATACCAATCTGTTTTTGTACTCAAAATGACCCCTGGCTTTGTTAGTAATGGAATCTAATGACATCATCTTTTGACAGTCATGATCTTTAACCCAGTTTGATCTAAACCAGACTCCTCTGGAATGATATCATTAAGGTAAATCCCTAAAAAGAGAGCAAACCATTTTAGTATAAACCATTTAAGAGTATTAAGTTACTGGGAATGATTTCACTCATTTATTTTTCTTGTGAAGTACAAACAATTTCAAAATTGCAGTTAGTGCCAAGACACAACTGAACTTTTAAAATGTTGAAGCAAAACTTACACAATATTTAAGAAGCTTTGTCTGTACAGTCTTTAAAATTTCAGAAAAGGAATTATATTTATATTAGATTACGCAAGTATTACCATACAAATGTATATATATATATAAAGAGAGAGAGAGAGAGAAATATATATATATATATATATATATATATTTATATATATATACCAGTCTATATGACAGTATTTGGAGAAAGTTATCAAAATTAAGAGTAGAAAAAGAAAATTATATTGTTTTGCTATTTTGTGGGAAGAGGTTATATATGAGTAGTTACTTATTTTTATTTGTGTTTTAATTCACAAATAAATTTAATTTAGTTCTTTTCAGGATTACACCACAGCTTTCTGACTAGGCAGCTGCTTCAGGGGATATAATACAGGCTTATGTTTTGTAAAATATTAACTTTATTTTTTATTTTTCCCCCAAACTATCCTCAGTAGTCTAATTTACTTCAATTGATTCAAAATTTTAATTAGTCAGCAGTGCTTTAAAAGAAAATTATTACCACAGGTCTTCTGAGGAGTGATGAAAATGGACCAGAATTCTCATTGGAATCGTACCTGTATATTAAAGTGAAGTGCAAGAAGATTCTGGATTAGATACCAAAAAACACTGCTTGGTCTATATTGCTCTTTACTACCATTGTGGGGGTGGAATGTTTTAGTAAAGGATGAGTGATTTGTGTCTGTGTCCCACACATGGACCATATCACAAAGGTTGGACACCTGAGTTCATCCAGGAGACAAGCCTTTAAATCACTGAGTTGAAATGTGAATTATAAATTAAAAATAAACTCTCTTGACAGCACATATAAACACATACAATAGACTAATTTTCCAGTTGCCCTCTGAAGTAAGCCTTGGTTTTAGCTTGACTGATTAGTATTGTCAATGTTTTTCCTTGCAAACAAAGTATGTACTGAAGGTGTCAAAGTGTTATCCTCTTTAGCTTAACCCTGACTTTTTGTAGTTTTATTTTTTTGAGCCAGGTGTTTCTAATAGTTTTGACTGTGAAGTAACCTAACAATGAATGATTAATGTAGCCATCGCAAAGAACATAATCTCTGTCCTGGAAACAGAAATCAAAGTTCACATATAGATGCTAACACTAATTGCTTTTAACAAGTGCAAGAGAGGTGAGAGGAAACCTGGTATTGAATTTTGTATTGCCAAAGAGAAACTGGCCAGTGAAAACAGAAGCATCAGAATCAAAGTGCAGAGAGGTAGCACTTTGCACAGGAAGTATCATGAAACAGCCCATATCAGCCCAGTAGTAATTGTCCCTTTGAAGTTTCAAATGTGAGATGAGATGAACATTCATCTTTAAAGTGTGCTGAGTCTCAGGGATTGCTTTTGGTTAAAGTAGGAATGTGCAGTTATTTGAAACCTGACCCTGAGGTCTCTAAAAAGTTTGGCTTAGGTTGTGCTAGTAGTGACCTTGTAAATTTAGACAGCTCCTAGACTACTGCTAGGAGCAAATTATTACAGCAATTGTGATTTTCATGACTAGCATAAAAGCAAAGGGCACGTATTTAAGCCTTGCAGGGTCAGCTTTCACATTTATAACATTGCTGAGAAACAGAAGCTGTTGAATCTCGCGAGAATAAGGTACTCTGAAGAACTTTGAGATTCTGCAAAAAACTAGAGGGGGAAAAAAACAAGAAAAGTGGGATTTTTCTTATATACGTCTGACACATCATGGCTGTAAAAATGTTCAAAATATTATTTGTAAAATTAAATGTTTATATTAGAGATAGAAAAGATCTTGAATCATCTACCACCTTCCAACAGTTCAGCATCAAGTTCCTAGACTGAAAGAACATTTCAAATGTATGTAAGGACATAACAAATATTAAAGGGATAGCTTATATTCTTCAACTGAGTATTTTTCTTGTTAATTTCTTGAAAGTGGTATGACAAATTTATTTCACAATTTCACCGTTTTATTTACATTAGCAAAACAGATTGATCAAAACTCCGTTTATATTCTTTTGGAGCTTGGATCTAAACCTCAGATCTGGGTTCAGATCTGGTTTTGCAGTTTGAAACTTTCTCTATCATGGACCAAGCACCCTGAATTTTAGAACAGTTGGGATTTGAATCCAATTTTTGATCTCCTCCCACAGATTTGGGTGTGTTGGATTTTGGTTTTGTCTTTCATGAAGATATCTGTTATCAGAAGTTCAAGACAGGGCCACCCAGAGCGGGGGGCAAGTGGGGCAATTTGCCCCAGGCCCTGGGCCCCACAGGGGCCCCCACGAGAATATAGTATTCTATGGTATTGCAACTTTTTTTTTAATGGAAGGGGCTCCCAAAATTGCTTTGCCCAAGGCCCCCTGAATCCTCTGGGTGGCCCTGGTTCAAGATCTAGTTTTAGGGGGCGAGAAGGAGAGCTCCTTTAATATTTTTGTTATCTCCTGCTCTCTAGGATATGCTCAATTCCTTTCCATTCTTCTAAGAATCTAATTAAATTCACTCCATAAATTGGAGAGCAAGCATATCATCTGCACAGCAAGCCTGTTGTCTAGAGAATTGCCAAGTTGTTTTTCTTAAATTGCTTTCCTTTAGAGTTTTGGTTCTATTGGTGGAGACAAGAGGATTCATGTATTTAGTATTTACTTCCAATTTTCAAATGATCTAAAGATAAGAAGAACAAAGCCAATTTATCTAATTAAAATGTATTATTTACTAGCAAATCACTGAATGTTTCTTTGTCAAGATTCTTACAATGTTTGCCCTACAGTTAATTTGAACCCTCCCTCCCCATGGCCAAATGATTTTTCGTGTTTGTAATGCCCCATGGTGCTTTCAAATATTTCCAATTATGCACAGCACTCTGGGATGTTTCAGGCTGACTGCAGCATAGCATGGGTAATAATCCAGATAGCAAGGGTAACAATAGCAGTAAAGACAAGTAAGTGCAGTCTTCAGAGTGGGCTAGCGAGTTAAGTATGTGCCCAGGGTCCATACTGGGCTTTTACTACCCATGTTGAAGCTCACGCTGCACTATCTTCACTGCTATTCTTACCCATGAGCTGATTCAAGCTAGCTTGGGTAAGCTAGCTTGGGTAGGCTAGCCTGTGCACAGCATTTGTTTGATGTGTAGACATATCGTAAGTATAAAACAAAAGACAACAGATGAATACAGACAGACTGATAAGGGAATGCAATAAAGCGATGAGACAATATTGGTCAGCATGATAGGCCGTGATCTCAGCACATCAGCAGTCTAATTGTGGTCAAGTGTTTTCCAGGCATCACAGCAATGGAGAGGGTGAAGGAAAATAATAAGGTAGCTTTGCAGATGTTTGAGGGGAGCCCTCCCAAGTGTGAGGAGCAGCATGAAAGAAATTACATATGTGCTTGTTTGAAAATGTAACAAGCGGGCAGTGGAGACTAGCATTGTGAGCAGATCAGAGGAGATGACATCTTAATTGTGAATGAGAGATGAAAGCTAGTTTGGGGATAGGTTGTGAAGAACCTTGCAAGTGAAGACAAACAGGTTATGTTTGAAGTGATAGAGTAGGGGGAGCCAGTGGAGGGATGCAAAGAGCGGGGTGATGTAGTCAAAGCAATGGGCTAGGAAACTGATTTTTGCAGCAGCATTCTGAATGGATATGAGCAGGGCAAGAAGACTGCATTTGTCAAGACCAGAAAAAAGGATATTGCAATAATTGAGAAGCAACATGATGAGAATCTGAATGAGAGTTTTAACTGTGTGGGAGGCTAAGAAAGGCTGTATATTAGAGATGTTATGCAGAAATAATCTGTGAGATGTAGACATAGCCAGGATCTGAGGACCTAGATAGAGGTACAACTCAAAGATAGTGTCGAGGTTATTGGCCTGAATTACAGGCAGGATGGTGGTGTTGTCTACAGGGATCAAGAAAGGAAGTAATGTGGACGGCTTGGGGGATGAGGGATTTTAAGAGCTGTTTGAGCCATATTCAGCCTGAACTGATGGCTAGACATCCATGAGGAGATATCAGAGAGACAGGCAGACATTTTAGCTTGGACAGAAGCAGACAGATCTGGAGTAGAGAGCGAGATCTGTAAATCATCCACATAGAGATTGTAGTGGATTTTGTTCTTGCAGATGAGATTACACAGAGAGAAGGTGTTGAAGGAGAAGATAAAGGGGACAAATACAGAGCCCTGTGGAACCCCCACAGAAAATTGAAGGGGAGATGGGGAGGGTCCTTCAAAGGACACACTGGAGGAGCAATTAGGCAGGAGGAGAACTAGTAGAGGACAGAGTCACAGAAGCCAAAAGAGGACAAGATTTAAAGAAAAAAGAGCATGGTCAACTGTGTTGAAGGTACTTTGACAGATCAAGGAGGATGAGGGTGTAATACTGATTCTGATCTTTGACCAGGAAGAAATCATTAGAGACTTTGGTGAGAGCCATTTCAGTGGAGTGCAGGGGGTGGAAGCTGGATTGTAAAGGATCTAGAATGAAATTGGAGCGGAGGAATTCTAAACTGATTATAGACAGTGAGTTCTATGAGCTTACTGATGAAAAGAAGAGGGGCGATCTGGATTAGTTGGAGAGGGAAGTGGGGTCAAGAATAGGTTCTTTTTAAGATGGGTGAGACTAAAGCACATTTGTACAGTGAGGGGAAAGAATCAGGAGAACTAGACGTTCTGGAGAAGAATAAGGGAGGGGATGAGAGCAGGTGTAGGGATAAGATGAGATGGGGACACTGGGGCAAATGGAGGTGTTAGAGGAAGATAGCTGACATGCCTGTGTGTGTGACAGGTGAGGAGGAGAGAGTTGTGGGAGGGGAAAGAGAAGGCAAATGGAAGGGAGGGGAAAGCCTCAATGTACATTGTTAATTATCTCTTGGAAGAAATCTTCAGGATCCCGGGCAGAGAGAGAAGCAGAGGAAGGAAGAGGGGAGGGTTTGAGAAGTGAGTCAAAGGTGGCAAAAAGCCAACTGGAGCTGAAGACATGAGATTCAATGAAGCTGGAGAAGTAAGCTTTTTAGCAAGGAAGATGGCAGAAATGAAGGAGGAGAGAATGAATTTGTAAGGAGGGGAGACAGCCTGGACATGGGATTTCCACCAGAGATGTTCTGCTGCATGAGAGACAGAGTGGAGGAGGTAGCTGTTGGGAGTGAAGCAGGGCTTGGAGTTGACAGGGTGGACACTGTGATGGAAGAGAGGAGCAAAAGATGGAGGAGGTGGACAAGAGTGAAGCTTGGATAGAATCAACAACTATCAATCAATGGCAGAAAGGGAGGAGAGGGCAGGGAGGAGAGGGATGGGAGAAGACAAGAAGTCATCAACACCAATGACTGGAGGTCAAAGAAAGGCTGAGTGACAGGGCATAAGTTGGGGGGGGGCTGATGGGTGATGCTGAAAGTAACCAGGTGGTGGTTGGAGAGGTGGAACTAAGCAACTAAGAAATGAGAGAGAGAAAACAGTTCTTGGTGAAGACCAGATAAAGTGAATGGCCCTTATGGTGAGTGGGAGAGTTGAACCAGGTCTGCAGGTTGAATGAAGAGGGGAGGACAAGGAAACATATAACTAAGGAGTGAGATGTATCGTCAACATGGAAATTAAAGTAATTGAGGTTGAGCATGGGAGACTGTGAGGAGAGGAAGAGAGAGAGCCAGAAGTTGACATCAGAGAGGAAGGCTTAGCTGGGTGGAAAGTAGATGACAGCAACATGGAATGGGAGAGAGATTAAACTGAAATACAGTGCTGTTCAAAAGAGGGAAAAGAGCAAGAAGGGTGTGGGTGGGCGGGCGGCGATGCAGGTGGTAGGAATAGGAATGGGAGATGGGAGAGAAGAAGCCCAGCACCTGCATCGTGGTCTGATCCAGGGAAAGGAGTATGGCAGAAGGAGAGGCCTCTGTAGGGGTATATCTACACTACACACACCTTTCAGCAGTGTGGAGAATACATAAACTACACCTCCGCCTCCCAGCAGGGGTATAAATAGCAGTGTAGATGGTGAGGCACTGCTTACATGAGTAAAGACACTCCTGAACCGTGTACCTGGCTATGTGCTCCACAGGGCTCCCTACTCTCCCAGGCTTTGCCTCTCAGTCTACTCTGCTCTTTTTTAGCAATGTTGTGTCCCACTGCCTCCTCACTGTGGAAGTAGTTCCCTGCCACAAGGAAAGGCTCCAGCAGTGAGGAAAGACTTAAGCAGTGAGGAGGCAATGGGGAAAGACTCCTGCAATGGGGAGTTGCCAGATCCTTTCCCCGTGGCATGGTAAGACTCCCACAACAGAAAGCTCTAGCAGTGGAGAGCTGCCAGAGTCTTTCCCTGCCACAATAAAGACTGGCAGTCGGGAAAGGCTCTGGTGGGAGGGGGGGGGGAGGCAAAGGGGGAATTCTTGGCAGTTGGGAGCTGGTGGAGTTTTCCCCACTGCTTCCCCTCCATCAGAGCCTTTCACTGATACATGTAGGTACATATTAGTGTGGACACAGCCTACTTTTCACTGCAGTACATAGCTATACATACTCTACACCAGTAGAGGTGTTCAGTGTAGACATAGCCTAACAGAAGGCAACTGCAGAGGCTATGTCAGATGAAGGGATCCAGACAAAGGGGTACAACTGGGATCAGCAGCAGAGCCACATGAAAGTGAAGGAACTTCTCCAGGGATACCACAAAACCAGGCAGCTCACCAACGTATCGGGTGATGCCCCTCAGACCTGCTGCTTTTATAATGAGCTGCATGCAATGCTTGATGGAAACCCCACTAACACTCGGCAGACCATTGTGGATACCTGAGAGGAACCCAAGACAGATACCCCTGCTGTGAACAGCGAGGAGGTGGAAGAGGAGGAGACGCAGGAGCGGAAAGATGTAACAATGGGCTCCAGCCATGCCATGAACCAGAACCTGTTCAATATTCTACTGCTGTATATCCAGTCCTGCTAGGAAAACACAGATGAGCCTGATGAAGGGGAAGGGACTCGGGGAAGTGTGTGCATCCCACCCCCAAGTTAATAAGAGACAGGTATTGACTTTTCATTGTTTTACTCATGTGAGAAGAGGTAGAGGTACAACAAACAACGATAGAGTTGTCATCTGCTTTTCATTCCCCTGTTGGGTTAGGTAGGGGAAGAAGGGACATGCAGAACACTTTGTTTATGTTCACAGGGATGTCCCTTTTAACTTCCAGAGAGATCTCGGGGAAGCTTTCATGGAAATATTCTACAATCCTCTCCTGAAGGTTTCTAGGGATGGTTGCCTTATTTCTTCCTCCTGAGTAAGACATTTTTCCATGTTACTCTCTGATGAGTTTGATTGGACCATTGCAGTAAACAGACTAGCGCCATATGGGACCAGGCAGCTTCAGGACACCAGTAGCAACAGTGTTCTCTGTGCCTTTTTTACCCTTGGGAGTGAGATATTGACTAAAACCACCACTGTCTATGCAAAATAGTGCCAATATTCAGTGCCATTGAACTATGCTCGTGCACATGGAATAGGGAGAAATTGTATTCCTTCAAGCAATAGAAAATCCTACCTCCCCCCACTTCCTGGGAGGCCATGCGTGCCAAGACACTCCAAAGCTGAAAAGTTAATAAGCATTTCTTATTACAAGTGTTTATGGGAATAAGGGATGGCATAGGCACGGACTCCGTGGTGCTCCTGGGCTGGAGCACCCCTGGAAAAAAATAGGGATGCTCAACATCCACCGGGATGATCAGCTATTGGAGGCTAGGGATCAGCTGTTGGGCAGGTGCCTTGCAGATGAGCTATTTCATATGGGTAGCTTGCGCACAGCTGCAATCAGCTGTTTGGTGGGCAGGCTCAGATCAGCTGTGTTGCGCCTCCCTCTGGCAGGGGCTGAGTGAGTCTCTCACCAAAAAAAAAAAAAAAAAAAAAAAAGCCTTAAGGTTAGGGGTGGGTGGAAGTTCTGGGCTTTCAGCAGCAGTGCAACACGCCAATGTTCATCAGGAGCTTCAGGACACCAGTAGCAACAGTGTTCTCTGTGCCTTTTTTACCCTTGGGAGTGAGATATTGACTAAAACCACCACTGTCTATGCAAAATAGTGCCAATATTCAGTGCCATTGAACTATGCTCGTGCACATGGAATAGGGAGAAATTGTATTCCTTCAAGCAATAGAAAATCCTACCTCCCCCCACTTCCTGGGAGGCCATGCGTGCCAAGACACTCCAAAGCTGAAAAGTTAATAAGCATTTCTTATTACAAGTGTTTATGGGAATAAGGGATGGCATAGGCACGGACTCCGTGGTGCTCCTGGGCTGGAGCACCCCTGGAAAAAAATAGGGATGCTCAACATCCACCGGGATGATCAGCTATTGGAGGCTAGGGATCAGCTGTTGGGCAGGTGCCTTGCAGATGAGCTATTTCATATGGGTAGCTTGCGCACAGCTGCAATCAGCTGTTTGGTGGGCAGGCTCAGATCAGCTGTGTTGCGCCTCCCTCTGGCAGGGGCTGAGTGAGTCTCTCACCAAAAAAAAAAAAAAAAAAAAAAAAGCCTTAAGGTTAGGGGTGGGTGGAAGTTCTGGGCTTTCAGCAGCAGTGCAACACGCCAATGTTCATCAGGAGCCACACCACACCTCTTGGGCTGTATGGTTCCTCCCTCCCAGCCAGGCTCGACTCTGGCCACAACAGGCATCAGGTGACCCAAGGGAGCCCAGCTAGGCTAGGGCTGGTGGGGACAGTAGTGGATTAGGGGAAAGAGAAGCCTCGGCCCCAGCAGAAGCCGCGCTGGAGTGGGGGGAGGAAAAGCCCTGACCCTGGCAGAAGCCGCGCTGGGGCGGGGGAGAAGCCTCGGACCCCGGCAGAAGATGCAGGACTGAAGCCCCCAGCTCGGGAGCCCCAGCCACCCTAGTGGAAGAAGCTGCAGGGCTGAAGCCCTGACCCCCCCTTTGTGGAGCTGGCCTGAGCCCCTCTCTCTCCCGTCCGCCCTAAACGAAGCTGGCTCTCACTCTCAGGCTGTGAAGAAATTCAGCCACAGAATGTCCCTGCTTGCAGCTTTCTGGCAGTCCTGTGTTCTTAAACCTTTGAGCATCATGCACTTTCTCTGAACAGCCATCAGTGAAGCATCCCCAGTGATCCAAAAGTGGTGGCCTAACCACAGAAAAGTAACCCTTTCTGTTGAGGTACTCTATGGCAACGTGGTCTGGTGCTAAAATAGGGATACGTGTTCCGTCTATTGCTCCACTGCAGTTCAGGAACCCCATTGCTGAAAATCTATCCACAATATCCTGCACATTGCCCAGAGTCACAGTCCTGCATAGGAGACAATTAATGGCCCCCACTGTGGATTTTCCAATGCCAAAATGATTTCCTACTGATTGGTAGCAATCCAGCATTTCAAGCTCCCAGAGTGTGAGCACCACTTGATTCTCCACTGTCAATGAAGCTCTTTTCCATGCCCTGAGGGGCTGCAGTGAGCTTGGCACACAGGTTCAGTAACATGGCCTTTCCCATTTGAAAGTTCTGCAGCCACTGCTCATTGTCCCAAAACTGCATTACAATGTGATCCCACCAGTCAGTGCTCATTTTGTGGGCTCAGAAGCGGTGCTCCACTATCTGCAGCTGCTCCATGAACACCAACAACCTTGAATTGTTTTACATTATGTCCCGTAGCAATCTTTCCTCAAAGAAATTATCTTGTATCCCCTTGTTGTGGCTCTTCCTGTGACTCATGCACTTTCTCTGGGCCTAACACTTTGGATGCTCCAAATACTGGAGAATTGTGCATCCTGTATTTGCAACATTTATGAGATTAGTGCAGAGGTCTGCAGGCTCCATGCTTCTGTCAAAAATGGCAGACACCAAAAAGTGCCATGCGGGTTTCTGGGATGTAAAAAAATATATATATATGGGCTATAAATGGCATCATGGGATGGAGAAAGTTGCATGCTAGGAACTTGCTTTCTAGCTCCTAGGGATCCATGGGAAAATCATTTCTAGCCCACAACACAGTGCACAAATTTCCTAAAAGATACTGTACTGGATGCTGGTGAGTGGCATCCTGGGATACCTCCTGTGGTGCACCTCAATTTGCATCAACATGAGCACTTCTAGTATGTACACACAGCGCTGATGCAAGCAGTCAAGTATATATGTGCCTCAGAGATACAAAAACATTGGCCGCTCTATGCCAATGTAACCTATGTTGAACAAAGTTTGTAGTGTAGATGTGGACTTAGTGAACAACAGGAAGGCTCCTATGTTGCTACTTTCCCATGAAAACACTTTCCCCCCTTATGACCTGGATTCTGACCTGGTTCTGGACAGAATGTAGGTGAAGAGGTGGAGGGAAATCAGGCAGACTCCCTGAAAAGATTGCTAAAAAGCCAGAAGTTGCTTGCTGCAGAGCCCCCAATGCTTGCTTCAGACTGTGGGAATGTGGCTTGGTGATATAAACAGACCTGATGGTGGGAATTGTGGGATTTACAACAGTACAGGTCTGATGGCAGGAGCTATCTGGACTGATGATAGTGGGAGCAATGTGGAGAAGCCTTGGTCCTTCCACTGGAAGCTACTTAAAACTGTTTCTACTGCTGGGGGTACAGAGGAGGTGTTGAGGAAATTCCACCACTACTAAGGTAGGCGATTGTCTTTTTTTAACCTGTTACCTGTTTGCAAATTGATTGCTTAATTATTTGCTCCATTATTTTTCCGGGTACTGAAGTTAAGATGATTGGTCTGTAATTCCTCGGGTTGTCCTTATGCCCCTTTTTATAGATGGGCATTATATTCACCCTTTTCCAGGCCCCTGGAATCTTACCCATCTTCCATGAATTTTCAGAGATATTTGCTAATGGCTCAGATATCTCCTCAGTCAGCTACTTGAGTATTCTAGGATGTATTTCATCAGGCCCTGGTGACTTGAAAACTTCTAACTTGTCAAAGTAGTTTTTAACTTATTTCCCTGTTTTAGCCTCTGATCCTACCTCATTTTCACTAGCATTCATTCAGTTAGATGTCCATTTGCTACTAAACTTTTTGGTGAAAACTGAAACAAAAAAGTCATTTGGCACTGCTGACATTTCCACATTTTCAGTTATAGTTCCCCCCCCCCCCATCGAGTAATGGGCCAACCCTGTCCTTGGTCTTCCTCTTGCTTCTAATGTATTTGTAGAATGTTTTCATAGAATGATAGAATCATACAAGATTAGGGTTGAAAGAGACCTCAAAGCAGGACCAACACCAACTAAATCAGGCTTTATCAGGCTGGACCTTAAAAACCTCTAAGGATGGAGATTCCACCACCTCCCTAGGTAACCCATTCCAGTGCCTCACCACCCTCCTAGTGAAATAGTGTTTCCTAATATCCAACCTTGACCTCCCCCACTGCAACTTGAGACCATTACTCCTTCTTCTGTCATCTGCCACCACTGAGAACAGCCTAGCTCCATCCTCTTTGAAACCTCCCTTCAGGTAGTTAAAGGCTGCTATCAAATCCCCCCTCACTCTTCTCTTCTGCAGACTAAACAAGCCCAGTTCCCTCAGACTCTCCTTGTAAGTCATGTGCCCCAGCCCCCTAATCATTTTTGTTGCCCTCCGTTGGACTCTCTCCAATTTCTCCACATCCTTTCTGTAGTGGGGGGCCCAAAACTGGACACAATAGTCCAGATGTGGTCTCACCAGTGCCAAATAGAGGGGAATAATCACTTCCATCGATCTGCTGGCAGTGCACCTATTAATGCAGCCCCATATGCCTTTAGCATTCTTGGCAATAAGGACACACTGCTGACTCATAGCCAGCTTCACATCCACTGTAATCCCCAGATCCTTTTCTGCAGAAATGCTGCTTAGCCAGTTGGTCCCCAGCCTGTAGCAGTGCATGGGATTCTTCTGTCCTAAGTGCTGGACTCAGCAGTTGTCCTTGTTGAATCTCATCAGATTTCCTTTGTCCCAATCCTCCAATTTGTGTAGGTCACTCTGTATCGTATCCCTACCCTCCAGTGTATCTACCTCTCCCCCCAGCTTAGTGTCATCTGCGAACTTGCTGAGGGTGCAATCCATCCCATCATCCAGATCATTAATAAAGATGTTAAAGAAAGCCGGCCCCAGGACCGACCTAGACATTGAGCCATTGATCATTACCTGTTGAGCCCAAGGATCTAGCCAACTTTCTATCCACCTTATAGTCCATTCATCCAATCCATACTTTTTTAACTTGCTGGCAAGAATATTGTGGGAGACCGTATCAAAAGCTTTGCTAAAGTCAAGCTATATCACATCCACTGCTTTCCCCATATCCACAGAGCCAGTTATCTGTAGCTGATGGATTCCTTCACCAAGTAATTGCTGAACCAACAAGAGGGGATGCCATTTTAGATTTGGTTTTGGTGAGTAGTGAGGACCTCATAGAAGAAATGGTTGTAGGGGACAACCTTGGTTCGAGTGATCATGAGCTATCATGGAAGGATAAACAAAAATAGATCTTTGACTAGGGTTTTTTATTTCAACTTTAAAACATTAAAAATTTAAGGAAATTAGTTAGGTAAGTGGATTGGACTGAAGAACTTGTGGATCTAAAGGTGGAGGAGGCCTGGATTTACTTCAAGTCAAGGTTGCAGAAACTATCAGAAGCCTGCATCCCAAGAAAGAGGAAAAAACTCATAGGCAGGAGTTGTAGACCAAGCTGGATGAGCAAGCATCTCAGAGAGGTGATTAAGAAAAAGCAGAAAGCCTACAAGGAGTGGAGTGATCAGCAAGGAAAGCTACCTTATTGAGGTCAGAACATGTAGGGATAAAGTGAGAAAGGCCAAAAGCCATGTTGGACCTTGCAAAGGAAATTAAAACCAATAGTAAAAGGCTCTATAGCCATATAAATAAGAAGAAAACAAAGAAAGAAGAAGTGGGACCGCTAAACACTGAGGATGGAGTGGAGGTTAAGGATAATTTAGGCATGGCCCAATATCTAAACAAATACTTTGCCTCAGTCTTTAATGAGGCTACTGAGGAGCATAGGGATAATGGTAGGATGATAAATGGGAATGAGGATATGGAGGTAAATGTTACCACATCCGAGGTAGAAGCCAAACTCGAGCAGCTTAATGGGACGAAATTGGGGGGCCCAGATGATCTTCATCCAAGAATATTAAAGGAACTGAAACATGATATTGCAAGCTCATTAGCTAGAATTTGTAATGAATCTGTAAACTCAGGGGTTGTACCATATGACTGGAGAATTGCTATACATAGTTCCTATTTTTAAGAAAGGAAAAAAAAGTGATCCGGGTAACTACAGGCCTGTATTGTATATGTAACTACAGGGAGGTATTGCCAATACAGAGCGGGACCAGGATATCCTACAGGAAGATCTGGATGACCTTGTAAACTGGAATAATAATAATAGGATGAAATTTAAAAGTGAAAAGTGCAAGGTCACGCATTTAGGGATTAATAAGAATTTTTGTTATAAACTGGGGACACATCACTTGGAAGTAACAGAGGAGGAGAAGGACCTCGGAGTATTGGTTGATCACAGGATGACTATGAGCCACCAATGTGATATGGCTGTGAAAAAAGCTAATGCGGTCTTGGGATGCATCAGGCGAGGTATTTCCAGTAGAGATAAGGAGGTGTTAGTACCGTTATACAAGGCACTGGTGAGACCTCATCTGGAATATTGTGTGCAGTTCTGGTCTCCCATGTTTAAGAAGGATGAATTCAAACTGGAACAGGTACAGAGAAGGGCTACTAGGATGATCCGAGGAATGGAAAACCTCTTATGAAAGGAGACTCAAAGAGTTTGGCTTGTTTAGCCTAACCAAAAGAAGGCTGAGGGGAGATATGATTGCTCTCTATAAATATATCAGAGGGATAAATACCAGGGAGGGAGAGGAATTATTTAAGCTCAGTACCAGTATGGACACAAGAACAAATGGATATAAACTGGCCATCAGGAAGTTTAGACTTGAAATTAGACAAAGGTTTCTAACCATCCGAGGACTGAAGTTCTGGAATAGCCTTCCAAGGGGAGCAGTGGAGGCAAAAGACATATATGGCTTCTAGACTAAGCTTGATAAGTTTATGGAAGGGATGGTATGATGGGATAGCCTAATTTTGGCAATTAATTGATCTTTGACTATTAGCGGTAAATATGCCCAATGGCCTGTGATGGGAAACTAGAGAGGGTGGTATCTGAGTTACCACAGAGAATTCTTTCCTGAGTGTCTGGCTAGTGAGTCTTGCCTACATGCTCAGGGTTTAGCTGATCGCCATATTTGGGGTCGGGAAGCAATTTTCCTCCAGGGCAGATTGGCAGAGGCCCTGGGGGATTTTCACCTTCCTCTGAAGCATGGGGCACGGGTCACTTGCTGGAGGATTCTCTGTACCTTGAAGTATTCAAACCACAAGTTGAGGACTTCAATAGCTCAGACATAGGTCAGGGGTTTGTTACAGGAGTGGGTGGGTGAGATTCTGTGGCCTGCGTTGTGCAGGAGGTCAGACTAGAAGATCATAATGGTCCCTTCTGACCTTAAAGTCTATGAGTCTACCTCATCATAAAAGGCTGGTCAGGCATGACTTGCCCTTGGTGAATCCCTCCTCCCCATACTGTGCTGCCTAGTGCAGCAGTCTGGGACCTGACCTTGTCTCTAAAGACTGAGGCAAAAAAAGCATTGAGTACTTCAGCTTTTTCCACATCATCTGTCACTATGTTGCCTCCCCCATTCATTAAGGGTCCCACACTTTCCCTGACCTTCTTCTTGTTGCTAACATACCTGTCGAAACCCTTCTTGTTACCCTTCACATCCCTTGCTAGCTGCAACTCCAGTGGTGTTTTGGCCTTCCTTATTACACTGCTGCATGCTCGAGAAATAGTTTTATACTCCTCCCTAGTCATCTGTCCAAGTTTCCACTTCTTGTAAGCTTCCTTTTTGTGTTTAAGTTCACCAAAGATTTCTCTGTTAAGCCAAGCTGGTCGCCTGCCATATTTGCTATCTTTTCTGCAGATCGGGATGGTTTGTTCCTGCACCCTCAATAAAGGTTCTTTAAAATACAGCCAGCTTTCCTGGACTCCTTTCCCCCTCATATTAGCCTCTCAGGGGATCCTGCCCATCAGTTCCCTAAGGAAGTCAAAGTCTGCTTTTCTGAAGTCCAGGGTCTGTATACTGCTGCTCTCCTTTCTTCCTTGTGTCAGGATACTGAACTCGACCATCTCAAGGTCACTGCTGCCCAGGTTGCCACCCACTTCTACTTCCCCTACCAATTCTTCCCCGTTTGTAAGCAGCAGGTCAAGAGGAGAATAGCCCCTGGTTGGTTCCCTCAGTAGTTGCACCAAGAAGTTGTCCCCAGCCTGTTGGAATTGGAAAAAGTTCAGAAAAGGGCAACAAAAATGATTAGGGGTATAGAATGGCTTCAGTATGAGGAGAGATTATTAAGACTGGGACTTTTCAGCTTGGAAAAGAGGCAACTAAGGGGGGATATGATAGAGGTCTATAAAATCATGAGAGGTATAGAGAAAATAAATCAGGAAGTGTTATTTACTCCTTCTCATAATACAAGAACAAGGGGCCACCAAATGAAATTAATAGGCAGCAGTTTAAAACAAACACAAGAAAGTATTTTTTCACGCAATGCACTGTCAACCTCTTGAATTCCTTGCCAGAGGGTATTGTGAAGGCCAATACTATAATAGGGTATAAAAGGGAGTTAGATATATTCATGGAAGATAGGTCCATCAATGCCTATTAGCCAGGATGGGCAGGAATGGTGTCCCTAGCATCTATTTACCAGAAGCTGGTATTGGGTGGCAGGGCATGGATCACTTAATGATGACCTGTCTGTTCATTGCCTTTGGGGCACCTGCCATTGGCCACTGTTAGAGGACAGGATACTGGGCTTGATGGACCTTTGGTATGACCCAGTATGGCCGTTCTTATGTTCTTATGTCCCCAACACTCTCCAAAAACTTCCTGGATTGTCTGTGGACTACTGTATTGCTCTCCCAGCAGATGTCAGGGTGATTGAAGTCACCCATTAAAACCAGGGCCTGTGTTCTGAAAACTTCAATTAATTGTCTGAAGAAAGCCTTGTCTACCTTATCCTCCTGGTCCGGTGGTCTATAGCACACGCCCACCACAACCTCACCCTTGTTGCTCTCGCTTCTAAACTTAACCCAAAGACTCTCAACAGGCTTTTCTCCAGTTTCAAACTGGAGCTCTGAGCAATCATACCACTCTCTTACATATAGTGCAACTCCTCCAACTTTTCTCCCCTGCCTGTCCTTCCTGAACAGTTTATACCCATCCATGACAGTGCTCTAGTCATGTGAGTTACCCCACCAAGTCTCCAATCACATCATAGTTCTTTGACTGTGCCAGGACTTCCAATTCTTACTGCTCGTTTCCCAGGCTTCTTGCATTCGTGTGCATACACCTAAGATAACTAGCTTATTGCCCTGCTTTCTCAGTATGAATCAGGAGGCCCCCCCTGTTGCACCCTCCTCCTTGTGTTTCCTTCCAGAATCCAACTTCCCCACTTACCTCAGGGCTTAGGTCACCGTCCCCCGGTGAACCTAGTTTAAAGGCCTCCTCACTAGGTTAGCAAGCCTGCCTGTGAAGATACTCTTCCCTCTCTTTATTAGGTGGATCCCATCTCTTCCTGGCAATCCTTATTCCCGGAACAACATCCCATGGTCAAGGAATCCAAAGTCCTCTCTCCAACACCACCTGCATAACCATGCATTTACCTCCACAATTCGACGGTCCCTACCTCTGCCTTTTCCTTCAACAGGGAGGATGGATGAGAACATGACTTGCGCCTCAAACTCCTTTATCCTTCTTCCCAGAGCCACGTAGTCTGCAGTGACCTGCTCAAGGTAATTCTTGGCAGTATCATTGGTGCCTATGTGGAGAAGTAGGAAGGGGTAGCGGTCTGAGGGCTTGATCAGTCTCGGCAGACTCTCCGTCACATCCTGAATTCTAGCTCCAGGCAAACAGCACACTACTCGAGTCTCTTGGTCTGGTTGGCAGATGGATGACTCTGTCCCACTCAGGAGGGAGTCCCCGACCACCACCACATGTCTCCTCCTCTTGGGAGTTGTGGTCATGGAACCCCCATCCCTAGGACAATGCATCTCATGCCTTCTAGTCGATGGGGTCTCCTTCTGATCCCTTCCAAACCATTCTCCACAGTAGTACCTGTGCAGAGAGCCTGAAAACAGTTTCTTACCTCTATCTGCATAGGGGGTACATGGGTTCTCCTCATTCGTCTTCTGGGGGTCACATGCTGCCAATTTTCTTTCCCGTTCTGCACTGCACTCTCTGATTCTTTGGCATGTTGTGACTCCAGAACCAAACGCTCACTTCAGTCCAGAAAGTCTTAATTTTCTCTGATGCAACGCAAGATTGATACTTGCATCTCTAATCCTTTAACTTTCTCTTCCAATATGGAGACCAGTTTGCACTTTTTACAGACGAAGTTTCTTCTATCCTCTGGGAGAAACATGGCACATCCTGTGCAGGTCACAACAGCTGATTGCTCACTATACACATCTTCCTTCTAAAAACATCCTCAGATGTTGTATTTACTTCTCACAGAAGCCTGAAAAGAAAAAACACACTGTGGGAACTCCCCCCAGGCAAACTCCCAGGTAAACTCCCTCTGTTTGCCTCTCCTCTGTTCGCCACTCACTCAGTTCACAACTGGCTGCCTTTTTATAAGGCTGCTGTCTCGAAGCAGTTGGCCCAGCTCAAAGCCTTCCCTCCAATCAACTACTCAAGGCCCACCTGGAACAAAGAACTCCCAGTTTACACTTTTTTCTTGTTACCCTGTATGTCTCGAGCTAGTTTACTCTCATTTTATGCCTTGGCCTTTCTAATTTTGTCCTTACATACTTGCATTATTTGTTTATATTCATCCTTTACAATTTGACTTAGTTTCCACTTTTTATAGCACTCTTTTTGGAGTTTCAGATCACTGAAGATCTGGTTAAGCCAGGGTGGTCTCTTGCCATACTTCCTATCTGTCCTATAAAATCAATTTTAGTTTTCAAGTTACTCAATTTGTAAAGCAAAATTATTTCAAGTTGTAGACCCTAAAATATTCTTAGATACTTAATCCTGGGGACTTCCTGCATCATCTGGAGGGAAAATGTATGACAGGATAATGTGGTTTGGAATACTACAGGTGGAAATGATAGAGTCACTAATAGCTAAGGTTGTCTAACACCGCATTATAACACAAGGCCAGATACTTGTGTTCAGTTACTTATAACTTTGTCAGAGACTAATTTTTCAGGATGAAATTTTCCATGCTTGATTTCTGCCTCAAGCTATTTTTTTTAACAAACGTTTCAGCAAAAATGATTCAACTCTTTCCAAAAACTAGATTACCATAAAAAGGTAATTTTGCTAATTTTTTTTAAATCAGTTATTTGAAGAGCTCCCCATGCCTCCATGGTTTGGAGTTGGAACTTGAAATTTAGCAGGGAGGTGATGCTGGTGTCAGATCATTGATTTTCAGTGTTTCTGTGCAAATCCACAGATTAGAAGACGTCATAACACTGTGAAAATCACCATTTACACTTGCTTAATAGAGTTCTTAGAGGCTTGCTCTTAAAATCACTTGAATATTCATTAATGTAGTAGATTTACAAAGCTAGATTATGATCATCTATTTTAAACTCCTGCATAACACAGTCCAGAGGGTTTACCCTGTGATTTTTTCATTTACCCAGCAACTGGTGGTTGACCTAGAGCTTTCAGAAAGACATTCATTCTTGATTTAAAGACTGCAAGTGATGCAAAATTTACCAGATACCATGTGCTCCAATGATTAACTATCCTCATTGTTAAATATTTTAATCTTGTTTCCAGTTTGAAGTTTTCTGATTTCAGCTTCCAGTCACTGGATCTTCTTATGGTTTTGTCTTCAAGAGCCTACTAACACCCAAAATCTTCCTGTGTATTGCATGCTGTGATTAAATTACTACTTAACTTTCTGCAACTAAATAGATGTGTTCTGGACCTGGAATAATTTTTATAGCTCTTCTCTGAATCTTCTCCAGTTGAACAATACCCTTTTAAAAGTATGTACACGAGAACAAGAGATAGTATTCTGGTAGTGTCTCACTGATGCCAAATACAAAAGTCATATAACCTCTCTATTCTTGCTTAATGTTTCCTTATTAATACATCTCAGACTTCTTACGTGATGTTGGGCAAGACTCTATTAATTCATATTACACAAAGGGTCTGAATTAAGGTTGCAAAAAGTAATCTTAATTCTGACACTTGCTAAATTTTGAGTGCTTAACTTTGCAATACTTCTTCTCCTTAATGTAGTTGGTGTGGGGGTTTTGTTTGTTTGTTTATTTTTGTTTATGTAATGGGTATTAAATCTAGACAATATACCAAAGAAAGAGTACAAAATTCAGAAGTGCCTGGAGGAGTCAGCTCACTCACTCTGAAGCCAAAAGATTTTGGTTGGGTGTAAATACATTTCTACATACACCACTTGTCAAGGCTGAGAACCTAGCATATCTGAGGTTGGTGGGGCTTGGCTGTTGTGAACCTGTTAATTCCAAAGGTGAATCTCAGAGCATGGTCACGTGTTCCTTAGGATGATATGATCCTCCCCCCAGTACTATTTGCTCATTCTTCTCCATTTTAAGGAAGATTTAATTTCTATGTGAGGCTTACTCCTCCTTTCCACTGATGAAGTTATCATTCTGGTCTTTATGTGTGTTTTATATTTGTAAGTGACACTAAATAATATGTATTCATATTCTGCTGTTTATGACTGGCACTTCACAAATAGTCCTTTCACTCTCATCTCAGAAGTGTAACAACATTGTTCACTATACTTTGGTTGTCAGTGTAGATAAAAGTCATTCCTAGCAAAATCTGCCATCAAAGTGGCAGTCAGAGAATAGCTGACATCAAGCACAAGACCTTATCTGTCAAGGCTGTATCAAGGTCCTGGCTGAAAAACTTATTCTGTTGCATGCCATCCACACCTTGTAGTTATGCCAGCTATTTTCTGGACTACTACTTGATACCTAATGCCAGTCCTGGGACATCTAGTTAGATGTTCCTGAAGGTGACCTATGCATTTTATTTTCAGGGAAAATTGGATGAGTAATTTCTGGGGTATAAAGTGAGAATTCGTATCTCCATGTGTTGAAATTACATGCAGAAGTGTACTTACATCAAAACATCATGTGATTTTTCTATCTAACTGTGTATATCCTTTGCATAGAACGCCGCCAGATCATATAAAATCTAGGGGTTGAACACAGTAAGAGGATGTAAGACTTAAACAAAAGTGGGCTGTGCTCTTGTTGTTTCAGGTTTCAGTCACTTATAATTATTTAGAAAAAGGTGGCATTTGCATTGTGTTATGACATTTTCCATTGTCAATCTAGAACATGCTCTGTTAGGATGTTCCACAATGTAGGGTCCAGCACCAAAAGTAGATTTGTGTGTGCTGTTCTAGTATCTGTGTCTTTGCTAAACTCAGTGATCCTGGGGAGTGGCTCATAAATGAGAATCTGTCTCTAACATAAACTGGTTGCAGTCCATTAAAGACTAGGATTGGGATCTTGAATTGGACTGTGTTGGATGGGAGAACACAGATGGTTGTGGAGCACAGTGAGATGTGTTCACTACGGTGCATTCTAATCAAAAGTGGGCTGAGGTATGTTGGATAAGCTGGAGTTTTAGGTGGCCTTGAATGATACCCAAGGTAGGAATTTGACATAGTCCAGTCTGAAATTAACAAACCCGTGCACTATGGTTGCCAAGTCCAAGAAGAATGGGCAAAGTCTGTTCTGAGGTGGAGGAAGACGTTACTGCTTAATAATTCTATCTGTTTCTCAAGAATAAGGGACAAGTGTAATAATACTCCAAGGCTGAATATAGCTTGGATAACTGGTGGCTAGATGTCCTCAATAGACAGCACAGTCATGGTCTTTTCAAACTTATGGATCATTTTCCCTATCCCTAAAAACATCCCATCTGTCTTCCATGGGTTAAATTTTAGCCAGCAGTTTTTATCCAAGTGGGTATATCTCAAAGTTATTGCAGGTTGTGTGCAACAGTGCTGCTCAACTTCCCAGAAAGCAAGTAATAAACTTGTGTGCAACAGTATACTGGAGGCTGTCAGGCTGGAAGCATCAGACAATTCCTCATAAGGATATAATGTACGTGTTTAAAAAGAGTGGCAACAGGATTGATCCTTGTGGCACTCCATATGTGAAGGATCTGATAAACAAGGAATGGTATTGCTTGTCACTACTATCTACTGTTAGGTCCAGGTGAGAGCCATACTGTCCACCTCATCAGTTCATGTAGACAAATCAGTAGGAGCTTGTTATCCATTCTGTCAAAAGCGGAAGATAAATCAAGCAGGATGAACAAAGAACAAGGAGAAGGCTGTCCATGAGTACTGCCAAAGCTGTTTCAGGCCTCACCTGATTCCTGATTGTGAGGAGTCAGAATGTTGGAAATAATTAAATGCTGCTAAAATAATAGTATTGCCATTTTTCAATGATTTTTAAGAACAAAAAGTTTAACATCTCATTAATAATAAATAATGATAATAAATAATAAGTATTTTTATAGGTACTACATAAGTCATCCATTTGTTTTTTCTTTTTGTGTCTTTTTTTTTTTGACTATATGAACTATCAGCACAAACTAAATGCACTATTTTTTTCTTCCAAACTTCAAAAACATTTTCAAGTTCTAGTTTAAAATATCAGTTTTTATATTATGATCAGTTAATTCATTCCTAGGGGTGTGCATATATAATAAAGTTCTAGAGGTTCTGAATGGAACCTGGATCTTCCCTGTCATATAACAAAAACTGCTGAAAATTATATTTATTATTTTTCTTGAAATTCAGGCCAAACTGTCCTGCAATGACTCAAGAGTGTAGGTACCAATCTCAGGGCAGGCTGTTAAGAAGCAGGGCACAAAACACAAATTGGTTGTGAGTTCTATACTTAGAAGTCACCAACCAATTATCAAGTGTAAACTACTCAAACACTATAACAGTCTTAACATGGAGTCATAGTTTGTTTCCCCTTCGGATCTACCTTGGCACCAGGTAAGCTTGCCTTTGTGATCCCTCACACCGAAAATCATAATAATATTCAGGTTACTCCCAGTCCCAAGGGACCGGTCACTTATCCGGGCTCAGAACCTTGGATCTCACCAAAGACGATGCTTGTAGCTAATCTTTTAGTAATAAATAATTACTAAAATTACTAAAATAAATAATCTAAAAGATTAAGTAACTAGAAAAAGTAAATAAGAGTTACAGTTATTCACAAGGTTAAAGCAGATAAACATATATATACACAAATGAGTTCCAATCTTAAGTTTCAAAAAATAATGGAATCTTCTATGATAAGCAAGTTCTATATGTTTTTAGGGCTAACCCAGACCTAGCACTAGGGATCTTTTGCTTATGCTTAGTAATCATTGCCCCTCAGAGTCCAAGCAACATAAAATATACAGTTCCTCCTTGTTAGAGTTTTTTCTTTCCCCCCTTCTGCTTTGAGTTGCAAATTCAGCTGTTGGGAGGAATTCATTTGCATGTCTCCTCTTCATGGGGCCCGGGAGAGCAACCAGCAAAGTCTTTTGTCCTCTGATATTTCGCAGTAGTTTGTCTCGTGTCAATGGGTCTTCTTTGTGAGGCAAGAGATAACACCTCCTGTTATTAACACTCACTAATGCTTCTCTCCTCTCCGGTGATTTACAGTTACAGAGAATAACTACCTTATAACATGGGATTCAGGTATTATAAGTGAGATCAATGCATGCAGCAATATACAACTATTCAATAAAGTCTAAACACTAAACACACTTTTATAATTCTAATACCTATTTTAACAATACTGACACACCCGTGAGCCAGACTAGTTCCAGCTATGTATTTGTCAGTGTTCAGTTGAGACCCAGGGGCGTTGGCATGAGCTGGCACCTAGTGTGCCAGCACCACATTCATCTTTTAATTTTTTTGTTTGATGTGCACATCTCTATTGTTATAGGATGAGGATTTTTATTTCTCCTGAATCCCCTAGAAGTTTAGGGGAATCCAAAGTACTTCTAAGCTGTCCTGCCTCCTAGACTCACCAGAAATTACATCACAGGCCTTCTCTACACTACACAGTTTTGTCAAAAAAAGTCAGCTTTCATTGACAAAACAGTGGCAGAGTACACACTACAGAGCTCTTTCTGCTGACAAAACTCTTCTGCTTTACCGACAAAACAAAACCACCACTACTAGAGGCATAGAGTTTTTTGTGGCTAAGTTATATCGACAAAGTGTCAGTGTAGACACCACACTTGGTTATGTTGATGTAAATGGTCTCCAGGAGGTGTCCCACAATGCCCATTGTGACAGCTCTGGTCAGCAGTTCGAATTCCGCTGCCTTGAATCACATCTTCCAAGCTGACCATGGAGGTTCCACTCAGTAAGCACTCTCCCACTTGGAGCACACCTGAGTTGGATCTGCTGTCACTGTGGGGAGAGGAGGCTGTGCAGGAGATGCACCCTTGCATCCTTGCTTGCCCTCAGGAACGAGATATCAGCTTCAATGACACTCTCCTGTGGAAAATGGTGGCAGAATTTACAATATTGTCCCTAGTCACCTGCAGTGATCCTATTAAAAAAAAAAACACCTAGACCCTTTGCCCCATCTTGAACGCTCAGCCCCCTGCAGCCACCCACACTCAACTCACCCAAGATGTGTGCTTGACAAAGGACAGAGAGAAAGTGATTTGTACTTTAAAAGAGGTGTATTTTACTATATGATTTAATGCTGTGCGTGAACTAATAATAATGCTTCTGTGTATTGTTTCTTGTGCTTCTGCAGATGTGGCCTTCAGGGGAACCCCTACACACCAGTGGAGCGCCTCCTCCAGAAAAGGAAATGAACAAGGTGGAGTAAGGAGGACATGTTCTGAGAGGTGCTCCAATTTCAGAGGTCAAAAAAAGAGAATGCACGGAGTGGAGAGAGACCCTGAAGGAAAAAATTAAAATAGAAAGGCAGAACAGAAAGAGGAGTGAGGAGTGCATTGTAAAGGGTCAGGAGCGGAAGATAAAAGTGATGGAGAAGAAAACAGAGATGTTGAAGTCCCTAATCATGCTCCAGGCAGAAAACGTGTGCTTCCCCCCACCCCCACCGCAGCCGATACAGAACTGTTTTCCATGCCCTCCCCAAACTCCTCCCACACATTCCTTGCAACTTCCCAGAATGTCTCAGTACTCCATTCAGTCCACCCCTTCAGACAGCTTATCTCCCTTCCCACCAAACCTTTTCTGTGTGTTGTTAATTGGTACTTAATAAAAACAAACTCTCTGAAAGATAGGCAGTCTTTATTTGTCTCCTACACATGGTGGTTGCTGCTGGTACTAATACATAGTGTCAGTTTGATCATTTGCTGACTGCAAATCCCGGTCAGGAATCATCACAATTTTCATGCAAGGTGGCAAGTTAACCAAGCATGGGAGAGTGCTGTATAGAAAAAAACTAATTACTGGTGCTCATCTACATTCCCATTAAGCTAAAAGCAGTGCAGGTGGGGAGAGGTGCCCCTTCCCCGGCCCAGCCCAGCCCTGCAGGAGCTGCCGGGGAGAGGAGCCCCTCCCCTAGCCCGGCCCAGCCCAGCCCTGCCGGAACTGCCGTGGCCCGGAAGAGGCGCCTTTCACCTGGCCTCGAGCTGCTGCAGTGACAGAGGGCTGGGGGCAATCTACTCTCCCCTCTGCAGCCCCGGGGCAGCCTGCATCCCAAACCCCTCATCCCTGACCCCACCCCAGAGCCTTCAACCCTAGCCAGAGCCCTCACCCCCTTCACCCAACCCTCTGCCCAAGCCCTGAGCCCCCTCCCGCACCCCAAACCCCTCTGTCCCCCAGACTGATGATTGTAAGGTCACTGAAAAGGCTTTAGGCAACTCAAAGAATATCACTTGAACATTGTAAAAAGTCTCTTTTAGATGTCATGGGCTAATTCTAAAATGGCATGATTATTGCACTCTATATTTGTCACACATTTTAGTAGTTCATACTTTTTCCTACATTTTGGGAAGCAGCTTTGTTGTTATGCCAAGTAACCTATATATGACCCCTCCCTATCAATTATTAACACTGTGCTAATTTAAAGAAATATTTGACGTTACAGTTTCACTATTTGTACAACACCTGAAAGCATGTTTACATGGTTCCATTTCAAAAGAAACTTAGTTCTCTATGAAATGTTTGAGGTTGACTCTAGTCCAGTCAGGGTTCATATAATATCAAAGCAAACAACTTAGTTCTGTCTTTTACTGGGGGACTTGAAGGAATAAATATGCCAGTATACCTTAGTGCTGCTGTAACTTTAAGATGATATGCTAATGAAATGAAGCAGTCTCTTGGAACACAGTAAATTAAAAAAATGCAAATGAATATTTATCATCACCATTAGCCACTGTTTCTTCTTCAAAATAAACATGTTTACCAGTTACAGCAAGTAGATGCAATTGTAAAGATTGATGGTACATTTGCTAAAAGGGACTAAGAAATTCTACATGGAGTACAGGACATTGGCTTAATGAGTTCCAATGTAGAGGGCAGTCAGTACAATATTTATCAAGAAAGACATTCTTTTATGATGTCTGCATTCCTGTGTAAGACTATGCATGTGGCTTTGTAGTAACTTTATGGTAAGAAAAAAGGATGTATTTACTTTGGCTTTGCAGAGCAAAGAGTAATTAGTAACTTGATGTTTTACCTTTTAGCTGCACACAACTTTTCCCTAATTAGTGATATTAATTTTGTGAACAACAATGATGTATTTAAGTACAGGTCCAGAAAAATTAAATTGATAAAGTAATATTAAATGATCAGGAAAATGTATACAACTCTGGAGGAAACTTGCAACTCTATACTCCATGGCTCAAGATCCCTCCTGAAACTTGGAATGCAGTGTTTTGGGTATGTTCCAAAACAACTTAATCAACCTTGTACTCTAAATATTATTATAGCCCTGTAACATTTCATATTAATTTCCTAATTGGACAGTTATTGAAAACTGATCAAGTTCCTTTTGATGGTTTGTGATGTTAACTGAAATACTGAATAGGAACAGGTATTTATTATTAATTTACTTTTTACAGTGCGTAGGCGGGACATGCAAAAGGGGGAAAATGAGTTTGAACCCTCTTGTAGTACTTTATAACTCAAAAAGAAGGCCTGATATGGGGTATGTAGCAAGGTCTCAGTTGGTCCGCTGAGCTGCTGGGGGGCAGTGGGGAGCTACTGCCTCGCCAAAAGGCCTTGGTCACACCTCTCCGTCAACGGGGAATTAGCGTAGGGAGATGTGTTGCCGTAATTGGTGCGACACAGGAGTACTGGCAAGAGTCAGTGGCACGCCCCTCAAGCCGGGGAGCACCGGCAAGAGTCAGTGGCATGTGCCTCAGGCAGGGGAATGCCGGCAAGAGTCAGTGGTGCGCCCCTCAGGCAGGGGAGTGCCGGCAAGAGTCAGTGGCGCGCCCACTCAACTCCACTGCGTTCCAGCTCAGGGCCCTGACAGTGGCGGGAGGAGAGGGTCTCGCCACTGGATCAGCGGGGATCCGTCCGCAACACACAGACCAAATACTGACTGACTGCACTGTCCAATTCTGCCCATGGGCTACTTCCTACCTGGTCTCTTGAGTGGGTCCCTCTGGGTCCTCCAACTCGTCAGGATAGTCAGCTGCTGGTAGCCCTGGTAGCTCCAGCTCACCCTCAGCGTTGGGCTCACTTGGGCTCGGGTCGCTGCCGGGCTCCTCCAGTTCCTCGGGATACTCTGCGGCCGGCAGTCCTCGTAGCCTGAGTCCTTCCTCAAGGTCAGGTTTCCCCTGGTCCAGGGCATCCCCTGGTTTGGCAGTAGGGTCTACAGGGAACAGCCAGCAGTCTCTGTCTGTATCCCTCCCTGGTGCTGCCCTGACTGGGTTAAGGGCCCCACCTTTTGTACTTCCTGTTCCACCCCTCCCCTTCTAGGGGGTGGAGTAAGGTTGGCCTGGCTCCGCCCACTCAGGCTGAGAGAGTGGCTCTTTACCCTCTGGTTCAGAGGGAGGCCACCCTAGCTCCCTACAGGGTGACAGAGGGAGGAGTAATTGTTGGGGTCCTTTTGGGCTTTTACCTTAGAAATATCAGGGCTATCAAGTCTGGTCTTCCCGGGTTTTGCTTGAGAACAGCTGTCTCAGATGTGGATTGTGAGCTTTCTTAGCACTGTTCTTCCGAGTCTTTCTTGAGCCTTTGTGTTAAATAGATGTTAATAAAAACAAACAAAACCAAAGAGCTTTAGGCGGTCTGAATGAAAATCACTTTCCCTAATCCAGTTCCACTCACATAGGATCTCTGATGTCAGAACCCTTCCAGTTCAGTTTCTTGCTGAATACTGTTGAATACACAGGATAGAGATGCTGTTCTAAATCTGATGTTTCACACACAAAAACTTCATATATTCAGAAAGTTTAAGAAATAAGGAAAACTCTACTAAGATTCAGACAGTTTTATAACTCAGCTAAAACAGTTCTAACAGCAGCAGCTGAGAAACTTGTTTGAACTCTTTTGATTCTATTTCCTGACATTAGGAAATCTGTCATCATGATATATTTTGAAATGTGGCATAAAATATAGCGCAGGCTGCTTGTGTGGAATGAAAGTTTCAGTTTTATGACTATTCTGTTATTTATCCTTTCATCTGCCCTACAGATCAACATTTCTGAATTTATTGCATACATATGTCTGAACTCTTGCAGCTCAGTGGGGAACAACAAAATTTGAAAATAGGAAACTGGGACTGCAGTTCTGGCAGGAGACAAGTTCTATTCCAAGTAATAAGAAAACATCAGTAGTCCTGTTTCAGGGAGGTGATCTGAAAAAAAAGAAAGAAAGAAAGAAGGAAGGACCCAGTGAGATTTCAATGTGTAAAGTTTAACATTCACAGTAAAGGTCTGTTTTGTGAAGACAGTTTGGTTTTGGAAGATTTTGGAGGTCAATCAACTATGGTTTACTTAATTGGCTTCCCATGAACTTTGTGAAAACTTTCTGAAATTTTGATATGCTTTTTATCTAATTTTCAGTTGAGTTACTGAAGATAGATCCACTTTTAAAAAAACATAAAGCTGAATGCATTTTGTCATAAATGAAATTATGTAAAGTTCATGGAAAAAAAGATAACTTAAATTTAGAAGAACCTTCTATAGGGCCTGAAGACAAGTTTGTCTTTTTCACCAACAGAAGTGGATCTGATAAAAGATATTATTAGCTCATCCACCTTGTCTCCCTTCTACAGTATCTCATTTATGTGCTCTATAAAACTTTGGTATTTGTGTTACTTGCTCTATGGTATTTATGTTAATTAATTGCAAAGGCATCCCTACAAATTTCAGACTGGATACTCAGTTGAAATTGATGGAACTATGCTGATTTACAACAGCTGAGAATCTGACAGTAACACATTCTCCAGAATGGAGATTCCACAATCCTTAAACAACATTTAAGAAATATAAAACTGAAATTTACACAGGAAATTTGTGATCTCTCTTGAGTTGAGTTTCTGGCAGCTCTGAGGAAGAATGTTGTTCAGCTGATGAACCGCTTTAGTGATGGCCTGCTGGACCATAACAATCTTTTAACTTTAACGACTGGAAAAGTGTAATTGAAAATAAAGATGAAATTCAATAAAAATAGTCTCAAATTCTGCAAATATAATGTTCATGTGCTGAGTAAGTGGGACAGAAGCTGTGATTCCAAGCCTGGGAGAAGAGAGGTCTTGGGTAGTCTGCTAAAGCCAAATTTACAGATGAAGCATCTTCTCAGAATGTGTGAAAGTACATTTTGGTTGTACAGAGCCCTTTGGACAATGGGTTCTAGACTTCAAATGGACTGAAACATAAAAATCAGCCTTATACATACTGCCAGCCAATCTAGATAAAGACATTAAATAAAGGGAAAATTCATTATTTTGTTCTTGTTTCTTTAAGAAGCTAATGGCTCAGAATTCATAAGGAAATTATCAATCAGAGGAAAAAATGAAAAGAATTGCAATAGTTAAATATCAAAATAATGAAACTATGAACTAAAATAAAGAAAGAACTAATTGTCAATACTTTATATATTTGCAATTTTAAGTGTGCATGTATATATATATACATAACACACATACATACAAAATCCCTATGTTAAAAGGACATTATTAATACTGCAAAATCAATCACTCAAACTCAGGCCTGGTCTACACTAGGCGTTTATGTCGAATTTAGCGCCGTTACATCGAATTAACCCTGCACCCGTCCACACCACGAGGCTATTTAGTTCGACATAGAGGTCTCTTAAATTCAACTTCTGTACTCCTCCCCAACGAGGGGAGTAGCGCTAAATTCGACATGGCCATATCGAATTAGGCTTGGTGTGGATGGAAATCGACGCTAATAGCTCCGGGAGCTATCCCACAGTGCACCACTCTGTTGACGCTCTGGACAGCAGTCCGAGCTCGGATGCTCTGACCAGCCACACAGGAAAAGCCCCGGGAAAATTTGAATTCCTTTTCCTGTCTGGGCAGTTTGAATCTCATTTCCTGTTTGGACAGCGTAGCGAGCTCAGCAGCACTGGCAACGATGCAGAGCTCTCCAGCAGAGATGGCCGTGCAATCCCAGAATAGAAAGAGGGCCCCAGCATGGACTGATCGGGAAGTCTTGGATCTCATCACTGTGTGGGGCGATGAGTCCGTGCTTTCCGAGCTGCGCTCCAAAAGACGGAACGCAAAGATCTATGAGAAGATCTCTAAAGCCATGGCAGAGAGAGGATACAGCCGGGATGCAACGCAGTGCCGCGTGAAAATCAAGTTGCTGAGACAAGGCTACCAGAAGACCAAAGAGGCAAACGGACGCTCCGGATCCCAGCCCCACACATCCCGTTTCTACGAGGCACTGCATTCCATCCTTGGTGCGGCTGCCACCACTACCCCACCACTGACCGTGGACTCTGAGGATGGGATATTGTCGACGGCCGGTTCCTCGGACATGTTAGCGGACGGGGAAGATGAAGAAGGAGATGAGGAGGACGAGGCAGTCGACAGCGCTTACCAAGCTGATTTCCCCGACAGCCAGGAGCTCTTCATCACCCTTACAGAGATCCCCTACCAACCCTCCCCAGCATGTAACCCGGACACAGATTCAGGGGAAGGATCAAGCGGTAAGTGCTTTAAACATCTAAACATTTATTTTTTACAAAACTGGAATATTAAGAATAAGAACAATGTGTGCTTCATGATTTCTTTACCCTGGGCGCTTAAGTAATCAGTTCCAACTATTTAAAAAACATCAAACAGTGTCCGGTTGTGCATGATTCTGCTGCCCAAGCTGCTCCACTCTTTAGTCCCTGCCACTGCAGCTATATGAAAATCCGGTCTATATGTCCGGGGATAGAGCAATAATCCTCCACTGACATCTCAACGAAGCTCTCCTGCAGGTAATGGGAAAGCCTGTTCATCAGGTTCCTGGGGAGAGCGGCCTTATTGGGTCCTCCGAAGTAGGAGACGTTCCCGCGCCAGGAGACAAGCAAGTACTCCGGTATCATTGCCTTGCACAGCATGGCGGCATAGGGCCCTGGTCTTTGCAGGCTTTCTCGAAGCATCCTTTCCTTCTCGGTGTCCGAGATCCTCATGATAGTTATGTCGCTCATGATGACCTGCTTTGAATTAGGTAGGGGACTGTTAGTATTGGGACTGCTTGCAAGTTCCTTTACAGAACTGTAACCGCTGGTTTGCAGCCACGCGGTGGATGCAGGAGAGGGGCAGCATACAGGGATCTTTCCCTGGGACATCCGCGAGGGGGTGGGACAGGGCCAGAGTTCATGCTTGGCCGATTGCTGGCAGCAGAGACTGGCATTGCTTTCAATGTGAAAGGAGGCCAGTGGTACTACTAAAGTTTTAAGCAGCCACAAGTCTATGGCTTACCATCTTTGCCTGCTACAGAGATTACGGTGTCCTGCCACGCTTCCCAGATCTGCAGTGCAAAACCCCAGGCACTGAAGGCGAGGTCAGAAAATTCGACCTTGTCCTGAGTGCGCATGTGATAGGTGCGGTGCATGGTCTTGTTCACAGAGAAAGACTATGTTCTTTGTTCACAACTACATTTATCTTTCGGAGGAATTCACTACCTTTTTCTCATTCCCACAGCCACATCTGCGACTGTCTCCCAACCCAGCCTGGCATCACACTCCCAGAGGCTAGCGCACATTAGGCGGAGGAAGAAGAAGACGCGAGAGGACATGTTCTCAGAACTAATGGACTGCTCCCGAGCCCAGGCAGCACAGCAGAACCATTGGAGGGAGAATTTGTCCCAAATGCACCGGACACACATGGAACTTGAGGAGAGGTGGCGGTAGGAAGACCAGCAGGCGACTCAAACGCTGCTTGGACTTCTGAGGGAGCAAACGGACACGCTCCGGCGCCTTGTTGATGTTCTGCAGGAACGGAGGCAGGAGGACAGAGCCCCGCTGCAGTCTATCAGTAACCGCACTCCCCCGCCACCAAGTCCCATACCCCCCTCGCCCAAAGTCCAAAGAAGGAGGGGTGGCAGAGTCCGTGAAAACTCTCACTCCAGCCCTGCAGACTGCTCAAGCACCAGAAGGCTGTCATTCCCCTAAATTTGAAAAGTCCTTTCCTGGCCGCCTCAAGCAAGCCCCCGTCCAAGTTTCACCCCCCAGTTTCATGTGTGGTTGTTAATAAAAAATACGTTTTTGTTCATTACTGTTTCAGTCATGTTCTTTTGAGGGAGAGTCTGTCTGAAGGGGGAGAAGGGGCTTGGTAATTGGACAGGACAGTCACCTTTAGCAGGGTACAGAGGCGGGGGGAGGTCCAGCAGCAGGGCACATACACAGTGCAGTGACTAGTTACCCTGGTCAGTCTGGGAGGTGGTTTTCATGTTCTGTGCGTGGGGGGGGGGTTGCACTGTGACTTTGTTGCGGGGGAGGGCAGTTACAAATCTTATGCAGCGGTCCTTGTCCTGGATCACAGAGCCACGCAGCAGGGGATCTGTAACCCTCCTCCCCCTGCCATAAACTCACATAGCCCCCACATACACGCAGTTCCGCTCAGGAGGGCTGGCAGGCTCTGTTGAAACAACCAGTCCGCCACTGCGAATCCTGTCATTCCTGGAGTTTAGAAGGATCATTTGCATCAGTACACTACACCTGCTCCCCACCACAGTCTGCGTCCCAGGTTTCAAACATTCCTGCGAAAACAGTACTAAAGACAACGGTGTTCAATAACAAAATAAAACTGATTTTATTTTTTTGGAGGGGGTCTGTAACTGCAGAGGATAGTCAACATTAACTGGGTAAAGAAACAGTCGCAGGTTCAGCTTCTCTGTACAGAAACTTAAAAGTCACTGGTTACCCTGCTCACTGTGGAACCTAGCTTTCAAAGCCTCCCGGATGCACAGCGCGTCCCGCTGGGCTCTTCTAATCGCCCGGCTGTCTGGCTGGGCGTAATCAGATGCCAGGATATTTGCCTCAACCTCCCACCCCGCCATAAAGGTCTCCCCCTTGCTCTCACACAGATTGTGGAGCACACAGCAAGCTGCTATAACAATGGGGATATTGGTTTCGCTGAGATCACAGCGAGTCAGTAAGCTTCTCCATCTCTCCTTGAGACGGCCAAAAGCACACTCCACCACCATTCTGCACTTGCTCAGCCGGTAGTTGAACAGTTCTTTTTCAGTGTCTAGGGCTCCAGTGTAGGGCTTCATGAGCCAGGGCATTAGCGGGTAGGCTGGGTCCCCAAGGATCACTGTAGGCATCTCCACATCCCCAAGAGTTATTTTGTGGTCTGGGAAGTAAATACCTTCCTGCAGCCGTCTAAACAGACCAGAGTTCCTGAAGACGCAAACATCATGAACCTTGCCCGGCCATCCGACGTTGATGTTTGTAAAACGTCCCCGATGGTCCACCAGTGCTTGCAGCACCATTGAAAAGTAGCCCTTTCTGTTAATGTACTGGCTGGCCTGGTGGTCCGGTCCCAGGATAGGGATGTGAGTTCCATCTATAGCCCCACCGCAGTTTGGGAATCCCATCGCGGCAAAGCCATCTATGATGACCTCCACGTTTCCCAGGGTCACTACCTTTGAGAGCAGTACCTTAACGATTGCGTTGGCTACTTGCATCACAACAACCCCCACGGTAGATTTGCCCACGCCAAACTGGTTCGCGACAGACCGGTAGCTGTCCGGCGTTGCAAGCTTCCAGAGGGCTATGGCCACTCGCTTCTGGACAGTCAGGGCTGCTCGCATCTGGGTGTCATTGCGCTTCAGGGCAGGGGACAGCAACTCACAAAGTTCAAGGAAAGTCCCCTTCCGCATGCGAAAGTTTCGCAGCCACTGGGATTCATCCCATACCTGCAGCACTATGCGGTCCCACCAGTCCGTGCTTGTTTCCCATGCCCAGAATCGCCGTTCCACAACATCCACATGACCCATTGTCACCATGATGTCCTCGGCGCTGGGTCCCGTGCTTTGTGACAGGTCTGTGCCACTCTCAGACTTCAGGCCCTCACCGCGGTGCCGTAGCCTCCTCGCCTGGTTTATCTGCATCTGCCTCTGGGAAAGGTGGATGATAACCTGCGAGGCGTTGACAACGGCCACAACTGCAGCGATGGTCGCAGCGGGATCCATGCTCGCAGTGCTGTGGCGTCCGCGCTGTCACTGACCGGAAAAGTGCGCGAACTGATTTCCCGCCGGCGCTTTCAGGGAGGGAGGGAGGGCGGTAGTGACGGACGGATGACGACAATTACCCAAAAGCACCCTCGACCCTTTTTTTTTACCCAGAAGGCATTGGCGGCTCGACCCAGAATTCCAATGGGCAGCGGGGACTGCGGGAACTGTGGGATAGCTGCCCACAGTGCACCGCTTCCAATGTCGACGCTTTCCCCGTTAGTGTGGACTCACAAAGTCGAATTACTGTCCTTAGTGTGGACACACACGTTCGACTTTGCAATATCGATTCCACAAATTCGATTTAAGAGAAATCGAACTACCCTCGTAGTGTAGACATACCCTCAGTGTTAATTTGGCGTCCTTGTACACATGCGTTATAATACAGTCTTTAAAAACACACTCTCTTTTTTCACAGGACCTCTTCCTCATTGTCTGCCTAGCACCTGATTTTTCAGAGTACTTAGTATTATATATGTTCAAAGCACTGCTCTTGTTGATTTCATTTGCAGCTCTAAGTATTCAACATTTCTGCAAATCAGATACCACAGTCTCAAGTCAGGCAGCAGAAGATGTGGAACACACAATTAGTGATCATTATAAAAATGTGGGTTTAAGTGACTTGCCCAGCATCACACAGGAACTTTGTGGCAGAGGCGGGGATACAATCAAATTCCCTAGAGCAGCATTAAACTATCTTAATCAAGAGACCAACCCTTCTCTTCCTTCCGTCTCCTGCCTTGTCTGTTTCACTGTTTTCAGCTTCTGCAACAAATAAAGCAGGGGTCCTACAGATAGTTTCCTTCACTACACAGCCTGATTCATCCCCAGAGCAGGGGTCCTGTGGGAGGAGGGAGAGGGAAATGTAAAGGTGTAATTAAAAATTGGCAACTTTAACGCTGGCATTTCCTGAGTGCTTGACATTTCAACTTTAATATTTATTTTTTACATAGCTGAGTTCCTAATTTCCTAGGTTTTTATAAAGCAAACTAAAAAAAAAAGAGAAATAAATTCCAACATATGGCATCATATTAACAGCTACATGGGTCTTCAATAGGGTTAGATCCATTGCACAGACTTCTGCCTTTTGAACTAATGGATTAACTGATAGCAATAGTAGATTGTTATCATCTACGTGGAACAGCAGTAGAAGGGGACAAGACACTTTGCTTGTTGGAAGCATAGATGTTCACTGACAGCAGAGGACTGGTAAGACTAAAACAATGAGGAATCTGGTGGCACCTTAAAGACTAACAGATTTATTTGGGCATAGGAGAAGTGGGATATTTTACCCATGAAAGCTTATGCCCAAATAAATCTATTAGTTTTTAAGGTGCCACCGGACTCCTTGTTTTTGTGGATACAGACTAACACGGCTGCCCCTCTGATACTTGGTAAGACTAAGGAATCCTGTGTTCCATTCCAAGTTCTGGAGATAAATATGCTGTAGGGAGCACAGGCCTTTCTGCCTGTTCTCACCATGTTTGACTCTTTATGCCCTATCTCCTCCAACTGTCCCTGTCTGAGTCCTGTCTCTTCCCCACCCCGGCTTCTTATTCCAGTTTCATTCTCCTCACCTAGCCAATCCCAGTCTCCACTTCTCAGGTCACTCATCCCAATCCCAGTCTCCTTGCCTAGCTAGTCTTCATTTTCCCATTCTGACTCTTTCAGTTGTATCTCTCTCTCTCTCTCTCCCTCTCTCTCTCCTCCAGCCTCCCCATCTCCACTGCCTCTCAGTCCCAGTCTCCCTCCCTGGGCTCCTCATCCAATACCAGTGTCCCAACTCCAGCCTCCTTGTTCTAGGTGCTTGCCCGGCCAGTCCCTGCACCTTGATTCTTTGACAGATGTCTCCCCTCACCTGCACCTCCTTCTCTAAGTCTCACTGCTTTCCAGTTCCATTCTCCTTGCCTCACCAATTCCCCCACACCTGTCTCCTCATCATCCACTGGCTCCCAGGCCTCACCCTGCTTCACGATTCCTTCTCAGTCAAGGTATCCTTGCCCAAACAGTCTCAGTCTCCCTTGATCCCAGTCCTAACCTCCATGCCCACCCAGTCCCAGTATTTCCCCACTCCCTATGTCCTTGTCCAGACCGTCCCAAAGAAGAGGTCACCACCATTTTTAAAAATGGGCAAAACAACATATTTTCCCCTAATATTGTTCTCAAAAAATGTCTCAACTGTTTTGGTTGAAAAAATCAAAGTTCTTGAGCTTGAGGCAGACACCCAGCCTGGAAAACTTCAGAGCAAATGATTACGTTTTGGCAAAGTTATAAGCACCAGAAACAGGGTCTTATAATGGGACGTGTCAGGAAACATTAATAAAAGGTGGTGCTACCAGCCCTGCTTATAATATAGACATGGGTTAAAACTATTATATATGTTTAATCTCTAATATTTCAAATGAATAAGTACAGTTGTCAATTAATGTTTCTTAATTCTTAGTTTAAAACAGTTAAGGTTGCTCAAATTCATACACAACAGAACCCCCCAAAAGCCAAGAATTTTATAGATCAGTCCTCATCCAACTCTTGCAGCATATAGTGTCCTTTTTCACATCAACCACCCACAATACATACCTTCTCCCAGCAAACACAATGTGCATCCCTCATCTCTGACCATGTGGAATAGCTACACATGGCCATTTTCTAATTGTTAATTATTACTTATTTGTACTCTCCAAGCTCTCACAGGCTTCAGTCAAAATTGGTATCCTTGTGCTAAATAAGTTTACACTCCAAACAGACAAAACAGACAAGGGGGGGGGGGAAAGGGAAATAAAGAGGCAATACAAAAGCAGTAATGGGTGGCATATTTCTGTTAGTCCTGTGTTGTTGTTTTTTCTTTTTTATTTCTTATAATATGATTCATTATTCTTTTATTTAAAATTATATGTAAAGTGGAAGATGGGTTTGACGGGATCCCCAGGGTGCAGCCTGGGACTATGGGACTGCTGTGCCCCCTTAACTGTCCAGCCTGGGCTGTCTCTCACAATGCTTTGCTAGTGACAAGCAGCAAACCCCTCTGGACACTGTTATCACTCAGCACAACTGCATGTGGAGCCCCACACCCAGCTAGATAGCATGAAAGCTCCCAGAGCCACTCATGAATCATGCAAAGAAAGGCACCAGCCAAATCCCCCCAGCTCCCAGCCTTTTACCTCAGGAATACACCATCTTGCACTGCTCAAGACATCAATGGAAAATGGATATACACCAGCCTTTGCAAACCTGAGCAGATTTACCAAACACTTCAAGCAGACTCGTTGGTAAAGATAAACAGTAAAGCAAATGTATTAATTACAAAAGGTAGATTTTAAGTGATTATAAGTGATAGGCAAAAAGTGGTTACCAAATTAAATTAAATTTTAACCACACAGTGTAAACTCTCAACCCTATTAGACTCTGCAACATCTAGGTTAGCCGTTTTTCTCACCCCATTGGATATTGCAGTTCATAGTACACAGTACACATAGTACACCCTTGAAACCCTGGGCCAGTCTCCTCTGTTGGAGTCTTCAGTCTTCTGAGTGTCTTTGTTGCTTGCAGCATAGATGGGGGAAGGAGACAGGCCAAGCATGGGGCCACTATGTTCTGTTTTATATTCTTAGTCCATGTACTTAGAGAACACAAGTCCAGGCATGTCTAGTGAGCATTGCTGAGTCACAAGGTGAAGCAATATCCCCCGTGTGTCTCCTGTGAGTGAGTCATTGAATTGTAACTCCTCTGATCGACAATGGCTGGTGGTGTCTGTTCAGCACCCACCTGGGCGTTGGTTACCTCTTCCCTTGTCATTGTCTCTGGAGAGCTAGTATCAGGGTGCTTCCCAAACTCACAGCATATTTTAGTGACAACAATAAAACACATTCTCATAACTTCATATGTACTAATGATATACATATTTAGATAGAACAATGGCTTTCAGCAGATCATAACCTTTCCCCTGACACCTCACATGGCAAGTTTTATATGCAATATCTCAATTATATATATATATGAGGAATATGGGGGTAAAAGGACACTCCCCCAAGATATAAATGCCAAAATGGGGTTGTGGTTGAAATGTAGGAAATAAGATAAGAGGATCACTGGAATAGGAAAGGAAAGATGATATTGTGGAGGAGAGTGGGAAAGTTAGACAGGGAAAGGAGGAGAGGAGGGTTGGGAGAATGTAGCTGCAGTCGAAAGACCATGAGGGCTGGGGTGGGAATGAGTTGGAATGAACAGCCAAATTACTAGGAGGGGAAAATGTGGAGGATCAGAACAGAAATAGAGTCTGGTGACATCAGTGGTGTCCAAAGGTGCTTCATCCCCAAGCTTCATCTGCTGCTGTTTGTTATCTATCTATCTATCTATCTATCTATCTATCTATCTATCTATCTATCTATCTATCTATCTATCTATCTATCTATCTATCTACCACAGTATCTCAGCACCTTCCTAGATGTGAATTCTTTCAGTGCTTCCCTTAGCGTTCCTACTCCCTCACTGCTTCCACTGTCTCTTGGGGTTTCCTCCTGTTTACCCTCTACAACTCCTGGAACTGCATCTCTACCATGATCTCTCCCCTACATTTGACCTCATCTGCAATTGTTTGTAAAACATCTCTTCCTCGATGTCCTGCCTTTAGAAAATATTCAGCATGGGCAAAGCAGAACTCATCTTCTCCCCCAAATTCTCCCCAACTCCTCCCTTCATCACAGTAGAAACTCTACCACCCTCTCTGTATTCAAAGGCCCAGAGTCATCCATCCTTGACTCCTTTTTGCTGTTCACATCTCACATCCATGTTATGGATAAATCTTCTTACTCTGCGGGATCTTTAAAGTGTCCTTTTTCATTTCTTTTGCCAAAAGTACCTTGGTAATCCCCTGCCTAATTATTGCAATCTCATTTGTTTCAGTCCTGCTTCATCCCACCAATCTAAAATGTCACTGCCACACTCGTCTTCCTCTTCTGCTGCTTTAACCATGTTATTCTCCATTTATAGAGATCCTTCCTTATCTCCTTCCATATCAAATTCAAACTTTGCTATCCTCCCCTTCAAAACTTTACAATTATGATCTTACTTCTGTTTAATCTCATCTCCTACCAAACTACCCCCTGAGCTCTGGAATCCATTTATTCTGCTAACATCACTATTCACCACATCACCTTCATAGCCTTCTCCACAAACTGATTTTTTTTCTTTCTTCCACGATACCATTCTGGCTAGAAGGTCCTAACTCTTCCACTCCACTACACACCCACCCTCTCCTCTTTTGAATCTCTCAGTAAAACCCTTTATTTCCACAGTCTTTCCAACAATTATCCCTCACTCCCAGTGACAACGCCAAACAACTTCATAACCTTAGTCTATGCCTTCCTCTTTTGTTGCTTCTTGCTTAATGTAATCACTCCCCAGTCATGTCTAACCTCAATTGCAAATCTCCATGCAATAACCATAGGCTAGACCCTCAGCAATCAATAAATCAGCATAGTACCTGGTCTGAAGTCTTTTTTTCTTTCTGTAAAGTGCCATCCACACCTACGGTACAAAAATTAAATAATAATAGTGATAGCATCCAACTGGCCATACTTGCACTGCCTATTGTGGATGATGGATATGCAGTGATGCCCCTTTCACATGATCTAAACTACACTCCTGGAAATCCTGGCTGTGGAAACGAATGGTCCAATTGGTACCAACTGCAGAACACACTAAGAAGAAAGAAGTGAACCTAATAGTCTGCCTATAAAGAGGTGGCACCTGTTAACATTAAATGTATCCCTGGAAGAACCTCAACCACAGCTGACAATGATTTAGACCTCCTCATCTGAGAGTTTAGCCAGGCAGCAGGTGAAGCAGCCCTGTTGTACATGGAGTCAACTCATAGCCATTCATGGAGAGGCTTATGAGATACTGGAGAGTCTGTCTTCACAAACAAGGTCAGCTCCCAGACTGCTGGACTGGGCAGCACAGTATGGGGAGGAGGTGACCACCCCTCCGTGGAGAAAGAAGTGGTTCAGGACTATTTAGAAAAACTGGATGAACACAAATCCACAGGGCCGGATGCGCTGCATCCGAGGGTGCTAAAGGAGTTGGCGGATGTGATTGCGGAGCCATTGGCCATCATCTTTGAAAACTCATGGCAATCAGGGGAGGTCCCGGATGACTGGAAAAAGGCTAATGTAGTGCCCATCTTTAAAAAAGGGAAGAAGGAGGATCCGGGGAACTACAGGCCAGTCAGCCTCACCTCAGTCCCTGGAAAAATCATGGAGCAGGTCCTCAAGGAATCAATTATGAAACACTTAGAGGAGAGGAAAGTGATCAGGAACAGTCAGCATGGATTCACCAAGGGGAAGTCTTGCCTGACTAACCTAATTGCCTTCTATGAGGAGATAACTGGCTCTGTGGATGAGGGGAAAGCAGTGGATGTGTTATTCCTTGACTTTAGCAAAGCTTTTGATATGGTCTCCCACAGTATTCTTGCCGCCAAGTTAAAGAAGTATGGGCTGGATGAATGGACTGTAAGGTGGATAGAAAGCTGGCTAGATCGTCGGGCTCAACGGGTAGTGATCAATGGCTCCATGTCTAGTTGGCAGCCGGTTTCAAGCGGAGTGCCCCAAGGGTCGGTCCTGGGGCCGGTTTTGTTTAATATCTTTATTAATGATCTGGAGGATGGTGTGGACTGCACTCTCAGCAAGTTTGCAGATGACACTAAACTGGGAGGCGTGGTAGATACGCTGGAGGGTAGGGATCAGATACAGAGGGACCTAGACAAATTAGAGGATTGGGCCAAAAGAAACCTGATGATGTTGAACCTGATGAGGTTCAACAAGGACAAGTGCAGAGTCCTGCACTTAGGACGGAAGAATCCTATGCACTGCTACAGACTAGTGACCGAATGGCTAGGTAGCAGTTCTGCAGAAAAGGACCTAGGGGTCACAGTGGACGAGAAGCTGGATATGAGTCAACAGTGTGCTCTTGTTGCCAAGAAGGCTAATGGCATTTTGGGCTGTATAAGTAGGGGCATTGCCAGCAGATCGAGGGACGTGATCGTTCCCCTTTATACGACATTGGTGAGGCCTCATCTGGAGTACTGTGTCCAGTTTTGGGCCCCACACTACAAGAAGGATGTGGAAATATTGGAAAGAGTCCAGCGGAGGGCAACAAAAATGATTAGGGGTCTGGAGCACATGACTTATGAGGAGAGGCTGAGGGAACTGGGATTGTTTAGTCTCCAGAAGAGAAGAATGAGGGGGGATTTGATAGCTGCTTTCAACTACCTGAAAGAGGGTTCCAAAGAGGATGGAGCTCGGCTGTTCTCAGTGGTGGCAGATGACAGAACAAGGAGCAATGGTCTCAAGTTGCAGTGGGGGAGGTCTAGGTTGGATATTAGGAAACACTATTTCACTAGGAGGGTGGTGAAGCACTGGAATGCTTTACCTAGGGAGGTGGTGGAATCTCCTTCCTTGGAGGTTTTTAAGGCCCGGCTTGACAAAGCCCTGGCTGGGATGATTTAGTTGGGAATTGGTCCTGCTTTGAGCAGGGGGTTGGACTAGATGACCTCCTGAGGTCCCTTCTAACCCTGATATTCTATGATTCTATGATTCTATGAGAGGTTGGCCCTGGCCAGATATTGGTATTAGGTAAAGAAGTAATCCTATCCCTGTGGAAGCATAGAAACGATCAGGACATGACACAGTAAGATCAAAGGGATTATTTAACTATTTTAATCAAATACACAGACTTGCAAAGTCACTACCAAGGGGTAACAACCAAGCCACCACTCCTTTGTTCAGCCTTCAAGAAACAAAGATTGCACTTAAAGTTGTCATAGTACATGCATATGTTGTTTTTATGTAGTGAACCATACTCCCATGGCCAACTCACTCATCTAGAAAGTCCCAAGGAAAGAAGTGCTAAAGGTAACTCCGAAGGTGACTCATGATTTGAGAAGCCAGCAAGCAGAGGAGTGAGAGAGCAATGAAAGAATCAAAACTCAGTAACTAAGAAATTAATCTGAACGCCCATTAGATTCTGAATAGTAAATTGAGGAAGCAGTTAATAGAAGTGGGAGTTGCTAAATATAGACAATTCAAAAGTTAGCTTAGCAGAGAACAAATAATGCCACCAGAGAAGTTAACACAATTCTATGTCATGAACAAGTTCTAACAAATAAGGAGACATACTGAAGTAATCTGAACATGACCCTTAATAAGTCAGTTGAGGAATACACTAAACTCAAACATGCTATATTTATACCATTCATTTAATACAGAAATTGTGTGAAATTAACTATACAGAGAGATGAAAAAAGATAAGTTACATATGATATCCCATTATTGTCATATTTACGTAAATTTGTATTTATTTTTACATTTTGCTGTAGTATCTTATTTTCACATTTCCTTATTCTGCCACAATAGATCAAGAATAGTGATTTTTTGCTTTCCTCAAACAATTTTATACACAATATAAAATTAGCCTAAAAGCTTCATGAAATCAAACACCAATACTTTCATTTTGAATATGGACGTTGCTCAGGTTTTTACCCCAATTCCCAACCATCATACTTTCAGGGATAGTCTCTGTTTCTATAATAAAAAGTGAGCAGCGTTCTCCAAATTACTGGCTACCAGAATACTTCTGCAATCGGTTTGCAGGTCACAAAGCCTTGACTCCAGTGGAACTCCCACTGACATAAAAAATTCCATGCCCTGAATGTAGGGTATATACCCAAGAGACCAAACATGTCTCCATTTGGAAGAACCTCCATTACTATTAAAATTGTATTTCTGAATATGTCTCCTGCGTGACTTTCTAGTGTTATTTTTATAAGAACAGCTAAAATATCCTTGTGCTTTATCCCTGTTATTGCACATTTCTATTTGTTGATGGAACAGGATCCAGGTGAATTTATGTGGACATCATCATACTTGAGCAGGGTTAATCTACTTAGGCTCAGGTGAGTTCCTTTTAGTCTTGATTCACTACAATGCACATCTATAATGGTTATTAGCAAGCTTAAGGACCGTTGGGAGCTTATGAATAACAATGCAGCACCATGGAAGGTGGGAAATCATTATGCTAATAAGGTTGGTGTAATAATTTGCAGTCACACACAGTTTCCATACTAATCCTTGGGGTTGGGATAGGTCAGTAGGTCTGTAAACCTTTCATTAACTTCATACTTTTTTTTTTGGCTCTTGCTCTTTAATGAATGTATAGTATCATAAAAGTAGATGTAAAGAGGGTAACGTATAAGTTTTTCATGCATCACTGACACATTTTAATAGCCTTAAATGTGTATTCATTTTAAATACCACCTTTACAGTGAAATGTCCTTGATTCTATCTTATTTATTCACTTTTTACCCTTTGACTTGATAATTACTGTATAACATCTTAAATGGAATGTGATAGAACTTCACAAATAATCTTATAAGATTAGCTATGACTTTTTGTCCTATTTCAGAGCGTATACAATTAGTTGAGCCTTCTTTTATATTTAATTATGTAGACACAGTTATAGTCAGAAGTGCTATGAAGTAAGTACATGTTTAGATGTATAGAGATTCTAACAAAAAAAAGAATTAAAAGATTTCCACGGTACAAAAAAATCTCAGTATAGAAATTATTTTGTAACAGTTTTTATTTATCTAGAATTCAGAACACACTCACATGCAGTACAGTACAGTATTTCACCACAATCATTCTAATCAAGAGTCAGGTTGTGAAGACAGTGTAAATGAAATTTTGATAAATTAATTTTAAACCTAAAATCTGTTAAATGAATAACAACAAACTTGTTCATATACTTTTATAATAACTTTATAATAAAGTATACAATAATATAACTAACTTTATTACAGAATTATGGGACTATTCTCCTCCAGATTAGTGTGTACAATTCCTTTAACATTAATGGGAGTTGCAGGAGCCAAGCATCATAGAAAAAATAGGTTCCAGTTGTTTATACTCACTGACTTTTTCCAAAAAAACAAAGGAATTAGAAGTCTTTTGTAAATCTACAAATGTTTACTTTGTAAATACTGTATTTACTTTGTAAATATTTGTGTGAAAATATGGGTTTTGAACAATTAATAGAAAATGCAAACCAGGGCAAAATTTTGCATATCATTTCCAACAAACCAGGTAAACTGTTTTGGTGTAAAAAAACAGAGACATTCTTCCTTGTGGGTAAAACTGGGAGGCAGTGCAATTATTGCTTTTCTGGAAGTCAGAAATCATGGGCTCTGTCCTGGATTTTCCTCCGAGGGAATGAGTGACATAACACCCTTAGCTTCCCTGTGCTTCAGTTACCCCACCTGTAAAATGGGAATGATAATGTTTACATTTATATGCCTCACAAGGATATTGCAATACTTAATGAGTGAATTCCTAAATTCTTTGAGATCCTCAGGTGAAAGGCTGGTGCCATATAAATGCAAGATATATGGTGTCATATAAATGCAAGATATATTTTCATTTCAACACTATTACAGTAATGTACCGTGTAAAACATTTTTTTGCAGTAAAATTTCCTATGTAAATTGCCTTACTCTAAAAATTTGGACCAAGAATGAAGAATATGTAGCTTTCATGTGAACCCACATAAAACCATATTTTTCACCTATTACCCCAACATTTAGAACTTTTTCACATCACTCTACATAAAAGATAGCCCAATTCCAAGCTACCAAGGAAGCCAAACTCCCCGCACCTGCAATTTTCACCCTATGTGCAGTCAGCTTCAGTGACCATGTGGAATGCAACTGTTGTGCTAGGTCACAGTCATGGAGAGGAAAGCAGCCTCTTACATTGTATAGGCTGGCCCAATTTGGTCTTTTAAAATCTGTATCGGGTCATTATATTGGATCAAGTATAAGACAAGGAACCAGTGTGTTGTGCAGACCATGGGGACAATTTTTCTTATTGATCTGTGTTATTTGGAAGACAGCCTGCCACATCTTGCACCTGTGATGCTGGAAGAGCAGGTGCCAGCTCATACCAAGACATCAGGACTCACTGAACATTGACAAATGCATAGCTGGAAACCAGACTGGCTCATCCGTATGTTAATATTGTAAAGATAGATATTGGAGTTGTAAGAATGTGTTAGCTGTTTAGACATCATGAATAGCTAGTGGGATTCTGCCTGTATTAGTCTCACTTATCTGTATCCCATGTTATAAAGCAATAGAAAATGTTTAGATTGTAAACCTCTGTAACTGTGTAACTCCTCAAAAAGGAAAGAAGCCATTTCTAGTGCAAATGCTGGCTTCCTCGAGAACCTGTTAGGTCCTGCCTAAAAAGAAGGACTTTGGAACTAAATGAGCCATTGTGAAACATCAGAAGACTTTGTTAGCTGCATTCCTTTTCCAATCTATTAAGAGAAGACTTGCTCATGAACTTATGCCATCAGCTTGGGTTCTGGGAAGAAGGGAATAAAAATCCTTGACAAGGAGAAAATTTGTTCTTTTTGCTACCTGCACTCTAAACAGGCAATAATCACTAAGCAATAAACAAAAGACCCCAGCTGGGTTAGCCCTAAATGACATATGGGTTTCTATTATCTTTTGGAATCTAAGATTGTAACTCATTGTATATGTATGTTACCTGCTTTAACCTTGTAAATAACTTTCATACTTCCTTTTCCTAGTTAATAAACCTTAGCTTACTATAGGAGGGGGGAGGGGGATAGCTCAGTGGTTTGAGCATTGGCCTGCTAAACTCAGGGTTGTGAGTTCAATCCTTGAGGGGGCCACTTAGGCGATTGGGGGCAAAATCAGTACTTGGTCCTGCTAGTGAAGGCAGGGGGCTGGACTCGATGACCCTTCAGGGTCCCTTCCAGTTATATGAGATAGGTATATAGAATTGGCTACATGCATTGTCTTTGAGGTCTGGGAGCTGCGGGGGGCCATGCCTGCGGACGGTCAACGTAAACAAAATGTCTCATGGCCCGCCAGGAGATTACTCTGATGGGCTACGTGCCAAAGGTGGCCGACCCCTGGACTAGTGGCAGTAGACAGTCTTAGACCTGCTGCCCTGCACTACAAGTGCACAGAGTGGTGGTGGTGACCACAGCAGCAGTGAGTCAATGGATTGTGCTGAGTGGTGGCAGCAGCAGCTTCTCCAAGGCAATGGATGGCTCAGAGTGGTAGCCACACCTTCCAAGGGTGGATGGCAGAGAGCAGTGGCAGAGCTAGATAACTTGGGCTGGAACCACAGAGAAAGCAGTCTACCAAACAGGTGTGGGCTTCCCTACCCATTAATGATTGTTGACTAGAAGATGGCAATCCTGGGTTCTTTTAAAAGAGGCAATAATCACTAAGCAATAAGCAAAAGACCCCAGCTGGGTTAGCCCTAAATAACATATGGGTTTCTATTATCTTTTGGAATCTAAGACTGTAACTCATCTGTGTGTGTGTTTCCTGCTTTAACCTTGTAAATAACTCTCTTACTTCCTTTTCCTAGTTAATAAACCTTTAGTTAGCTTATTATAGGATTGGCTACATGTATTGTTTTTGGTTTGAGGTCTTGGGAGCAACTGATCTGCTGTAAGTGGATATTGTGATTTTTGGTATAAGGCACCATCTGTCACAGAGGCAGGCTTGCCTGGGTTGATAAGACAGACCAGTGTGCCCAAGGGGACCATCTGTGATTCCACGGTAAGACTGTTATAGTGCTTTAGGAATTCACACTTGTTACATGGTTGGTGAAATCTAGTTATAGAACATACAGCTATTTTCAGGTTTTTGACCTTCTTCTTGACAGTCTGCACTGAGCTTGGCACTCATAGTCATGAGCCACTCCAGACAGTGTGACAGTACCATCTGGAGCGTCTTCATGCCATTCACTTTCTGCCCCAGAGACAATGTATTGCAATTTTCAAATTTGTGATCAGGTCCATATCCAACTGGAAAAGGCAAAGTCTCCTGGCCTGCAAAGATGGTGAAAGGTACTTTTGGCTAGTGTAATGATGATATATAAAATATGGATTTTATTAATAACATTAGTTAGTAAAATTATTATTCATAATAATAATAATATCTACCTCCATACAATTATCAGGACCCTTGGCATAGTTAGGCCTAAGTCTACAGCAGATATTGCTTCTGTGTTTCACACAAGAGGCTTAGGTTGGCTAATATAACATCTAACTAACAAAAGTAAATCCATTTATTTATGTGTGAATATCAGTAACAACATAGCAGAATTTTCAGAAGCCTTCACAATCCATTATTATTTTTGAGCACTCAGCAGCTGATCTTCGAGTGATCTGCCATGCAGCATCTTTCCATCTCCTCGCTGGTCAATCCCTATTACGATTAACCTCCACCATTCTTTCTATGATAGAATAATAGAATCATAGAACTGGAAGGGACCTCGTCCAGTCCCCTGCACTCAAGGCAGGACTAAGTATTATCTCGACTATCCCTGACAGGTGTTTGTCCAACCTGCTCTTAAAAATCCCCAATGATGGAGATTCCACAACCTCCCTAGGCAATTTATTCCAGTGCTTAACCACTCTGACAGTTAGGAAGTTTTTCCTAATGTCCAACCTATACCTCCATTGCTGCAATTTAAGCCCATTGCTTCTTGTCCGATCCTCAGATGTTAAGAACAATATTTTTTCTCCCTCCTCCTTGTAACAACCTTTTATGTACTTGAAAACTGTTTTCATGTCCCCTCTCAGTCTTCTCTTCTCCAAACTAAACAAACACAGTTTTTTCAATCTTCCCTCATAGGTCATGTTTTCATTTTTGTTGCTCTTCTCTGAACTTTCTCCAATTTGTCCATAAGTTTCCTGAAATGTGGTGCCCAGAACTGGACACAATACTTCAGTTGAGGCCGAATCAGCACTGAGTAGAGCGGAAGAATTATTTCTCGTATCTTGCTCACAATACTCCTGCTAAAACATCCCAGAATGATGTTTGCTTTTTTTTCAACAGCATTACACTGTTGACTCATATTTAGCTTGTGATGCACTATGACCCCCAGATCCCTTTCTGCAGTACTCCTTCCTAGGCAGTCATTTTCCATTTTGTATGTGTGCAACTGATTGCATTTGTCCTTATTGAATTTCATCCTATTTACTTCAGACCATTTCTCCAGTTTGTCCAGATCATTTTGAATTTTAATCCTATCCTCCAAAGCACTTGCAACCCCTCCCATCTTGGTATCATCTCCAAACTTTATAAGTGTTCTTTCTATGACATTATCTCAATCATTGATGAAGATATTGAACAGAACCAGACCCAGAACCGATCCCTGCACAACCCCACTCGCTATGTCCCCCTTCATAATATCTTCACAATATCCCCCACTTCATAATATCTACCTCCATACATATGTCAGAACCCTTGGCATAGTTAGGCCTAAGTCTACAGCAGATGTTGCTTCTTTGTTTCACACAAGAGGCTTAGGTTGGCTAAATATAACATCTATCTAACAAACGTAAATCCGTTTATTTATGTGTGAATATCAGTAACAACATAGCAGAATTTTCAGAAGACTTCACAATCCATTACTAACTTTGAGCACTCAGAAGCTGATCTTCAAGTGATCTGCCATGCAACATCTATCCATCTCCTTGCTGGTCAATCCCTATTACAATTAATGTCCACCATTCCTTCTATGATAATTTTCTCAAGATGTTTTCCAACTCTATGCCTAATGTTAGGCTTTGCTTCTCTCCAATATTATTTCTAACATAAGTGTTTGTATTCTTCTCCATCTAGGAGATACGCAAGAGTCTTTGCCAGCACCAAATCTCAAAATATTGAATTTTCTTCTTGTCAATAGCATTAAATTCCCATGATTCACATCCATAAATCACTATGGAAAAAATGAGGTTTTTTACCAGTCGCACCTTTATACATTTAGAGATGCCACTAGCTAGCTAACAAATTCTTGCTAAATTATGATGAAGTAACTTTCTTTTTTTCTCTTTGTTTGCAGTGCTGTTATAGCCATGTTGGTCCCAGGAGAGAAAGTAATATCACTGATTGGACCTACTTCTCTTGGTGGAAGGTACACATTTTCCAACTACATGGAGTTATTCTTCAAGTGTGGGAAAGACATCAGAAACACATTCCCCAGACCTGAAGAAGAACTCTGTGTAGTTCAAAAGCTTTTACCTTCCACTAACAGAAGTTGGTCCAGTAAACGATATTACCTTGTTTATTTTGCCTCTCCTTTTCCTTTCTTTTTTTGATCTCAGAATTGTATTCATTAATTAATAACACCAATATACAGTAGATTAAACTATTGTGTCTGTTGCAGTATTATAATATATAATTTTATTAATAGATAAAAGGATATAGAAGGTATCAGTTAAAATGTAAGAATTTATACACACAAAAAAGCTATCTAAACTATTCAGTAACAGAACCTTTCAATCTGAGGAAATATTGCTACCAAGACAACCTGACCACAAAGAAGACTGCAAATAATTTTGACGGTAGTGACTATTTTAAATAGAAATGTGATCTATAGCTATATATATAGCAAGAATATATATAAAAAACTAATAATTAGCAAAGGAATACTAAGGTACTTGTTTTTATTAAAGAAGTTGATATGTTCAATTGGTATGCTGAGAAGCCAATGTAAAGTGTAAATCTAGAAGGTGATCCCAATCCTGTGTAAGAACTAAATGATGATAAGGTTTTATAGACTGTATGATTGGTAGTTGCACAGAGACAGTCTAACATATGAAGTGATCCTAGTAACCTTCCTGAAGTGTGGGGAGCAACAAGGTATGATACAGAGGAGTATACATGACAGCTGTTCCATCTTATTATTTCACTGACTGCTACAGGTATTTGATCAAGCAAATGAGTCAAACGACTTTATATTGCTGCATTGTGAATCACTACACAAATACAGAATCGTCAACAAATGTGACTTGACATAAAGAGTCTGTCCTAACTTCAAAGTGGACATTTCTGGAGAGAGCTTAAAGTGCTGATTGAGGAAATGCAACTTAGAACAGAACAGTCTCATAAAGTTGTTCAAGGACTACACCACATGGAGGTCTAAGTGGATTGCAGAAGGAAATTGCTGAGCAGAGCTAAACCAGCATGTGTTCAGCTTATGTTCCAAAATCTTTTATGTAGTGTGCTATGGCCTAACACATCTTACATAACTGGGATGGCATAAGATGTTTGCACATGAAAATTCATGGAATTTGAGTCCTGGGAATAAGAACTGCAAATAATGGTGAACAATTGCAAAAACAAAATGCCAAAAAGGAGTTGCCTCATTGTCTCACAAGATGATGAAAAGTGACATAACTCAGATTCTGGTTGGATGTTTCAAAACTTCTCCAGAATGGTGGGTCACTTTCTAATTGGTGCACATCCACTTTGCCAAGAACTGGAAATAAGTCATGTTGTCCATCAGCAACTGTATAAAATGGAGCTGTTTTGCTCAGCCAAACTAAAAGCCAAAACATCTGGACAAGGTAGACTGAAAGAGGGAGCTTCATCTGCTGGCCACTGAGCATTCCTCTTGTCTAGCGACAGCTAAAATCTTCTCAAGATAAGCATCTGAATAGCTCTCTCTTTTTTGAGTCCTATTTAGGGAACCTTTTGTGAAATCCAGAAAGAGAAAAAAAAACGGCTTTCATAACACCTTGAATGAAAATTATTTTCTATCTATCTTGGGAAAACAGTCATTTCAATTGTGAAGCTGAGCTGGAGAACCCATCTTCAGACAAATGCCAACTGATAAGAAGCTAAAAGACTTTATATATATACTTTGTTTACCCACTGGTTGACTTTGTTATTTTAAACTAAACATTTCTGAGCAGGTACATAGCTGACTTAAAATTCTGTACCTGCATACTTGTGTTTCACTAACAAATTTAACTTCAGTTGTCTAAAAATAATGCTAAGTCAATTAATAGAGAGTGATAAAGCTGGAGAAACTCATTACACTAACTGAGCTAGTATATTTGTAATCATAAAGTGTGCTTACTTACAGCATAAAACAGCCGAGAGAAACCCTGAGTATTTCAAGGAGATCAGCTTAGAAATCACACACAAAAATTGACAATTTCTCAGATAAGAGAGAGAGAGAAGTGTGCATTGGATTGTAAGCTAATGATTTTTACCATTGTATGGACACTTGGTTATGGTAGCATAAGAGGCTATAGTACTAATGAAATTCCAGAGATGTTAGAATAGTTTTAAAATCCTTAGCTGAACATTATATTTGAGGTGTGTGATAAATTTTGTGTGTGAAAGAAGAAAAATCTGGTTCTAAGTATCACCTGGGTGCTGTGAATTTTAGTTGAATTGGCTTTTTTATATAATTAACTTTAGAGTGGTTTGGTTGAAGTGCCACGACCAGTCCTATATTGTTGTTGGCACTCTGATAAGGTTATATATTAAAAGATCCATAGTTCCATGTTGCTACCAAAATCACCTGCCCAGAATAGTATAGATTTAGGATAAAGTTTGCCTACATAACAAGACTGTGATAGGTCTACACAGATTGACAGATTTTAAGGCCAAAAGGGATCACTGTGTTCATCTTGTCTGTATAACACAGGCCACAGAACATCCCTGAATTAATTCCTGCTTGAACTAGGGTATCTTTAAAAAAAAAAAAATCCAAACTTGACTTAAAAATGTCCAGTGATGTAGAATCCACCACAACCCTTTTTAAGTTGTTCCAATCATTAATTACCCTCACCATTTAAAAAAATATGTCTTTTTTCCAGTATGAATTTATCTAGCTTCAGCTTCCAACTTCTTGTTATATCTTTGCCTGCTAGACTGAAGAGCCCATTATCAAATATGTGTTCCTCACATAGATACATATAAAATGTGATCAAGTTGCCCCTTTGACTTTTCTTTGGTAAATTAAATAGATTGAGTTCCTTGAGTCTATCACTACAAAGCACATTTTCCAAACCTCTAATCATTTTCATGGCTCTTCTCTGAACCTTCTTCCACTTACTAAATACTAGTACCAAAACAGAGGTAATATAACTGCTCTAGTAATACTCAAGATTCCTACTCAAGGATCACATTAGCCCCTTTGTCCTCACCATTTCACTGAGAACTAATGTTCTGCTGATTAGCCATCATGATCCCCAAGTCTTTTTCAGAGTCACTGCTTCCCAGGATAGAGTCCCCCATCCTGTAAGTATGAACTAGATTCTTGAATTAATTGATCTGATTTATTATCTTTTAATGAATGCTAAAATCCCATGTTAAGTTCATTCTTGTAAACACTATCATCTAACCATCTTTAATTCTATTCTATTTTTACAAAAACCCTTAAACCTCTGCTCTAGCTAAGGAACAGAAATTAAAAGAACTGTGAGTAGAGGTGGTTAGAAAATGGAATTTCCCTCCGGTGGGAAATTCAACATTTTGAAATGCCTTTTCTTTCTGAATCAGGACAAAAGTCAAAATCTCAAAATATTTTGCAGAATGAAAATTCTGAAATATTTCAATTCAGAAATATCGAAACAACTTTATTACAATGTTTCATTTTGATAATGTGGAAAGATTATAATATAACATTAAATGTGAATATGTATTAAATATAATATCAATATAATATTAAAACGTTATATAAAAGTGAAAATGAAATATTTCAACACCATTAAAACCACCATTTTGACATTATTGGAATGTAATGAGAAAGTTTAAATGAATTGGTTTGAAACTTTTCAGTCAAAAATTTAATCAAAATTGACATACAGATCTGGCCTAAGCCCTGTCCCTCAAAGGAACTTAAAGTCCCTAGCTCTAGACTGAAGGGTGGTATATCCCGCCGACTGGGATTCTCAGCTGTGAATCCTCTTCTGGAGCTGGGTGCCTAAGCCTGGTCAGTCCTTTCTCCCCCCCCCCCACCTCCCAAAAAGGCAATTCCCTTATACCCCATAGCCCAGTAGTAAGATCACTCACCCAGGATGTGGAAAACCCTTGCTCAAATCAACCTTCTATCTGAGAGAAGCAGAGAGTTTAACCCAGGTCATCCACCTGGCACATGAGTGCCCTAATCAACGTTCCCTTGGGTATCCTGTTGAAGCTGTTCCACTTTGTATAAAATAATTAAATATTCAATGAGCAAGAGAGGGTGAAAACAGCTCTATAGTCTAGTGGTTAGGACAGGCAGATGAGGTATTTATTATTTGTAAAGCATTGTAAGAGTACTTGGCACCATGGGCAGTTAAGCTACTAAATAGATACCTAGACATTCTGGGTGAGTGTTGTAACCATGGGGCTTTTCCTCTTCCAGGGTGGTTTTGCAGGACCCAATCCAGTAGACATGTTGTAGGGCAGTCTTTGAGCATATCTACCAGATCAGGCCTCACAGGTGATATAGGCAGTGGAATGCCTAGTTTGTGAATTCCACAGTGAGCTATGCATCAGGATTTAGGTGGTTGTGTTGTGCACATAACCACGAGCACATTTTTAAGTGCCTTAGGGACTTTATCAGCGGTGTAGCGGGGTGGTCACCCGCTCCTGCCCGGAAAGGCTTAAAACAGCCCTTTGAGAGGGCTGTGGCAGGGGGAACAGCCCAGGCTGACTGGGAAGCAGGCTCAGCTGGGGCCACGCCCCAAACAGGGTGCAGCTGGCCCTATAAAGGCTTGAGCCTGGAGCTCAAGCAAACACTCTCTCTCTGCCTTTAGAGGGAGAAGGGCCTGGCTGCTAGGGAGCGTACCTGGGTACCTAAGGCGGAGCAGGGCTGGGGGAAGGCAAGAGGAGCTGGGGAGCTCCGGCCTGGAAAGCCCCCAGGCTGCAGGCCTAGGGTAAGGCCAACTGGGTACTGGGGTTGCAAAGGGGCAGCCCACGGGTAGGCAGAGGCAACAGATCCAAACCTCTTTGCCTGTGATGAGTGGCTGATACACTGCAGTCTGCCCCAGTGTACGGGGGCTAAGTGATGACTGGCAGTTGCCAAGACTGAGGCGAAGTGGGGATAGTGGGTGGGGGTTCCCCTGGGAGGGGGAGACCCTGAGACTGAGGGATTCTGCAAGGGGGGCAGAAACCCAGTGAAGGGGCACCGGGTCCTGGGAGGGACACGGGGGCCAGAGGGAGGTAAGGCGGATCACCGGCCTGCAGAGGGCGCTCCGGAGCTGGGACGAGCTAATTCCCAAAGACAACCAGCAGGAGGCGCCGCAGGGGTGAGTCCACACCCTTACAAGCGGGAATTTAGGACCCTAGGGAATTTAGGTTCCTTTAGGTTTAGGCAGCCACTGAACAGGGGATTTGAGGATCTACGTTTTGGACTTAGGTGTCTAAAGTGGCAGTTAGGCACTTAACTCCGTGTGTGTGGATCAAGCCTACAGGGACTGCTCCTATTGGCAAAAATACCATTGATATCACTGAAAACAGGATCAGTCCCAGGATGAATGAAAATAAAAGTTAGAGCACCTCTTCTTCTCCAATGCAGAGGATATAAATATATTCAACTACTGTAGGTCTCCAGGTATGACACGAACTGTAAAGTATTTATACTTCTAACATACTTAGAACCAGCACACTGATTTCCACAGAGTTTCTGTAAGATCATTTTTACAAGTTCTGCAGCACCTGGCAGGAACTCTATTATAGCAAAAACTCAAATTAATTAAAGGGCTCTCACAAAACTGGGTGACTGGCAACAATATGGCAGATGAAATTCAATGCTGCTACATGCAAAGTAATGTGAATTTGGGGGAAGAAATCCCAACTATCAATACAAAATGATGGGGTCTAAGTTAGCTGTTACCACTCAAGAAAGCGATCTCGGAGTCACTGTGGATAGTTCTCTGAAAACATCTGCTCAATATGCAGTGGCAGTCAAAAAAGCTAACACAATGTTAGGAAACATTAATAAAGGGATAGATAATAAGACAGAAAATATTATAATGTCACTATATAAATCCATGATACGTCCACATCTTAAATACCATTTGCTGTTCTGGTTGCCCCATCTCAAAATATATATATATTGGAATTGGAAAGGGTACAGAGAAGGGCAACAAAAGTAATTAGGCATTTTTAACAGTTTCCATATGAGGAGAGATTGAAAAGACTTGGACTTTTCAGCTTAGAGAAGAGGCAACTAAGGAGGGATATGAGAGAAGTCTATAAAATCATGAAGGGTGTGGAGAAAGTGAATAGGGAAGTGTTATTTACCCCTTCACATATCACAAGAACCATGGGTCACCCAATTAAATTAATAAGCAGCAGGTTTAAAACAGCATAAGGAATTACTTCTTCACACAACGCAGTCAGCCTGTGGCACTTCTTGCCATGGTATGTTCTGAAGGTTAGATGTATAACTGGGTTCACAAAAAGAATTAGATAAGTTCCTGGAGGATAGGTCCATTAATGGCTATTAGCCAGGATAATCAGGCACGCAACCCCCTGTTCTAGGTGTACTGAAACCTCTGACTGCCAGAAGCTGGGGCTGGATTTGCCTTGTTCTCTTCATTCCCTCTGAAGAATCTGACACTGGACACTGCCAGGAGACAGGATACTGGGCTAGATGAGCCATTGGTCTGACCCAGTATGGCCATTCTAATGTTCTTGTGTAATGACATAACAGTAGGCATAAGAGTTCAGGTGTCTAAAATATAGCTTCACTGTTCAGTTCACAGTGGAAACTTCCAGACAGTAACAATTGGAGCTTTGTACAATGATCAAGTGTTGACTAGATCCCTTATGTAGTAACTAAATTTTTAGTTAATAAAGTATCAGAGGGGTAGCCATGTTAGTCTGGATCTGTAAAAAGTGACCAAGAGTCCTGTGGCACCTTATAGACTGTTAGTCTACAGGACTCTTTGTCGCTTAGTTAATAAAGTTATTGTTCCACTCAGCGTAACTCAGTGGAATATAATTATGTCAGGTGCGTTTAGAATGACTGCTATTTCTGCTCTTTATTTATTTGCATTTACCCCATTCACACACAAAACTGCAGTAAGTGAGCAAATTCAGCATACCACTGCACATCTACATTATTTGAAAATCATCATTTTGTGGAGAAGTTTCAATGTTCTACAGAGATGATGATAACTCTGCATTAGTTTTGCATTCATTTATACTCAGTTCAAGTTTGCAAAGTTTTCTTCACAACTTTTAAAGCTAAGTAATACTTTTTAAAAAAAAAAAATGAAAACTTGCACTCTTCAGAATTTTAACCCCATCATCCCAAGGGTCAGAATTTATACCACAGCTTACATATTTGAAACCATATCTATGCACACACAATGTCATATATAAGATTAAATTATTACTGGTATCGGTGTGTAAGAGTTAAAGGAAAAGCAACTTCCAATATTTGTGTTGAATAATATATATGTTAATATTAGAGATACAGTGAGTTTCTCCTAATAACCTCCTCTCCCTATCCCGAACCACATTTCCCACCTGCTGCGCCACAAAAAAACAACAACCCCAAAATCAAGTCAGCAGTTTTGGGAGGACTTTGGCTCTTCTATTTTCAGTTAGCAAAATAAAATAAAGTGGAAATGTGAATTACTTTAGCAAATTGGGACCCTTTTGGCATTTTGGGCCAGTGTCTCAGCTTGTGTAACTCAGAACATCTCTATTAACTTCAATGGAGCACACGGATTTATATCAGCTGAGAGTCTGGCATTTAGTATCCATTATAACTTTCAGCATAACATGCAACATCTCTCTTCTCATAGTTAACTACAGACCAACCTGTAGAGTACAAATGTTCAATGACACTTTTTTCCTTGCTATTGGAATTTAGACTGGATACAAATGTAATTTAGCTGTTACTTTATTTCACAGCTTGAGGAATTTACTGAATGCTTACTGTAGCCAAAAACATTTAGATTAGATATTGACACCATCAGCACTATCTCTTTGCAGAGCACTGTAGCATAATAGTACTTAACATAATTATATTTGGGAAATAAAAATGAGTGTAGGTGTAAAATATGTTCATTCCAGTACTGGGTGATATTTTAAACAATTGCAGATGGTGGCGTACTAGCCAGTTATTGACAGCAATATCAGCTTTAGAAAGCTGATGAGACCACAGCAAGCCTGGTGGCTGAGCTTTGTGACTTTGTCCTCACCCACAACCATTTCAGATTTGGGGACAACTTATACCTTCAAGTCAGTGGCACTGCTATGGGTACCCGCATGGCCCCACAGTATGCCAACATTTTTACGGCTGACTTAGAACAACGCTTCCTCAGCTCTCGTCCCCTAGTGCCCCTCCTCTACTTGCGCTACATTGATGACATCTTCATCATATGGACCCACGGAAAGGAGGCCCTTGAAGAATTCCACCTGGACTTCAACAATTTCCACCCCACCATCAACCTCAGCCTGGACCAGTCCACACAAGAGATCCACTTCCTGGACACTACAGTGCAAATAAGTGATGGTCACATAAACACCACCCTATACCGGAAACCCACTGACCGCTATACGTACCTACATGCCTCCAGCTTCCATACAAGACACATCACACGATCCATTGTCTACAGCCAAGCCCTAAGATACAACCGAATTTGCTCCAATCCCTCAGACAGAGACAAACACCTACAAGATCTTTATCAAGCATTCATAAAACTACAATACCCACCTGGGGAAGTGAGGAAACAGATTGACAGAGCAAGACGGGTACCCAGAAATCACCTACTACAGGACAGGCCCAACAAGGACAATAACAGAACACCACTGGCCATCACGTACAGCCAACAGCTAAAACCTCTCCAGGGCATTATCCACGATCTACAACCTATCCTGGAAAATGATCCCTCACTCTCACAGACCTTGGGAGGCAGGCCAGTCCTCACTTACAGACAACCCCCTAACCTGAAGCAAATACTCACCAGCAACTACACACCACACCACAGAAACACCAACCTAGGAACCAATCCCTGTAGCAAACCTCGTTGCCTACTCTGTCCCCATATCTACTCTGGCGACACCATCATAGGACCCAACCACATCAGCCACACCATCAAGGGCTCATTCACCTGCACATCCACTAATGTTATATATGCCATCATGTGCCAGCAATGCCCCTCTGCCATGTACATTGGCCAAACCGGACAGTCCCTCCACAAAAGAATAAATGGACACAAATCGGACATCAGGAATGGTAATATACATAAGCCTGTAAGTGAACACTTCAATCTCCCTGGTCATTCTATTACAGATTTAAAAGTCACTATCATTGAACAAAAAAACTTCAGAAACAGACTTCAAAGAGAAACAGCAGAACTAAAATTCATTTGCAAATTCAACACCATTAATCTGGGCTTGAACAGGGACTGGGAGTGGCTGGCTCATTACAAAATCAGCTTTTCCTCTCCTGGAATTGACACCTCCTCATCTATTATTGGGAGTGGACTACATCCACCCTGATTGAATTGGCCCTGTCAACATTGGTTCTCCACTTGTGAAGTAACTCCCTGCTCTCCATGTGTCAGTATATAATGCCTGCATCTGTAACTTTCACTCTATGCATCCGAAGAAGTGAGGTTTTTACTCACGAAAGCTTATGCCCAAATAAATCTGTTAGTCTTTAAGATGCCACCAGACTCCTTGTTGTTTTTGTAGATACAGACTAACACGGCTACCCCCTGATACTTGATAGCTTTAGAAAGGATTTTGACAGATCTCATCATACAATGATTAATTACTGCAAGACATTCCAATTTCCTCTCTCTTTCAGCTCATGGCTCAGGGTAAAATCTGTAGCTCTTATTACACTGTACAAAACAGGAAATGTCTTTTCACTGCTGTATCCAAGGCCCAATCCAAAGTGCAAAAGTCAGTCATATAAGGCCCAGTGTGATAAGTCAATGTTGGAAAGGCATTTCCTCGAGGGATCAAAGAAGGAAGGAAGTTAATGTGGCTTTCCTCTCCATTTTGTATTTGTTTCAAATGACCAATGGCCAGCTTATTTTCTGAGTGCGGCAGGTAGATATTAGTCAAGTCAGCTCTCAGTTATCTGTAAAAAGGCAAGACTGCGGTCAGAGTAAAGATGAGTATAAGAGAAGTATGTAAATCCCCATTTCTTGATTATTTCACCTCCACTAAAAAAAGAATAAGCAAGAAAACATGATGATAAACAAGGGACTGTATATTTTGAAAAAATAACAGGAGTACTTGTGGCACCTTAGAGACTAACAAATTTATTAGAGCATAAGCTTTCGTGGGCTACAACCCACTTCTTCACGAAAGCTTATGCTCTAATAAATTTGTTAGTCTCTAAGGTGCCACAAGTACTCCTGTTATTTTTGCGGATACAGACTAACACGGCTGCTACTCTGAAACCTGTATATTTTGAGATGATTATTCTTTAATAAGAAGAGAAATTAAGAATAAAATGTGATCCAAAAGCTTCAGGACCATAACAAATATGTTTTCTTCTAAGAATGGGTGAAGCTTGGTGGAGCTTTTATTTTGTGTGGGATTATGTGCTGCTTCCTCATGTGAAGGAAAATTGTGAATCAGCACTACTTTTTCTTTCTATCTAAACCAGGATAGGCAGTAGGCAAAATATCACTGGGTTACTTTTCAGGGACTTCTTTAGTGTGGAAACACTCTAGTAACAAGAGGAGGAGGAGATGTGAAGCCTGAATCTTCTCTCATTGAAAATGGGCTCTTTGTGTTTTCTAAATGAAAGGCGAAATGCAACTTGAGTTAGTATTTTCTGTCAGAGGCACTGACTCTTGTGTAACATCAATGTGGTTAAGAGACAGCAGTAAGACTGGCATACATTACTACTGCATTTATTAATTGCATGCAGAAGAGGCACTACCCCGCAATCATGCTTCAGCACATCCAGAGGGGCAGTTTAGTTCTGGGGAAGGGAAGACAGAGATGGAAGATCAGAGATGCAGGTGCAGTGACCAAGAAAGTCTTGCTGGTGATGGGCTCAGCCTGAAGTTTATTTGTGTCCAACAAATAAAATATTGCACATCTGCCAGGAACAACTAAAGAGAAAAATAATAACCTAAGAAATAGGTGGATAATTTCTTACTATTGAAGGGAGAATACAAGACCGAGGGAGGGAGATAAAAGCAAAGGTATAAAAGGAGAGGGGTTTGTGAAAGTCACAAAAAAAATTCTTGGAATAGTGACCAACAAAAAATTATGGAAACAACAAGGAGTCCGGTGGCACCTTAAAGCCTAACAGATTTAGCACGGGAACAAATCTACATGGACACACCCCCAGAGCCCTGACCAGGGGTATTCTATCTCCTACCCAAGATCCATAAACTTGGAAACCCTGGATGCCCCATCATTTCAGGTATTGACACTCTTACAGCAGGATTATCTGGCTATTTGGACTCTCTCCTCAGACCCTACACTACCAGCACTCCCAGCTATCTTCGAGACACCACCAACTTCCTGAGGAAACTACAATGCATTGGTGATCTTCCTGAAAACACCATCCTAGCCACCATGGATGTAGAAGCGCTTTACACCAATATTCCACATGAGGATGGACTACAAGCTGTCAGGAACAGTATCCCTGATGAGGCCACAGCACGCCTGGTGGCTGAGCTTTGTTACTTTGTCCTCACCCACAACCATTTCAGATTTGGGGACAACTTATACCTTCAAGTCAGTGGCACTGCTATGGGTACCCGCATGGCCCCACAGTATGCCAACATTTTTACGGCTGACTTAGAACAACGCTTCCTCAGCTCTCGTCCCCCAGCGTCCCTCCTCTACTTGTGCTACATTGATGACATCTTCATCATCTGGACCCATGGGAGGGAAGCCCTTGAAGAATTCCACCTGGATTTCAACAATTTCCACCCCACCATTAACCTCAGCCTGGACCAGTCCACACAAGAGATCCACTTCCTGGACACTACAGTGCAAATAAGTAATGGTCACATAAACACCACCCTATACTGGAACCTACTGACAGCTATACTTACCTACATGCCTCCAGCTTCCATCCAGGACACATCACATGATCCATTATCTACAGCGAAGCCCTAAGATACACCCTAATTTGCTCCAATCCCTCAGACAGAGACAAACACCTACAAGATCTTTATCAAGCATTCTTAAAACTACAATACCCACCTGGGGAAGTGAGGAAACAGATTGACATAGCGATACGGGTACCCAGAAATCACCTACTACAGGACAGGCCTAACAAGGAAAATAACAGAACACCACTGGCCATCACGTACAGCCCCCAGCTAAAACCTCTCCAGCGCATTATCAACGATCTACAACTTATCCTGGAAAACGATCCCTCACTCTCACAGACCTTGGGAGGCAGGCCAGTCCTCGCTTACAGACAACCACCCAACCTGAAGCAAACACTCACCAGCAACTACACACCACACCACAGAAACACCAACCCAGGAACCAATCCCTGTAGCAAACCTCATTGCCTACTCTGTCCCCATATCTACTCTAGTGACACCATCATAGGACCCAACCATATCAGCCACACCATCAAGGGCTCATTCACCTGCACATCTACTAATGTTATATATGCCATCATGTGACAGCAATGCCCCTCTGCCATGTACATTGGCCAAACCGGACAGTCCCTACGTAAAAGAATAAATGGACACAAAATCGGACATCAGGAATGGTAACATACAAAAGCCAGTAGGTGAACACTTCAATCTCCCTGGACATTCTATAACAGATTTAAAAGTAACTATTCTTGAACAAAAAAACTTCAGAAACAGACTTCAAAGAGAAACCGCAGACCTAAATTCATTTGAAAATTTAGCACCATTAATTTGGGCTTGAATAGGGACTGGGAGTGGCTGGCTCATTACAAAATCAGCTTTGCCTCTCCTGGAATTGACACCTTCTCATCTATTATTGGGAGTGGACTACATCCACCCTGATTGAATTGGCCCTGTCAACACTGGTTTTCCACTTGTGAGGTACTCCCTTCTCTTCATGTGACATTATATAATGCCTGCATCTGTAACTTCCACTCCATGCATCTAAAGAAGTGAGGTTTTTTACCCACGAAAGCTTATGCCCAAATAAATTTGTTAGTCTTTAAGGTGCCACCAGACTCCTTGTTGTTTTTTCGGATACAGACTAACATGGCTGCCCCGGATAAAAAAACCAAAAACTATAGGTATTTTTGGGGGGCAATAGTTGTTTTGTTTTCAGTGGTGTAAAATACCCCGAATAATGTGGTTCATTGTTTGCATTATGGGCTAATAGTGGTCACACCTGAACATAGCCTGGGGCTTAGATGCCCAAGCTAGTGTTTATTTCAGAACAGAAGAAGACAATGCAATTTTGCCTTCAATTTCAATGGAAGCAGGCTCAGGTCCACTGACTCCCATACCGTGTTTGCTCACATTTGTCAATCATAAACAAATGTCTAACTGGCTTCATGCTATGTTGTCTTAACAACAAAGGATCTGCACTTAGCATTATGTGACAATGACGTTGATACATGTCTTTAGTTCTTTAATATATCGAATAATTGTTCAGATGCATAGGGAACCCTCATTTAGATATTAGATAGATCATATTCCCCTTATGGAATCAGCAAGCACTTTTGGAATCAGAAGCAAAATAATTTTGAGATAAATATAAATCTGAATGTTTATAAAAGAATCCTATAGAATTTAACAGAAAATGATAGTTTTCCTGTATGTTTTGACCCATCCTTTAGAATTTAATAATTACATCCTAGCTAAAGAATTCTATAGTAGAGTTAAATAAATCTATAGAAGAGATGTTTTCTATTACATTATTTTAATTTTTAAACTACAAACCCCCTGTTAAACGTACGTAGGACTCTATTATTTCATCCTTATTAAATTCAAGAAAAGGAGTTCCCTCACCCATTTATTTCAGTTCTAAGGATTCAAGTATTCCTCCCCTCTAGTGTCTAAAGCTAATGATGGCACAGGTAGTATGGCAAAAGAGATGAGTTTACAATTAATCTTGTTTTTGGTAGGGTTTTTGTATTTTGACAGCAAGGACATAAGATGGATTGTGTCACATGCTCTGCCTGAGGACTTTAATAAAATGAACTGAGAAACATAATTTCATCATGATTAAAGACCAGTGTTTAACCTTGGATTATCCAACTGAGGCCAGATCCAACTCCCATTGAAGTCACTGTGGCTCAGATCCTCACAGGTATCTAGTGCAAATGCTGGCATCCTACAGAAGCTGTTAGGTCCTGCCTAAAAGGAAGGACTTTGGAACTAAATGAGCCATTGTGAAACATCGGAAGACTTTGTTAGCTGCATTCCTTTTCCAATCTATGAAGAGAAGACCTGCTCATGAATTCATGCCATCAGCTTGGGTTCTGGGAAGAAGGGGATAAAAATCCTTAACAAGGAGAAAATTTGTTCTTTTTGCTACCTGCACTCTAAACAGGCAATAATCACTAAGCAATAAGCAAAAGACCCCAGCTGGGTTAGTCCTAAATGACATATGGGTTTCTATTATCTTTTGGAATCTAAGATTGTAACTAATTTGTATGTGTATGTTACCTGCTTTAACCTTGTAAATAACGTTCTTACTTCCTTTTCCTAGTTAATAAACCTTTGGTTAGCTTATTATAGAATTGGCTACATGCATTGTCTTTGAGGTCTGGGAGCTGCGGGGGGCCATGCCTGCAGACGGTCAACGTAAACAAAATGTCTCATGGCCCGCCAGGAGATTACTCTGATGGGCTACGTGCCAAAGGTGGCAGACCCCTGGACTAGTGGCAGTAGACAGTCTTAGACCTGCTGCCCTGCACTACAAGTGCACAGAGTGGTGGTGGTGGCCACAGCAGCAGTGAGTCAATGGATTGTGCTGAGTGGTGGCAGCAGCAGCTTCTCCAAGGCAATGGATGGCTCAGAGTGGTAGCCACACCTTCCAAGGGTGGATGGCAGAGAGCAGTGGCAGAGCTAGATAACTTGGGCTGGAACCACAGAGAAAGCAGTCTACCAAACAGGTGTGGGCTTCCCTACCCATTAATGATTGTTGACTAGAAGATGGCAATCCTGGGTTCTTTTAAAAGAAACCCGAACACTAGCAAAAATGCAATTAATAAGGAGAGCATTAGATTGACTTTTTAATGGATTCCATCACAATGGTATATTCCATTACAGTGAGGTAGCTGATGATCTCACCAAAGCTGGAAGATAAGATACTTAGGTTGGAAGACAACAGTTGAGAATATAAATGCTCTATCAAGGAAAATATTAGCTGAAATAAATGATCGAAAGTTAAAAGATCTTCTGACTGATATCAAAGCATTTCAGAAAATAACATCCACTATCATAAATTAATTGTTAGCAATGTAAGTTGTTCAACTCTTGTTGAAAGAAAAAATCTTTTATAAATAAATATAATTGGATAAAAAGAAGTACTAGAGAGAAAGCAGGCTCGTTAACGGATTATTCATTGGGGGGGGGATCTGAAACAGACATTCAGTGAGTTAAAAAAACTTGGAAAACACATTTCTGAGAGAGTGGGAGTGACAGTGAACTGGAAATTAGACATTACTATGGAATGTGATATGACAGAAAAAAAGTATGAAGTATTGGGACATAGTATGTAGGGGCATCATATCACGTACCAGGGAATTAACAGTCCCTCTCTAAAGTATACAAAGATGCTCACTGGGCAAATTTGTACTTTCACTACCCGTGATTTGAAATGACACCTCTAAAAGTAAAAAAGAAAAACAGTAATTTGGTTACAATCCTTTAATGTTTGCTATATGCTAAAAAACATACCGAAGAGCAAATATTTTAACATAAAAACCACCAGAGGGACTTCTTTTCTAGGCTTTCCAACCTGGAGAACTTTTCCAGCCTTTGCCCTTCTTAGTTAGGGTCTTCTCTCTCAGTTTGCAGTCTCCGCCCTGGTTAGTCACGGTCTCTCCCCTCAGACCTCTCTGTTTGGAGAGCTTTCCACTTTCTGTTTCTTTTACAGGGTAACAAGCCTTGTGGAGGGGAGGAAGCAGTAGACGTGGTATATCTTGACTTTAGTAAAGCCTTTGATACTGTCTCACATGACCTTCTCATAAACAAACTAGGGAAATGCAACCTAGATGGAGCTACTATAAGATGGGTGCAAAACTGGTGGGAAAACCATTCCCAGTGAGTAGTTATCAATTGTTCACAGTCATGCTGGAAGGATATAAGAAGTGGGGTCCCGCAGGGATCAGTTCTGGGTCCAGTTCTGTTCCATATCTTCATCAATGATTTAGATAATGGCATGGAGAGTACACTTATAAAGTTTGCGGACGAACCAAGCTGGGAGGGGTTGAAAGTAATTTGGAGGATAGTACTAAAATTCAAAAGGAGCTGGACAAACTGGAGAAATGGTCTGAAGTAAATAAGATGAAATTCAATAAGGACAAATGCAAAGTACTCGATTTAGGAAGGAACAATCAGTTGCACACATAGAAAATGGGAAATGACTGCCTAGAAAGGAGTATTGCAGAAAGGGATCTGGGGGTCATATTGGACCAGAAGCTAAATAGGAGTCAACAGCGTACTGCTGTTGCAAAAAAGCAAACATCATTCTGGGATATATTAGCAGGAGTGCTGTAAGCAAGACATGACAACTCATTCTTCCGCTTGACTCTGCGCTGATTACAGGCCCAGCTCTAGGCACCAGCAAACCAAGCAGGTGTTTGGGGCGGCACATTTTCAGTGGCGGCATTCCGGACATCTTTGTTGTTGTTGTTGTTGCTTCGGGCAGCAAAAGCCTAGAGCCGGGCCTGGCAGCCGCAGCGCATCGTGCACTGGGAGTGCACCGGGGCCGCTGCGGTTCGTGCCGCCAGCCGTGGGGGAGCAGCGCCCGCACCTTGTGGCTGGGCCAGGTGGGCTCCGAGCGGGGGACACTCTGGCTGGGGGCCGCCCCGCAGGGCGCATGGAGCTGCCTGCAGGTGCCGCAGGGTGGCCGCCCCCCAGCGCTGCAGCCGGGGGTGGGCGAAGTGGCACGAGCCGCCCAGGGGCAGTGGCAGGGTGCCCAGAAGCAGCAGCAGCAGCGGGGTCATAGAGGGCGGGGAGCTGCCGTGGGGGGCCCGCGTCCCACTCTCTGGGGCGCCGGTCTCTCTGGGGCTGACCTGCCCCGGCTCCTCAGCCCCCTGCTGGGGTGGTCCCTCCGGCTCTGCCTTCCCGGGTCCTGGCCAGCGCCGGACCAGCTGGAAGCAAGGGGGGAGTGGGTGGAGTCAGCACTGGTGCGGGGGAGCCCAGGGCTGGGGCGGCGGAGGGCACTGGTGGGGGGGGGTGAGAGCCCAGGGCTGGGGTGGGGGGGCAGCCAAAAATTTTTTTGCTTGGGGCAGCAAAAGACCTAGAGCTGGCCCTGGCTGATTAGACCTCAACTGTAGTGTGTCCAGTTCCGGGTACCACATTTTAGGAAAGAGGTGGACAAATTGGAGAAAGTCCAGAGAAGAGCAACAAAAATTATTAAAGCTCTAGAAAACGTGACCTATGAGGGAAGATTTAAAAGTAACTATTCTTGAACAAAAAAACTTCAGAAACAGACTTCAAAGAGAAACAGCAGAACTAAAATTTGTTTGCAAATTTAACACCATTAATTTAATCTGGAGAAGAGAAGACTGAGAGGGGACATGATAACAGTTTTCAAGAACATAAAAGGTTGTTACAAGGAGGAGGGAGAAAAATTGTTCTTCTTAACCTCTGAGGATAGGACAAGAAGCAATGGGTTAAATTGCAGCAAGGGAGGTTTAGGCTGAACATTAGGAAAAACTTCCTAACTGTCAGGGTGGTTAAGCACTGGAATAAATTGCCTAGGGAGGTTGTGGAATCTTCATCATTGGAGATTTTTAAGAGTAGGTTAGACAATCACCTGTCAGGAATTGTCTAGATAATACTTAGTCCTTCCGTGAGTGCAGGGGACTGGACTAGATGACCTCTCAAGGTCTCTTCCAGTCCTATGAGTCTATGATTTAGAACATACTGAGCATTCAGATAGTTGAAGCCTTCTACCACCTCTAGTGTGGTTAACAGAACTGGGATTTCCCCATAAAATGACTCTTCTACTGTGGCTTCCTGATCTCCTTGAGAGGAGTGCCTCTGGATGCATCTGCATGTATACCCTCAGAGTTAAGGATCTCTCTATCCAATACAGATCTCTTCCAGGCTTTCCAAAGACCAGAGATTGTACTGTTTTGCCCACTGCTTTCAATATCTGCTTAGTAACACCCAGTTTTGTTTTTTCTGTATCCATGCTATATCTAGATGACATTCAGCATGTTAGGATCACTTTTATCTGCCTTTTTCCTCTGCAGAGAGGTCTTCCTTTTAGCAGAAGTTTGGTTGTGGCTTTACCATGCAGCTTTACTGTGCTCCTGCATTATTAGACTTGGGGTAGGGCAGCTCTTAATTTCAACTGGCTGATGTCCCTCCTGGCTCAATCAACCTTTCTCTTGTCCTGGTTGTGCCCTGCATGATTCTAACTCCTTTTTTTCTGCTGACTGCTTCAGTCTTCAAGGTCACCAGCTCTTTATCTTTAGCCATGCTGGACTTCAATTCGTTAGACCTTAAGCAAGTTCTAGAGCAGGGGTGGGCAAACCTTTTGGCCTGAGGGTCATGTGACAGGTTGGATCACAGAACCCCCCTTGGGAGTTGCCACCCGATGTGCCAAGACTACTTCTACCCCTGCCTTTTCTGTCAGCTTGGAGCCCCAGCACTCTGTCCTGCTGAGCCAGACACTTCCGTCTGCTCCAACAAAGACCCAGGGTCTGAATTACTTGCCTCAAAGCTGCAGGTTTACCTGAAAGCAGCTAACAGAAGTGTTCTTGTCTTTAACACTCTGATGTCCAACTCCCAATGGGGTCTAAACCCAAATAAATCCGTTTTACCCTGTATAAAGCTTATGCGGGGTAACCTCATAAATTGTTCGCTCTCTATAACACTGATAGAGAGATATGCACAGCTGTTTGCTCCCCCAGGTATTAATACATACTCTGGGTCAATTAATAAGTAAAAAGTGATTTTATTAAATATAGAAAGTAGAATTTAAGTGGTTCCAAGTAGTAACAGACAGAACAAAGTTAGTCACCAAGCAAAATAAAATAAAATGCGCAAATCTATGTGTAATCAAACTGAATACAGATAATCTCACCCTCCGAAATGCTTCAGTAAGTTTTTTTATCAGACTGGACACCTTCCAGGCCTGGGCACAATTCTTTCCCCTGGTACAGCTCTTGTTCCAGCTCAGATGGTAGCTAGGGGATTCTTCATGATGGCTCCTCTTGCTTTGTTCTGTTCCACCCCTTTATATATCTTTTGCATAAGGCGGGAACCCTTTGTCCCTCTCTGGGTTCCCACCCTCTCCTTCTCAATGGAAAGACACCAGGTTAAAGATAGATTCCAGTTCAGGTGACATGATCACATGTCACTCCAAGACTTCATTGCCCACTTGCCAACACACACGTATACAGGAAGACTTACAGGTAAAACACAGCCATCTGCAGACAATTGTCCTGGTTAATGGGAGTCATCAAGATTTCAAACCACCATTAATGGCCCACACTTTGCATAATTACAATAGGCCCTCAGAGTTATATTTCATATTTCTAGTTCCAGATACAAGAGTGGTGCATTTATACAAATAGGATAATCACACTCAGTAGATTATAAGCTTTGTAATAATACCTTACAAGAGACTTTTTGCATGAAGCATATTCCAGTTACATTATATTCACTTATTAGCATATTTTTATAAAACCATATAGACTGCAACGTCACAGGCCACATCTGGGAATAGAAATTGTATGGCCGGTCATGAATGCTCACAAAATTTGGGTTGAGGTGTGGGAGGGGGTGAGGGCTCTGGTTCGGGCTGCGGGCTCTGGGGTGGGGCCAGAAATGAGGAGTTCAAGATGTGGGAGGGGGCTCCGGGCTGGGGCGGGGTGTGTGTGTGAGGGCTCCGGATGGGGGTGCGGGCTCTGGGGTGGGGCTGGGGATGAGGAGTTTGGGGTATAGGAGGGTGCTCCGGGCTGGGACCAAGGGGTTCAGTGGGTGGGAGGGGGATCAGGGCTGGGTCAGGGGGTTGGGGCACGGGGAGGGAGTGAGTGCTCTGGCTGGAAGTGTGGGCTCTGGGGTGGGGATGGGAATGAGAGGTTTGGGGTCCAGGAACGTGCTCCAGGCTGGGCACAAGGGGTTTGGAGGGTGGGAGGGGGATCAGGGCTGGGGCAGAGGGTTGGGGCATGGGGCGAGGCTCTGGGTGGCGCTTACCTTGAGCGGCTCCCAGAAGCAGCGGCATGTACCTTCTCTGGCTCCAATGCAGAGGCACGGCCAGGCGGCTCTGCATGCTGCCCTGTCCACAGGCACCGCCCCTGCAGCTCCCATTGGCCATGGTTCCTGGCCAGTGGGAGCTGCGGGTGCAGTACTTGGGGTGGGGCCAGAGTGCAGCGTGGTGCCCCCTGGCTGCCCCTATGCATAGAAGCCCGATGGGGCCATGCCGCTGCTCCCGGGAGCTGCGTGGAGCGGCCCCTGACCCTGGTCCCCGGCTGGAGTGCCAGAGCAGAGCAAGCCTCAGACCCCGCTCCCCAGCAGATGCTTGAGGGCCAGATTAAAATGGCTGGCAGGCCAGATTTGGCCCACGGGCCATAGTTTGACCACCCCCGTTCTAGATATTAGTCCTCTCCTTTTGCAGCATTAAACACTGCTGTTCCTCAGTGTCTTTTTTAATCCTGAGGTGGACCAGGTCCTGTTCCCACTGAAAACCCTGATAAGCTCCTTTGAAGAGCACATCTTTTTGAGTTCCTGTAAGGCCTTGACCCTTTGGGCCTCTTGGAGTGTTGAACTGAACTGTGACTTCTTCTTTGACCCTATCTTCTAATGTCTCTCCATTCCAGCAAGGGTTGGGTTTGTTGAGTAGTTGTACAGGCTACTGCCATTACTGTAGCTCCTATAGTCAATTCAATCTCTGTATTGGTGGCTGTTGATACGGGATCCATCATCAGGTGATTCATGCACACCTTTACCCCATCTTCCCAGATTCTTGAATCCTTACCCCATTTCCCTATGGGGATACCAGCTTTCTGGTCAACTGTCATCATGCTTTCTGCATTAATATTGATGCTTGTGTGTTCATCATTCCTCTCTGCCCTCTTCTGGACTATCATCCTCAGTTCTCTCAGTTCCTCTATTTGCTCCAGAAGGTGGTTGCTGGCTCGGAAGGATTCTTGTAGCTTGGTGTTGAGGTTATCCCACTGTCCTTTAAGCATCTCCTTCTCACTCTGTTGTTGCTGCAGCTCCCAGCTGAGCAATATGCTTCTGTCCCACAGACTCATCTGTTGGATCTCTGATGTCTACATCTGGTCCTGGAGGGCTTGTAGATCCACCTTGTTTTCCTTACACTGGCTCTGTAGCTGGAGCTGCACCACAGAGACGTTCCACATGGCTATCTGTAGATCCTGTTGCAGTATCAGATTACAAAACTGCAGAGATTTTAGCTCTTCATTTTTCCTCTGCTGGGTCACAATAGTCTTGGCCCTGCTGGCACTATAAAAAGCTTCCTTCTCTTTTAACTCCTTGGTGAACTTGTCTAGCTCCTCTTGGAGCTGGGAGACTTCATCTTTCTTTGTTACCTGCAAGCTTTGCAGCTGCTCCTTTAGCAACCTCTCTAGCTCCTGAGCCTCAGCTACAGTGTTACCAATACTCCAGAGTCAACCTTCTCTGGGTCCTCTGTATTCACCCCAATACTGATCTTTTTCCTGTGGAAACAACCCTGTCTCCCAATTTCTCCCCATCTCCTACCGTGCATCTTTTCCACTGTGCGTTACCACCCCACTTTCACCCCACCCGTCTTTCTGACTCACCAATTCCACCATCGCTCTTTTGAGTATACCTGGTTTGCCTGATTCTGGGGTCTCCTTTTTTCCTCTTGTTGCTACTCATTTCTCTGAGAGGGCAATGCCATTGTAAATGCCCTTCCACCCTGCAGGCAAAATATATCACCATTCCCTTTCTTTGATAATGAGCAGAGTATCCCCCGGGCCCCTTGCAGTACCTATCACGCCCCCTGTTGCCCTGAGTCACTTTTGCCATCATGGTTTGTATAGAGGCAGGTCATTCCAGTATGTCCAAATTGCCCACAGGCATTACATTTTCTTAACTAGGCCTCATGCCTCTTAGGCCCTGGAGGAGTTTCTGTGGATCTTCCTGTAGTTTACCTCAGCAACTCTGTCTTTTCCCTACTTATTCACCCAAGGGAAAGCCTTTCTTAAGTGTCCCATCTGTCCACAAACATAACATCTCCTTAGCCAGGCCTCAGGCCTCCAGCCCACTGGATCCCTCTTGTCTACCCAGTAACTGCAAACATTTATGCTTCTTTTCTGCAGGATCCATAACTAGTACTACTGCTGTTCCTCTAGCCTGGCTAGCCACTGTTGCAATTCCAGCCACACCGGCAAACTGCCTCCACTTGGTGGGCCCGTCTGACCCCTTTCCTTTTGATTTCCGCGACAGCCAGGCTTATTTGGATGCTGTCATGGTTGCTGAGCTTCCTGCCAAGCCTGAGACAGATGCTTCTGGAGTCGCTGTTGCTGCTGCAGCTGAAGTACATCCAGGAATACAGCCTGCTGTTGTTGGGGGGCCTGCTGGGCCTCTTGTTGCCCTTTGGCTAGTACTCGCTGAGTTTCAGCAGAGCTGAGCTGCTCCTGGAATAGAACTCTGTTCAGCTCCTCCATTGTCCCCTTTTTTCTAAGTTGTGACTGGGTGCACTCGCCTCTCGTCAGCACCTCCTATCAGGTGGGTGCGATCCTGTCCTCTTTCTTTCCACTTTTGGCACTCCCGTCAGCTCACTAGGCAGGTCCTCAGTGGCTCTCTGCCCCAGCTCCCAAGCCAGAACGCTCCTGGGGTGGTTGTGGTAAGAAATCGTTCACTAGATGGTCCGTCTTCCCTTAATCCTTTAAATTTCAGCCATCTGCTTGGGTCTCTAAACAATCCTTGCTCCCTTCTCTGGATTTAAGCCACTTCCCCAGTGGCCTATGGAAGCACCCAGGTCCTCCCATTACTCTGAGTCCCAATCCAGGAACCCCATGAACAGTAGCCATGTACTGCTTCCCTTAATAATTGCTGCTGCACTCTCTGGGACCTGGTACTCTTTATATACCTTGCACTGTTCTAGGTACACTCTCAATTGGCTATTATTGCCTGTTCAGTAGATTCACTCCCTGACTAATCTCATGCCTATATACTCAGGTATGAAACATGTATCCATTCATGATGTCAGCTCTCAAATTTTCTGTCATTACTGCTCAGTCCCCTTATAATAAATGAAAGGGGGGGGGGGGGGTGTAACTCCCTTTTATGGACACCCAGCCAGCCAGTTAGCTATAAAATCCCTGTTAGTAGCTGTTCTCTACTTGCTTTACCTGTAAAGGGTTAAAAAAGTCCATAGATAAAAGGAAGGGAGTGGGCACCTGACTAAAAGAAGGCTAGAACTTTTTAAAATTGGGAAAAAACTTCCCCCTTTGTCTGGCTGGTTATTCTCCCGGAGATCAGGGACAGGGTTGGAACGATGCTGTAAAAACGTGTGCCAGGTATGAAAATCATCAGATCATACCTAGAAACTACTCATTTGTAACCCCAGATATGTAAGTAGATCAGGAAATGTCTAGGAAGATGCAATTAGGTTTATCTCTTTTATTTCTTTATGGCTTGTGGACTCCTCTGTGCTAACCCCAGGTGCTTTTGTTTTGCTTGTAACCTTTAAGCTGGACCTCAAGAGAGCTATCTTGATGCTTAATTTTTGTAATTGTTTTTTTTTAATCTAGCAAAAAGCTTAAGTTCCAAATGTATTTCCTTTCCTTTTGTTTTCATAAAATTTACCTTTTTTTAAGAACAGGATTGTATTTTTGTGTCCTAAGAGATTAGTGCATATGTTGTTTAATTAGCTGGTGGCAACAGCTGATTTCCTTTGTTTTCTTTCTCAGCTCTTCCCTGGGTTCTCAAAGGGGTTTTTGGCACTTGAGTGGTGGCAGCATCTACCCATCCAAGGTCAGAAAAAAGCTGTAACCTTGGGAGTTTAATACCAGCCTGGAGTGGCCAGTATTAATTTTTAGAATCCTTGCAGGCCCCCAACTTCTGCTGTCAAAGTGCCAGCGTGGGGAATCAGCCTTGACACCCCTTTAAACAAAATCCCATCTTGCATACAGAGCTCATCCCTCATCTGGTAATATATGGTGACCTCTTCTGAGACTTGCTTCCTGGAGTAGGAACTGTTATTACTATTGGTAGCACTATGATCTGTCTTATGTTGGATTTCCTGGAGCCTTTCATCTGAGATGTGGAGGTATTGTAGTACATTGGTAAACTATCTCCTGTTCCATAGATCCAATGGTGGTGTACTCTGGAAGGTATGTCTTACTCAGTGTATCTGCTACCAGTAGTGACTTTCCTGGTCAGTACCTTATGTTCATAATACAGTGCTGGATTCTCAGTAACATGTATTATGGTTGCATGGGTGCACTCAGCAGTGGCATAATCATGATGCTTTCTAATGGCTTGAGTTCAGACTGCATATCCACTTAATGCTCAAAGATGAATTGGTGGAATCATTCCATATCAAAGAGCACTGCCAGTAGATCCTTTTCTATCTATATCCCCTTTTTGTGTCTGTCAGTCACTGGAATCCCTTCACATCCTTTGGTCTGGACATTTTTTAATGGCTCTCAGTTTCTCATAGTTCTAGCCATCAGAAAACAACAGATGTCTGTAGGGGACCTCAGTTCTTCTCAGCTTCAGCTTGTTGTCATTCAGCCTAACATTCCACTCTTGGCACCTGTTTAAGGAGTTGTCGTCACAGCTTGGTATCATGATTCTAGATTGCTTCTTTCTTGACCTTTCCTACAGTACTACAATATGTCATCAGCAAGAATGTCATCAGCTACTGGGAGTCCCTTTAGTGCCTGGTTTACACTGGAACATTTCTGGGCCGGGCTGATGTGCCTAGGCATTTGTAGCCATTGGTACCTGTCAAAAGGTGTGGAAGGTTGTCAGGTGGCTGGATGGCTCATCTAGCTCAATATGCCATAAGCCATTCTTGACATCACATACAATGAACACTTTTGCCCTGGATAAATCAGGTAATATGTCCACAAACATTGCTGATGGGTTGTGATTTCTTTTCAATGCTCTGTTAAGTGGTTTTCGATCAGTGCAGATCCTCAGTTTACCTGAAGGTTTTCTCATCAGTACTAGGCTGCTGTGAATTCTGTGCTATTTCAACAGGTGCAATGATGATTCATCTTTGCAAGTTGCCCTCTAGGTGTCCATCTCCTTGAAATATGTTCTTACACTCTGTTAGAATCCTGGATAGGGCCCATGGTGACTGTTCATCTTACTCTCTTGCATTGAGGATAGTCTAGTGTTGCACTGTGAGTGAACACGTGGCTTGCACTGCCTTGTAGACCAGAGTGTGATGTGCTCCTGTGTGTCATCTACAATAAACTCCAAGTGATAATGTCTTTGGTTTCTTATTGACAGCCTGAATTTGCCCAGTGGCCTCAGAATGGTTTTGTTGTGTATCACCGTCATTTCATCACATTTCTCCAGTCTAATATTGCCGCTTATCAAAATTGTTGGGATTATACTGCAGCTAGCTCCACAATCCAGCAAGAATTGAATTGGTCATTGATCTAAGAGCATAGTGCAAGTGTGGCAGTTGAATGACTGTCAGACTTTTTCTTCAGTGTGTGTATATGGAGAGTGTTTGTATCTGCTAAAGTCAAACTGCAGATATTCTTTTCATTAGAATTTCTGCATCATCCCACCGCTCTAGTCCAAATGTTGCAGATTGTATGGATGGTTTTATCCAGTTGAATAGAAAATTACATTCAGCTAAAACAAATGGTTGACTTTTCAAGCCTTTAACTAAAATTGATATATTTAGTTATAAAACATGGTGTCACTTTTTCCTCATGAAGAATTTTTATTTAATTCTACAAAATTTGAGTTTCCCATGGACTACAAGTGTGATAAATACACAATGTCCTCATATACAGTACATCTATGAATTGTATCCAGCTATAATTCTAGTAGTCTTAATACCTTTGTTTCACTTTTGAATATGTTTTATACTAGCACTTTTGTCTTATAGCTTTGTTGTTTCAAAAATAGAACTAATTTATGTTAAATAATGATAACAGACTGATATAACTTGGAAAATTGCTAATCACCTGCTGTTTTACTTATTTATCAAATAAGGAACTGCTGTTTAATGGCTTGCTGTCCAGAGGATTATAGTTTCCTATCTCTTTACAAGCAAAGACCAGTAGCCATTTGTCTCCAGAAGACAGGGGAATTATAAATTCCTGGCTCTGTGCCTAGTGTTGGTGAATGAATGACTACTAAATATATACAGCTGAACTCTGAAATCTAGTGTACATTATTTAGCAACAGCTATAGGGCTCTGTGTCACGGTACCTGGCAGTGGCTATACAGAGAAAAACTTCCAAATCATTATTTTTTCTAAAGTGATGACCCCCTTGGGAGTATATTGGAAAGAATTCTGTCTGAGTAATGGGTATTAGGGGTTTTGGTACCATTCCCACCCAGATTTTAAGAAAAATATACATGAATGACCTTGCATACTTTACTGTTTTGCAAATGGAACTAGAGGTTGAGAAGTTCTTTAGAGAATCTTCAAAATGCAATAAATGACTTTGTAGTTATTATACTTTCAATCTTTGTCTTAATATTTCTTATATGTATTAAAAAGATTTGTTTTCAGATTTGAAAATATTCAAGAAACAAAGGGATTCAGGAAGGTAATATAAAGAATTCAGCATTAGCATCAGTTCAAAATTTAGTTTTATTAGTCAAATTATCAGGCTGAGTGTTACTCTCATTAGCCATCGAGTTCACTGTTTGTGCCCGCTCTCAAATGGGAGTCTTCACTTTTGTATTTCTGATGGAAATGTTTGTGCTTAAAAGATTTAATACTGTAGGTTTCATTATACTCTGAAGTACTTCCTGTCTGTGTCACTTCTGGATTATCACTAATAAAACACTTACCTCCATTGCAGTCACATGCAGCTGCCAGCTGTCTGTGCTCTCTGCTGTGGCCTGAACCATAATGTGAAATATGGTCAGAACTGCATCCCACCTCTAGGAGAAAACAAAGGGAAAGGAAGAAAGAGTAAGTGAAACTCCTCAGTAGTGAGTGTTTGTTCTCATTGTACATCCTTAGTTTCTAAGGATAGAACGAGAAGCAATGGGCTTAAACTGCAGCAAGGGAGGTTTAGGTTGGACATTAGGAAAAAGTTCCTAACTGTCAGGGTGGTTAAACACTGGAATAAATTGCCTAGGGAGGTTGTGGAATCTCCATCTCTGGAGATATTTAAGAGTAGGTTAGATAAATGTCTATCAGGGATGGTCTAGACATTATTTGGTCCTGCCATGAGGGCAGGGGACTGGACTCGATGACCTCTCGAGGTCCCTTCCAGTCCTAGAATCTATGAATCTATGTGCACTAGAGCAGCCCCAGAACAGCCTATGACATAGAACAGAATCATAGGATTGTTGTAGGAATGGGAGAAGGGAAAGAGACTGTTTTGGAAATTGTCAAAGAAGCCTAAAAAATCAAGGAAAGTTAGTCACATTGCAACTTATAGGTGTAATTTATTAGACCCTCACACATTTCCATGTTGCTACTGTCATAACTATAAAGGGAAGGGTAACAGCTCTCCTGTGTACAGTACTATAAAATCCCTCCTGGCCAGAGACTCCAAAATCCTTTTACCTGTAAAGGGTTAAGAAGCTCAGGTAACCTGGCTGACACCTGACCCAAAGGACCAATAAGGGGACAAGATACTTTCAAATCTTGGTGGGGGGAAGGCTTTTGTTTGTGCTCTTTGTTTTGGGGGTTGTTTGCTCTTGGGACTAAGAGGGACCAGACATCAATCCAGGCTCTCCAAATCTTTCTGAACAAGTCTCTCATATTTCAAACTTGTAAGTAAACAGCCAGGCAAGGCGTGTTAGTTTATCTTTGTTTTCTCAACTTGTAAATGTACCTTTTGCTAGAGTGTTTATCTCTGTTTGCTGTACTTTGAACCTAAGGCTAGAGGGGGGTCCTCTGAGCTCTTTAAGTTTGATTACCCTGTAAAGTTATTTTCCATCCTGATTTTACAGAGATGATTTTTACCTTTTTCTTTAATTAAAAGCCTTCTTTTTAAGAACCTGATTGATTTTTCCTTGTTTTTAGATCCAAGGGGGTTGGATCTTGATCCACCAGGAGTTGGTGGGAGGAAGGAGGGGGGATGGTTAATTTCTCCTTGTTTTAAGATCCAAGGGGTTTGGATCTGTATTCACCAGGGAATTGGTGAAGAGTCTCTCAAGGCTACCCAGGGAAGGGAATTAGCTTTGGGAGTGGTGGCAGCAGACCAGATCTAAGCTGGTAGTTAAGCTTAGAAGTTTTCATGCAGGCCCCCACATTTGTACCCTAAAGTTCAAAGTGGGGAAGCAGCCTTGACAGCTACGTGTACACTTTCTTTTCTGCCCACCAAAACCAGCTGTCTATCCCCATTTCTCAGCAAATATTTATTAGCAGAATACTAGAGTACACTTTTAAAAAAATCCATAAACAAAGTACATTTTATGCCTTTCTTTTTTAAATTTTTGTTTACTAACTAATACATGAAATTCAGAAATTCCGAATAAACCTCTAAGTCATTAATGCAGATTGATTAGGTTCTTTTGGACGAGATTACTGCTCTAGTAGCCTTAAATAAAAAGCTGCAAAAGTGGCAGGAGAAAGCCACTCTGGGAGTATCACATGAAGAGAAAGACAGATAGGAGAGCCTTCAACAAAGGAAGTCATGGTGATCTCAGAGATAGTCAATATCAATAAAATAGACTTCAGTAATGAAAAATAGTTCCTAGTTGTGATGTGTTACTCAGTGCTGAAGACTGACAGCAATATGCAGAGCTAAATGGCTCTAATGTCATTGAGGAGAAATCAAGGCCAGGTTTGATTCTTGCCCCCACAGGGGGAGCTGAAGGTATGAAGAGCTGGAGTTTCTTTGACTTTGGTTTGCTTTTGAATTTCTTGATTCTCTCTTGCTGCTTGTTCCACCTTCCTTCAACTGAGCATATTAGTGATGCCATGGTTTAGTGCTCCCTATAATGGTACTTGAATCTTTATGGATTATTGCCTGCTTGGGTAATAGTGCAAATAATACATGTTCATTTTTGATTATTTGACTAAATAATGCCCAATGCAATTTCAAAAAGTAAAAAATCCCAAAGATGTATACGTGCACAGGCACAAGCTATCATGTTTACCTACAACGGAATTGGTAGGTAAGATCCCATGGGAAGCAAGTCTAAGGGGAAAAACAGTTCAAGAGAGTTGGCAGTTTTTCAAAGCGACATTATTAAAGGCACAAGAGAAAACTATCCCACTGTGTAAGAAATAAAGAAAGTATGGCAAAAGACCACCATGGCTTAACCAGGAGATCTTCAATGATCTGAAACTCCAAAAAGAGTCCTACAAAAAGTGGAAATATAAACAAATGACATAAGTATGTAGGGACAAAATTAGAAAGGTCAGGGCACAAAACGAGACTAAACTAACTAGAGACATAAGGGGTAACAAGAAAACATTCTACAAATACATGAGACGCAAGAGGAAGACCAAGGACAGGGTGGGCTCCATTACTCAATGGAGGAGGGGGAAATAACAGAAAGTGTGGAAATGGCAGAAGTGCAAAATGACTTTTTGGTGTCAATTTTCACCAAAAAGTTATTAACAATTTGACATCTAATTTAAAATGAAAATGAGATAGGGAAAGAACAAGTTAAAAATTACTTAGGCAAGTTACATGTCTTCAAGTCACCAGGGCCTGATAAAATACCTCCTAGAATACTCAAGGAGCTGACTGAGGAGATATCTGAGCCATTAGCGATTATCTTCTAAAAGTCATGGAAGACGTTGAGATTTCAGACGACTGGAAAAGGGTGAATATAGTACCAATCTATAAAATAAGGACAACCCTGAAAATTAGAGACCAGTCATCTTAACTTCCTTACCTGGAAAGATAATGGAGCAAATAATTAAGCAATCAATTTGCAAACACCTAGAGGATAATAAGGTGACAAGTAACAGAATGGATTTGTCAAGAACAAATTGTGTCAAACCAATCTGATAGCTTTCTTGGTCAGGGTAACAAGGCTTGTGGATATGGGGGAAGTGGGTAGATATGGTATATTTTGACTTTTGTAAGGCTTTTGATACTGTCTTGAAAGACCTTATCATAAACAAATTAGGGAAATACAACCTAGGTGGAATTACTATAAGTTACAGGCTGGAAAACTGTTCCCAGAGAGTAGTTATCAGCGGTTCACAGTCAAGCTGGAAGGGACCAGTTTTGCACCCAGTTCTGTTCAGTATCTTCATCAGTGATTTAGATAATGGCATAGAGAGTAAACTTATGCAGTTTGCGGACAATATCAAGCTGGGAGGGGTTGCAAGTGCTTTGGAGGATAGGACTAAAATTCAAAAGGAGCTGGACAAACTGGAGAAATGGTCTGAAGTAAATGGGATGAAATTCAACAAGGACAAATGCAAAGTACTCGATTTAGGAAGGAACAATCAGTTGCACACATACAAAATGGGATATGACTGCCTAGGAAGGAGTACTGCGGAAAGGGATTTGCAAGTCATAGTGGATCTCAAGCTAAGCATGAGTCAACAGTGTAACACTGTTGCAAAAAAAGCAAACATCATTCTGGGATGTATTAGCAGGAGTGTGGTAGGCAAGACACGAGAAGTAATTCTTTCTCTCTACTCCATGCTAATTAGATCTCAGCTGGATAATTGTGTCCCGTTCTGGGCGCCACATTTCAGGAAAGTTGTGGACAAATTGGAGAAAGTCCAGAGAAGAGCAACAAAAATGACTAAAGATCTAGAAAACATGACCTATGAGAGAAGATTGAAAAAACTGAGTTTGTTTAGTCCAGAGAAGGGAAGACTGAGGGGGGACATGATAACAATTTTCAAGTACGTAAAGAGTTGTTACAAAAAGGAGGGAGAAAAAATGTTCTCCTTAACGCTTAACTCCTTAAAGTTGAGGATCTATCGAGACATCTAGATAGACTTATGTGTAGTGCTGGGAAGGAGCCGGTGGTCGTGGTACATGTAGGTATCACTGACATAGGGAAGGATAGGATAGAGGTCCTGGAGGCCAAATTTAGGCTGCCAGGTAAGAGATTGAAGTCCAGGACCTCCATGGTCACATTCTCTGAGATGTTCCCAGTTCCATGCGCAGGGCCAGTTAGACAGCCAGAACTGCAAAGTCTCAATGTGTGGATGAGACAATGGTGTAGGGAGGAGGGGTTTAGATTTATTAGGAACTGGGGAAACTTTTGGGAAGGGGACCCTATACAGGAAGGATGGGCTCCACCTAAACCAAAATGGAACCAGATTGCTGGCACTTAACATTAAAAAGGTCATAGAGCAGTTTTTAAACTAAGGGCTGGGGGAAAGCTGACAGGTGCAGAGGAGCACATGGTTCAGACATCCCTTAGGGGAGGATCTATTAATAGAAATCTCTATGTCCTAGTGAGGACAAGAGGATGGAAAATGATAAAATACAGGAAGAGTCAGATCATAAACAGTCAAATAAAAAAGAGTCCCATTCATTACATTGTGAAATGGCAGACAGCTAAAAGGAGACAAGTTTTTTAAGTGCTTATATACCAATGCTAGAAGTCTAAATAATAAAATGGATAAACTAGAGTGCCTCATATTAAATGAGGATATTGATATAATAGGCATCACAGAAACTTGGTAGAATGAGGATAATCAATCGGCTACAGTAATACCAGGGTACAAAATATATCAGAAGGACAGAACAGATTGTGCTAGTGGGAGAGTGGCATTATATGTGAAATGAAGTAAAAATCGTAAATGAATCAAACTGTACCATAGAATCTCTATGGATAGAAATTCTGTGCTCTAATAATAAGTATGTAGCAGTAGGGATATATTACAAACCACCTGACCAGGATGGTGATAGTGACTGTGAAATGCTCAGGGAGATTAGAGAGGCTATTAAAATAAAAAACTCAATAATAATAATGGGGGATTTCAATTATCCCCATACTGACTGGGTACATGTCACCTCAGGACGGGATGCGGAGAGAAAATTTCTTGACACCTTAAATGACTGCTTCTTGGAGCAGCTGGTCCTGGAACCCACCAGAAGAGAGGCAATTCTTGATTTAGTGCTAAGTGGAGCACAGGATCTGGTCCAAGAGGTGTATAGCTGGACCGCTTGGTAATAGTGACCATAATATAATTAAATTTAATATCCCTGTGGCAAGAAAAACACCACAGCGGCCCAACACTGTAGCATTTAATTTCAGAAAGGGGAACTACACAAAAATGAGGAGGTTAGTTAAATGGAAATTAAAGGGTACAGGACCAAAAGTGAAATCTCTGCAAGCTGCTTGGAAACTTTTTAAAGACACCATAATAGAGGCTCAACTTAAATGTATACCCCAAATTAAAAAAACATAGTAAGAGAACCAAAAAAGAGTCACTGTGACTAAACAACGAAGCAAAAGAAGCAGTGAGAGGCAAAAAGGCATTCTTTAAAAAGTGGAAGTTAAATCCTAAAGAGGAAAATAGAAAGGAGCTTAAACACTGGCAAATGAAATGTAAAAATACAATTAGGAAAGCCAAAAAAGAATTTGAGGAACAGCTAGCCAAAGACGCAAAAAGTAATAGCAAAAAAAATGTTAAGTACATCAGAAGCAAGAAGCCTGCTAAACAACCAGTGGAGCAACTGGACACTCAAGGTGCTATAGGAGCACTCAAGGATGATAAGGCCATTGCAGAGAAACTAAACAAATTCTTTGCATCAGTCTTCACGGCTGAGGATGTGAGGGAGATTCCCAAACCTGCTGCTTAGTGATTCATCTGGGATATGGGATACTCAGGTCAAGTCCTTGCTCTGCTTGATTTAGAGCAGGAACGTGACTGTACATCCCAGCTGAGTGCCTTAGCCACCGGGCTATAGCCCCATCAATAGTTAATTATTTATACAGAAAGGAACAGCAGCTCTCGAGGCTTTATAGCAATGGCTAGGGCACTCAGCTGCGATGTCGGAAATACATGTCCCAAGTTCCTATTCCAAATCAGGCAAAGCAGCGCCTTGAACCTTGGTTTCCCAAATCGCAGCTGGCATCTCCTGCATTTTCGCTCTGATTTTCTCTGAAATTTTTTAGAAGATCTACTTTTCATTCCACCGTGGAATGAAAACAAATGTTGAAGATATTTGTGAAGCCGAATTTTTGTTTTCCATCCAGCTGTACCTATTAACATTTTAGAATGGTAAACGGTACTGGATAAAGAGTTACAGAAATTTGGGACAAACTAGATAAAGAATCTACTCCTTGCCCAGATTTGCAATGTTATATAATAACTGTAGTGATAATAAGAGTAAAATAATTCATAATGAAATGCAAAGAGAATAATAAATGCTCAGAACTAAGCCAAAGTGAACAGGCCTGTGTGCAAGCAATGAGAGGAGATTAAAAGTATCTGGTTGAATATAATTCAGGCAAGGCAGAGGTGATGCTGCTGGGTAGAACATCATGTTCTGGAAAACTGGTCAAACCCACAATTTCATTATAACCAGACAACATCTGTCCTCTGACTATTAAGGGGCAGAAGATTGTGGTTTAGTTTGCACAGCCATGCGAGGTAATATGGGGCATAAGGCACCCTATACTCCCTTGCACTAACAATTTAAATTGCAAGTAGCAGCATGGGAAAGAGTGGCTCTTTGTGGCTGCTACATGTCTTCCCCATTCTGAGTGCAAAGAGATGGGTAGTGGGTGGAGCTTTGATTCCATCTCCCCAAAACATGCCAGCTATCATAGTATGACTATTATAACTACACCTGTGTGCTGTTGGAAGTATGCCACACTAGTTACAAACCTAGAACTGGGTACTTCCCCAGCAGGAGAAGGAGACACTCAAAAGGCAGACTTACTTAGAGTGATTGGTTCTAGGGGCTTGTGGCAAAGCTAATAATTGAGCACTGAATTAATAAGTCATCTAAATGCTCATATTCCTCAGCAATCCTGGGTACCTAAACACCTTCTGGAGCTAGCAATACCTTTTTATCATCTTCAACTGGCCATGAGGTTGCACACTTTCCTGTTGGATGTGAACCTGGCTATGGTGAGACATATATCCATCACTTCCACACTTGACTGCTGCAACAGACAGGACCTGAGACTAAAAATGTTATCAATGATCTGTTTCCAAGTCAATGATAAGTCAGAAGAAAATGATCTTGAATGCTTTATGGATCAATGTCCTAACAAAGCACAAGATGGGTTGTTAGTTGGTGTCTGCTACAGACCACCAAATCACATTAGGGAACAGAATGACCGCCTCCCTAGGCACCTAACTATAGTGTGTGGGTAAAAAAGCTGTGTGATCATGGGAGACTTCAATATGAATGACATATATTGGTGATCTCATGCTGCCAGTACTGAAACATCTTTGGAATTTCTAAACAGTATAGATGACAATTTCCAGACTCAAAAAGTGTTGAAGCCAACACAGGGAAATTCTTTGTTAGACCTTGTCTTAACAAATAGAGAGGAACTGATCACAGAACTAAATATAAATGGTAGTTTAAGTATAAGTGATCATGACTTGATCACATATATAATGTGCAAACAGAATAAAGTTCAGACCAGTAATATATACACTTAGTTCTTTAATAGGGCCAACTTCAGAAAGCTGAAAACAATTATGAGATAAGTAAGCTGAGAGGAAGAATGTAATCAGAAAAATTTGAATTATAATTGAGAATCATTTAAGAACACCTTACTAGTGGCCCAGAAAAGCCATACTCCCACAATGAAGGAAGTAGGCCATACTGTTTAAAAACCTGACTTGGTTTAGAGGGGAAGTGAAGGCAGCTATAAAAATAAAATATATGTAAAATATATGTAAAATATATTTTATTTTTATAGCTGCCTTCACTTCCCCTCTAAACCAAGTCAGGTTTTTATATATATATATATATATATATATATATATATATATATATATATATATATATATATATTATATATAATGGAAAAAAGGGGAAGTTGATAATGATAAATATAAATCAGAAATTAGGAATGGTAGAAAATAAGCACAAGGTGAAATCTATGACCAGCAGAGTTACGCCAATAAGAGAGGGTTTTTTAAATACATTAGTAACAAAAAGAATACTGACAATGGTATTGATCCATTACAAGATTGAAATAGTAGCATTATCAAACATAACGCAGAAAAAGCAGATATGTTCAATAAATATTTGTTCTATATTGGGGCGGGGGATGATATACTCTCATTATATGGTAATAACATGTTTTCCATTCCACTAAGATCTCTGGAGGATGTTAAATTGAAGCTATGAAAGTTAAATATTTTTAAATGAGCAGGTCCAGATAACTTCCATCCAAGAGTTTCAAAGAGCTGGCTGAGAAGCCTGTTGTACTCTTAATACTGATTTTCAATAAGTCTTGGAGAACTGGGGAAGTTCCAGGAGACTGGAAGATAGCTAATACTGTGCCAATTTTTAAAAAGGGTAAATGGGATGGCCTGGGTAATTATAGGCTTGTCAGCCTGGACATCAATCCCAGGCAAGACAATGGAGCAGCTGAAATGGGACTTGATTAATAAAGAATTAAAGGATGGTAATGTAATTAATGCAAATCAACATGGGTTTATGGAAAATAGATCCTGTCAAACTAACTGGATATTTTTTATGAGATTACAAGTTTGGAAGATAAAGATAATAGTGTTGACGTAATATACTTAGACGTCTGTGAGGAGTGTGACTTGGTGCTGCATGACATTTTGATTAAAGAACTAGAAAGATATAAAATTAACATGGCATATGTTAAATGGATTAAAGACTGACTAATTGATAGGTCTCAAAATGTAACTGTAAACCAGGAATTATTGTTGAGTGGGTCTGCTTTCAGTGGTGTCATGCAACTATCAGTTCTCGGTTCTACACTATTTAACATTTTTTATCAATGATTTGGAAAAAAACATAAAATCATCACTAATAAAGTGGGTGGCAGGTTGGAACTCGCTCTCCTGCCAAAGGGATCTGTGGACCAGCGTTCAAGACCCCCATTCCCTGACACTAATGCAATCCTGGAGTGTTTAAACAGGGGAATCTTGAGTAGGAGTAGATAGGTTATTTTACCTCTATATTTGGCACTGGGTGCTACTTCTACTGGAATACTGTGTCCAGGTCTGGTGCCCACAATTCAGGAAGGATGTTGATAAATTGGAGAGGGTTCAGAGAAGAGCTGTGATAGTGATACTCTCAAAGAGCTCAAACAAAGGGCTTATTAATTGGTATGTTTGCATAATTGTGGTAGTATTCATACTCCCTATTAGGCATAAGATAGATAGATAACAGTGTTACTGTATAATACAACCAGTATGGGTACGTCATGACGGATCTACTAGGAGAGGTGTTTACTGAATCCTCATATGTCAACATCAACATGAGAATCCATCATCACTATGTGAGGCAACACCATTTTAAAATCAGTTTATGTGGAGCTAAAGGAGATCTCTGACTATATGTGATCATGTACAATCTGGTTCTTGTGTATATGCAAGCTGCACAGTACTAGACATGTTCTTTCAAATGATGTAAGTAAGTGATGAAAAGAAGAAAGAATTACAGACATCTTGCTATGAAGTGACAAAGATATTCATTTGATACTCTCTATACACATGAGGCAATGTTGATATCAGTCTGAGGAAAAAAAATGATAAGAAGAAGAATTGACAAAATGATTAATGTGGTCTTTGAGAGAAAGGTCTGAATCAAAGGCTCCAAGGCACTTGCTATGACCATGAAATGGGATTTTAACTGAGGACTATAGAAAAGAGGACAGCTAAACCAATAATTAGAAGTTCAGTTTTTTCTCCATTCACCTGAATTTGAAAGAAAGTATTTTTGCAGAGTTGCAGAGGAGTCAAAGTAGGCTGATAAGGAATGTATATATATTTATGAATGATGTGGATGCACATGATGTCACCTACAAGATGTCTGGAGCCAGAAAAGATCACTAGGTAATCTGATTCATGCTCTTTCTAGACTGCGTTGTTGCTGCTGGGGCCCTTCATCCTGGTTTAGCCTCAAATACAATGTTCCTAGTATTATAAACTAAGATTATAATTTTTCATTCAAATACTGTAATTTGTTAAGAGATGTTTCTGATGCTGCGTGGAAACTACTTTCTTAGTGACCTTTGACAAGTAGGTTGGTGAGTTATGACAGGAAAAATAACATGCCTTTTCTTGGAGATGATAGGGTTCTTAAAGGTTAAGTGGACTGCTGCTGTTTGCTACTACTTGTCTCTCTCACCAACAGATGCGGGTTCAATAAAAGATATTACCTCACCCACCTTTTCTTGCTACTATTTGAGTCAGACTAGAAGAGTATCAGCAATGCTAGTGATAATACTGCTTATAGCATTCAGACAATCTTTAAGGAGCGGTTTTTTATCCGTTTTGTTTTGTGTTTGTGCAAAATGTCAAGTGTAAAGTTGGTATTCGGTAACTTCTAGATGACATCCTCAATCTCTGCAGTAGTTAGTCAGAAGCCAGGTAGTAGTAGTAGAATGAAAGGAGGGGGAGCAAAGAAGGGTGACCAATGGGAGATAATTGAGTATGGATATTGGAGATTTTGTTCATACCATACAATAACTAGGGATTTTTTTCAGATATGTTTGAGAAATTGTCACAGGAGACAAGTGTCTACTGCTCAGGATGTAAGAGAAAATAGAGTTGTACAAAAATAAATTTGCACAGCTGATGAAACCAATGAAAATCCTATTTTTGTGGAAAAGCAAAAACTTCCCACCCCTAGGCTCTTATCTTACCCAATTTGCTGTAAGAGAAAGATATGCAATTATCTGGGTGCTTGTCCACATATCTGTTGTAAAATTCATGACTTTACTTCTGGTCTATCTGAGAGATTTCTACTTTGCGACTGTTATACACAGGGCTAGTAGCACCATCTACTACTAAGGTGTGCCAACACTTCCCACTATAAGACCCTGTTTTCAGTTGCTTATAACTTTGAAAAACTTAAGAAATTTTCCAAGCCAGGTGTCTGCCTCAAGCTAATTTTTTTAAATTTAAGCCAAAATTGATCAGCCATTTCTGAGAATGAGACTAGACGAAAATGTGTTGTTTTTCCCATTTTAAAAAATTCTTGCAAACTTTTCCTCTGAATAACTGTAGCACCTGTATGTTTTGGAACAAGGATATGAAATTTGGCAGGGCTGTGACCTTTGTGTCTGGGATGTGCCTTTTCCTTTCCCTCTGATGATCTCCCCAAATTTAGTGAAATTATCAGCCCTTGAAATTATCAGAAGAACTTTCCCTATAATTTATGCTTCCTGGTTGGGGTGGGGCCAGGCACTGGATCTGAAGGCTTGCTTTCACTGCAATAGTTAGCTTGAATTAGTACACTCAAGCTACCCTAGCTTGAGTGAGAGTGACTACACTGTGAAACAATGCTCCAGCTACACAGAGCTACTGGATTAGCAGCTGATGAGTTGTTGTAACTCAAGCTGCTGCATCCCCACTGCATTACTAGCTGAAGAGTCAGCAGAATTTGAGCTTCAGCCCATGCCCCCAAAAGGTCACTGCTCAAGCTTAAAGTAACACTTAACTTGAGCTACAGATTTTTGTGTGTGGAGAGGAGTCAAGTTAGTAGCAACACTTTATTTATAGCTCAAATTAACAATGTAATGAAGACAAGATTTGAAGCCCACCCCCTCCCTAGGCTTCAGAGCCCGAGCTCTAGCTAAAGCCGTAATTTCAAAGAGCTATCTACACTCTTTTTAGAGTGCTAGTGTGAGCCTCACTAGCCTGACTTTGCCACCCGGGGTGGGAAGCTTGCTCCCGTGGGCTCCAAAATGCTGTATAGACATGCCATCAATGACCCCGCCCTACCCGCTGGCACCTAGGCAATGTGGAGAAGGAACTGATCTGATTAAATGCCGAGGGGATAAAAGCCAGACCATGCGGGACATAAAGGAGCACCTTAGGGCAAGAATTCTGATGAAATTAGGACTGGAGAGGAAAACTGTGACTGAGAGTTAGAGGGGCAGATTGCGAGTGACTGGATAATGAAACTGTGACCCGATGGGACCACAGGCTGGGATTGGGTGGGAACGGAGACTGGAACTGGGAACCGGGGTGGCAGCTGTGGTGTGCGAGGAAAACTGGGCCTGGTTGGACAAAAGACTAGGACAAGATGGGAGGGAAGAGGCTGGGGCAAGAAACGAAGGAGAGGTGGATTGAAAACTAAGATTGGATTAGGAACTCAGGGAAGAAGACTGGAACTGGGAGCCAATGGAGAAGGCAGAAGAAAGCCAGATAGGATGAAGAGCCAAGAAGAGGGAACTGGGACTGCCCGGGAAAGGAGACTGGGATTGGCAATGGGGAGGGAGAGAGACTGGGATTTGGGATGGAAAGTGAGACTCAGACAGCAACCCCAGTGGGAGAGATTAGCAGTGGCTGCACAAGGAGACTGGGACAAGGAGCTGGGGTGGGGAAGAGACAGGACAGATTTGGATGAAACAGGACAGAAGGGTCTGTGCCCACTAGAGCACACAGCATCCAGAGCCTGGACTGGAAACCAAGATTCCTGAGTCTCAACATTCCTCTGCTGTCAGCAAATATCATAGAATCATAGAATATCAGGGTTGGAAGGGACCTCAGGAGGTCATCTAGTCCAACCCCCTCCTCAAAGCTGGACCAATTCCCAACTAAATCATCCCAGCCAGGGCTTTGTCAAGCCTGCCCTTAAAAACTTCTAAGGATGGAGATTCCACCACCTCCCTAGGTAACCCATTCCAGTGCTTCACCACCCTCCTAGTGAAAAAGTTTTTCCTAATATCCAACCTAAACCTCCCCAACTGCAACTTGAGACCATTACTCCTTGTTCTGTCATCTGGTACCACTGAGAACAGTCTAGATCCATCCTCTTTGGAACCCCCTTTCAGGTAGTTGAAAGCAGCTATCAAATCCCCCCTCATTCTTCTCTTCTGCAGACTAAACAATCCCAGTTCCCTCAGCCTCTCCTCATAAGTCATGTGCTCCAGCCCCCTAATAATTTTTGTTGCCCTCCGCTGGACTCTTTCCAATTTTTCCACATCCTTCTTGTAGTGTGGGGCCCAAAACTGGACACAGTACTCCAGATGAGGCCTCACCAATGTCGAATAGAGGGGAATGATCACGTCCCTCGATCTGCTGGCAATGCCCCTATTTATACAGCCCAAAATGCCGTTAGCCTTCTTGGCAACAAGGGCACACTGTTGACTCATATCCAGCTTCTCGTCCACTGTAACCCCTAGGTGCTTTTCTGCAGAACTGCTTCCTAGCCATTCGGTCCCTAGTCTGTAACAGTGCATTGGATTCTTCCGTCCTAAGTGCAGGACTCTGCACTTGTCCTTGTTGAACCTCATCAGGTTTCTTTTGGCCCAATCCTCTAATTTGTCTAGGTCCCTCTGTATCCTCTCTCTACCCTCCAGCATATCTACCACTCCTCCCAGTTTAGTGTCATCTGCAAACTTGCTGAGAGTGCAGTCCACGCCATCCTCCAGATCATTAATGAAGATATTGAACAAAACCGGCCCCAGGACCGACCCCTAGGCATTCCACTTGAAACCGGCTGCCAACTAGACATGGAGCCGTTGATCATTACCCGTTGAGCCCGACGATCTAGCCATCTTTCTATCCACCTTACAGTCCATTCATCCAGCCCATACTTCTTTAACTTGCTGGCAAGAATACTGTGGGAGACCGTATCAAAAGCTTTGCTAAAGTCAAGGAATAACACATCCACTGCTTTCCCCTCATCCACAGAGTCAGTTGTCTCCTCATAGAAGGCAATTAGGTTAGTCAGGCATGACTTGCCCTTGGTGAATCCATGCTGACTGTTCCTGATCACTTTCCTCTCCTCTAAGTGCTTCAGAATTGATTCCTTGAGGACTTGCTCCATGATTGTTCCAGGGATTGAGGTGAGGCTGACTGGCCTGTAGTTCCCCGGATCCTCCTTCTTCCCTTTTTTAAAGATGGGCACTACATTAGCCTTTTTCCAGTCATCCGGGACCTCCCCCGATCGCCATGAGTTTTCAAAGATAATGGCCAATGGCTCTGCAATCACATCCGCCAACTCCTTTAGCACCCTCGGATGCAGCGCATCCGGCCCCATGGACTTGTGCTCGTCCAGTTTTTCTAAATAGTCCCAAACCACTTCTTTCTCCACAGAGGGCTGGTCACCTTCTCCCCATACTGTGCTGCCCAGTGCAGCAGTCTGGGAGCTGATCTTGTTCGTGAAGACAGAGGCAAAAAAATCATTGAGTACATTAGCTTTTTCCACATCCTCTGTTACTAAGTTGCCTCCCTCATTCAGTAAGGGGCCCACACTTTCCTTGACTTTCTTCTTGTTGCTAACATACCTGAAGAAACCCTTCTTGTTACTCTTAACATCTCTTGCTAGCTGCAACTCCAAGTGTGATTTGGCCTTTCTTATTTCACTCCTGCATGCCTGAGCAATATTTTTATACTCCTCCCTGGTCATTTGTCTAATCTTCCACTTCTTGTAAGCTTCTTTTTTGTGTTTAAGATTGGCAAGGATTTCACTGTTAAGCCAAGCTGGTCGCCTGCCATATTTACTATTCTTTCTACACATCGGGATGTTTTTTTCCTGCAACCTCAATAAGGATTCTTTAAAATATAGCCAGCTCTCCTGGACTCCTTTCCCCCTCATGTTATTCTCCCAGGGGATCCTGCCCATCTGTTCCCTGAGGGAGTCAAAGTCTGCTTTTCTGAAGTCCAGGGTCCATATTCTGCTGCTCTCCTTTCTTCCTTGTGTCAGGATCCTGAACTTGACCATCTCATGATCACTGCCTCCCAGGTTCCCATCCACTTTTGCTTCTCCTACTAATTCTTCCCGGTTTGTGAGCAGCAGACCTAGAAGAGCTCACAAATTCCTCCAGTACTTGCACCAGGAAATTGTCCCCTACACTTTCCAAAAACTTCCTGGATTGTCTGTGAACCGCTGTATTGCTCTCCCAGCAGATATCAGGGTGATTAAAGTCTCCCATGAGAACCAGGGCCTGCGATCTAGTAACTTCTGTTAGTTGCTGGAAGAAAGCCTCGTCCACCTCTTCCCCCTGGTCTGGTGGTCGATAGCAGACTCCCACCACAACATCACCCTTGTTGCTCACACTTCTAAACTTAATCCAGAGACTCTCAGGTTTTTCTGCAGTTTCATACCGGAGCTCTGAGCAGTCATACTCCTCTCTTACATACAATCAGGGGCGGCTCTAGGCACCAGCAAAGCAAGCACATGCTTGGGGCAGCGCATTTGCAGGAGCGGCAGGGATCCAGCATGGGAGCTGAGAACCAACAGGGGGCCCTGGGAGCTGTAGTTCTTTGGTTAGCTCCCTGCCTATAGAGCCAGCCCAGGAGCGAGGGAAAGAACTACATTTCCCAGCATTCCCTTGGCCACTACCAACAGGAAAGAGGGGGAGGGAGTGAGGAAACTGAGACCTCATGCTGCAGCCTGCTATGAATGGAGAGCTGCACTGTGAGTAGGGATACCATATTTTAACATTCAAAAAATAGGACACTCCATGGGGAGGGAGGGTAGCCCCACCCTGCCACCATCCACTCCCTCCGACTGCCCCCCACAGAAACCCCAACCCATCCGACCCTTGCCCCAACTGCCCCCCAGGACCCCACCCCCTATCTAAGCCCCACTGGTCCTTGCCCCCTGATTGCCCCCTCCCGGGACCCTACCCCCTATCTAAGCTTCCCTTCTCCTTGTCCCCAACTGCCCCCTCCTGAGACCCCCCCCCAACTTCCCCTTTAGGACCCCACCCCTTACCTGTCCCCTGACAAACCCCTGAGACTCCCATGCCTATCCAACTGCTGCCTGTCCCCCTGACTGCCCCCCCAAACCCCTGACCCATCTAACCCCCCCTTCTCCCTGCCCCTGACTGCCCCCCCGAACCTCCACCCCATCCAAGCCCCTCTACTCCCTGTCCCTTGACTGTCCCCGCCCGGAACCCCCTACCCCTTCTCCAACCCCCCAGCCCCCTTACCGTGCCACTCAGACCAGCGTGTCTGGCTTCACGCAGTGCCAGACACACTGCTGCATACATGCTGCCATGCTCCCCTGCAGAGCTACAGCCCCCCCCACCCCCCCAGCACCTGCCTTCCAGATTTGAACACCCCAAAATTCAGGAGTGCTCAAGCTCAGTTTGGGCAGCTGTTACTTCATTTCTCCCAAATCAAATATACTGATCCACTGTAACTTGCTGTAGAAAAAGTAGGATAAAATTGAGCAAGAAATGCTTCCCAGTGGTTATTAGGACTGGAATTGCTATTTTCAACAGCCATTGCCGTTTGTTTGTTTGTTTGTTTGTTTGTTTGTTTGTTTGTTTGTTTGTTTGTTTGTTTGTTTGTTTGTTTGTTTAAAAGGAAGACAGTGATATTGCATTGGCAAATTCCCCGTAGAAAGAAAGAGTGGAACAAAAGAATAATAAAGGCACCTCAACTTTTCCTCATTTATGTAGGACAGTCTTATAATATGCATCCAGATATCCTCCAATCACAGAAGCTGAAAATGGTTCCACTTTACTGCAGTTCTGTAACCATATGGGAACCAATCCTGTCTGTGTTCTGTGCACATCTAAAATTCCTGCTGAATGACCTGCCCTGGGAGCAAGTTACCAGTGACCCAGGGCTGCGGCGGAAGGAGGATGCAGGTTGCGGGGGAGAGCCCAGGGCTGGGGCGGCAGGAGGTGTGTGTGGGGGGCAATGGTGGGGGGGTAGGAGGGAGCCCAGAGCTGGGGCGGCAGAGTGTGTGTGTGTGTGGGGAAGAGCCCAGGGCTGGGGTGGCAGGGGGGTGCAGGTGATGGGGGAGAGCCCAGGGCTGGGATGGCAGGGGGGTGCGGTGAGGAGCCCAGGGCTGGGACAGGGGGGCAGCCAACATTTTTTTTGCTTGGGGCGGCAAAAAACCTAGAGCCAGCCCTGCATACAATGCAACTCCCCCACCTTTTCTGCCCTGCCTGTCCTTCCTGAACAGTTTATATCCATCCATGACAGTACTCCAGTCATGCGAATTATCCCACCAAGTCTCTGTTATTCCAATGACATCATACTTCCTTGACTGTGCCAGGACTTCCAGTTCTCCCTGCTTGTTTCCCAGACTTCTTGCATTTGTGTATAGGCACTTAAGATAACTCACTGATTGTCCCACTTTCTCAGTCTGAGACAGGAGTCCTCCCCTCTTGCACTCTTCTGCTCGTGCTTCCTCCCGGTATCCCATTTCCCCACTTACCTCAGGGCTTTGGTCTCCTTCCCCCGGTGAATCTGTGGAGCCCACTGACAAAGTGTGTCCCTCATCCCACCCCCAATGCTGGTCCACACAAAGGATGACACCCTACTATTGCTCCTAATTACTCCATTAGCTCAAGTGGCAGAAATCTGTGTGATGGGTTTAAAGGTGAAAACCCTGCTGATGACCCATGTACGTGTCAATATGATGCCATAGGATGGAGTTTATTTTCAGTATGCTTTTTTTAAAACCCTAGGAAATTACACACAAAACATCCATTTTAATAGAACATTATTAAGGTCATAAAATCAGGCACTCAAAAGTTTGGAAGGGCCAGAATTAAAGTTGTCTGTGCAACATTAATTCAGTTCCCTTGTGTATGTGTATTATGATACTGTCTTTACTTACATGATCACAAACTATTTTTTCCCTGCCACATTCAGGAAGGACTTGTTCTAGAATAAATCAGGGCTGTATAGTAAAGAAAACTGTTGTCCATAGGACCGCTGACACATTTGTTACAGAAGGTGGTAGGTGTATAGTGAATAGAGCTGTGTGAGTTGCTGACATTTTCAGTTCACTGGCAGTTCTGAAACATCAAATTAAAAAATATTCAGTTAAACCAAAACAGAAACTGAAATTGTTTTGGAATGTTCTGTTAATCAAAAGAGTTGGAAAAAAATCATTACAGGTTGAAAAAAAAACCACATTTCATTTCAAGTACTTTTAATAAAAGCAAAGGACATGAAGGGATAGATTCACGAAAAACAAGGAGAAGCCCCACCCCATCCGCATAACCTTTAGACCAGTAGTTAGAACAGTCACCTGCAGTGTAGGAGACTCAGGTTTTAACCCCACTCTGTAGCAGGGAGTAGAACCCAGGATTCCCCGCCTGGGCGAGTGCCTGTCGCCATGCCTTAGTGGATCATAACTGAGAATACCAGATTCAGGCCAAACTGCCAAGAAATAGGGCAAACACATCCCAAAGCTATATCAAACTAGCAACAAAAGTGGATTTCTGTCTCACCACACTGGCTAACAAGAAGTCAGAAATGCAGTCTCCTTAGGTATCCCAGCCCTTGTTCCAATACTCAGACACTAGACTTAATGATGAATGGTTATTTAAACCCAATTTCATCAAAGTTTTCTTCTAATCCCAATGGACCAGCCACATACCCAGGTCATTATATAACTCAGACCTTACTCAATTATCACGCGATTGCCAATCCTTTAGTATCTAGTATCTAAAGGTTTATTTATAATAAAAAAGAAAGAGGTGTGTTGGCTAGACTGGATGTAAACTACATAGTCAATATTCATAACTTCAGATACTAAAATGATACATGAATACAAACAGGATAATCTTATTCAGAAAACCGTAACTTTTCCATTGACACCTTACATGATATACTTTGTACAAGATTTGTTTCAGTGGAATAACAGTGGTAGCAGCAATGATCTACATGGTGTGACAGACCCAGACCAGTGGGGTACAGGAGTCTGGTAGAGGGCAAATATACTGGTCACTTGATGAGTAGTTTTCTGTTCCCTGAGTGACCAGAGCAGGGGCTGCACTAGAGTAATCAGGAACCTGCTAGAACCAGTTAAGGCAGGCAGGCTAATTAGGACACCTGGAGCCAATTAAGAAGAAGCTGCTAGAATCAATTTAGGCAGGCTAATCAGGGCACCTGGGTTTTAAAAGGAGCTCACATCAGTTTTTGGTGTGAGTGTGAGGAGCTGGGAGCAAGAGGTGCAAGGAGCTGATAGTGAGAGGGTGTGCTGCTAGAGGACTGAGGAGCACAAGCGTTATCAGAGACCAGGAGGAAGGTCCTGTGATGAGAATAAGGAAGGTGTTTGGAGGAGGCCATGGGGAAGTAGCCTAGGGAGTTGTAGCTGTCATGCAGCTGTTACAGGAGGCACTATAGACAGCTGCAGTCCACAGGGCCCTGGGCTGGAACCCGGAGTAGAGGGCGGGCCCGGGTTCCCCCCAAACCTCCCAATTGACCTGGACTGTGGGTTCTTCCAGAGGGGAAGGTCTCTGGGCTGTTCCCCAACCCACATGGTGAATCTCTGAGGTAAGAAAATCTGCCAATAAGCGCAGGACCCACCAAGATAGAGGAGGAACTTTGTCACACTGGTCATATTTTAATCATACAACATCACCATGTCCTTCTCTGGCCCAATAACTCTTCAAGTATTTCAGTTTCAACAGCACAGCTTGTGAGAGGCCCACCCCACACAAACCCTTTTGATAATGTATCTAGATAGAATAATCAACTTGTTTCATTTTAATAATTTTCATTTTTGTTCTTTTTTCATTTTGGCTGAAACAAACAGAACCAATGTGAATTTGCAATTTTTTTTCCAGTCAATCTGAATCTGCATTTTTTTGAAAAAAAAAAAAAAGTTTTGTCCAAAAAATTTCAACCAGCTGTAGTAGCAAATGAGGTAGGGGACAGCAAGAAGAGAGGTCTCATGGTTAAGGTGGTTGACTGTAACCTTGAGGAACTGTATTTCATCTCTGCTTCTGCCACAGAATTCCTGTGTGATTCTGGGCAAGTCACTGAAATCAAACTTTTCACATGTGATCACTAATTGTGTGTTCTTCATTTTCTGGGTGTCTGAGTTGAAACCTTGGGGACTGATTTTCAGAAGTGCTGAGCGCTCACAGCTGTAACTGAAGTCAATGGGAGCTGTGCTTTGAACATATACATTGCTATATAATGCTAAGTATTCTGAAAAAATCTGGCTTTAGGTGTCTCTAACTGGGCTTCCAAAATTAATGGATACCTATTTTGAATGTAATTTCTCTGCCTCAGCACCTGTAACATGGGGATAATAATGTAATCCCACAGGGATTTGTGAAGCACTTGCACATTATAGTGATGAACACCATGGAAAAGCTCACAAAGAAATGAATGAATATGTCTTCAAAGCAGGGTTTAAAAAGTGTGCAGTAAATAAGTCTAAAGTCACACAGTCAACAATGAGGATAAAACAAAATATTGAATACCTGCCCCTTAATTGAGCACCATCCATCCTCTGCACTGAATGAGACAGGGGTCCTGTGGAAAAAAAAGTAGGTGATAACATAATTAAAGTCTGTATCATAATGCATATGCAGAAGGGGGATGAATTAAGCTGCATGATGAACCTTAATACTGGCATTTCCTAAATTTTAAGCGCTTGACTTTTTAAACTTAATAATGTTCTTTAAACATCTATTTTTGTTTGAAATAAATAAGAGTGTCAACAATGATAGAGAAAAATTTTCCTTGTAAGAGACAATATATGTGATTAACTGTTTTAAATAACCCATTTGAAGTCAATATTCTCAATCATGGAATATAATGTTTGAATTTTTTAATGTATAGGTAATGTAACCGGATGATTTGGGGAAATACTTAGTTTCTCTCTGAAAAACCTTTGGTCTGATCTTCCTGTTATATGTGTACAAACAAATCTATTGAAGTCCATCGAAAGAACTGCCCTACCTCTCTATGAATAATCAATCTAAAAATATCTTGGAATGAGATTTGTGGTGATGCTATTGCTTACATTTCTCCTTTGATACATATAACTTTCTCAGAGGACGCAAACAATCTTCCACGATTCATCAAAATCAGAATGAAAGTGACAAGCAAGCAGCTGAGCAGTATTGCCCTCAGACAAAGAAGATACTTGTGGTATCTGCAACCAAAGAGATTGTTAAATGCATAAGAGTATATTTGGTGTTTAAATTTCATGAAAATTAATGGGATGTTACTTGCTTGTTTTCACTTATCTAGTAGCAAATGTAGTAGCAAACATTTACATTGTGTATACCCCAGCAACTAAATAACCCATCAGACGAGAAAGAGGCTATGTTCAATGCAAATGAAGAACTCTAACAGAAAAGAGATAATTTCAAAGCAAGTGATCATTATGTGTGATGATCAGAAGTCAAAGACTCAAAACACATTCCTCACTCTCTGTCATCAAAGGAAAAGCCCACGTTGGTAGTGACCCTGTCAGCTTGTTTTCTGTGAGAAGAAGCTATAAGTAGGGATTCAAGGAAGGATCCTGCATCTCTGGACTATTTGGACTCTTAAAGGGAAGTATACCAGATGCAAAGCGGAGATCATAGAATCATAGAATATCAGGGTTGGAAGGGACCTCAGGAGGTCATCTAGTCCAACCCCCTGCTCAAAGCAGGACCAATTCCCAACTAAATCATCCCAGCCAAGGTTTTGTCAAGCCTGACCTTAAAAACCTCTAAGGAAGGAGATTCCCCCACCTCCCAAGAGACAATCTGTTTTGTTTATTACATCACTGCCACCATTTGGAATTTCAAACTGTGACTCAACTGTGCATATATTTTACCTGCTTTAACCTCTCTATAACTCTCATTTCCTTTTCTTAGCTAATAAACCTTTAGTTAGTTTACTATAGAATTGACTCCCAGCATTGTCTTTGGTGTAAGATTTAGAGCAGGGGTAGGCAACCTATGGCACTATGATTTTCAGTGGCACTCACACTGCCCAGGTCCTGGCCACTGGTCCGGGGGGCTTTGCATTTTTAATGTAATTTTAAGTGAAGCTTCTTAAACATTTTAAAAACCTTATTTACTTTACAGACAACAATAGTTTAGTATCAGAGGGGTAGCCGTGTTAGTCTGAATCTGTAAAAAGCAACAGAGGGTCCTGTGGCACCTTTAAGACTAACAGAAGAAAGTGTTTAGTTTAAACACTTTAGTTATAGTTTATAACTATAGCTATAGTTTAGTTATATATTATAGACTTATAGAAAGAGACCTTCTAAAAACGTTAAAATGTATTACTGGCACGCGAAACCTTAAATTAGAGTGAATAAATGAAGACTCGGCACACCACTTCTGAAAGGTTGCCGACCCCTGATTTAGAGTATGGATTGATCTGGCTGGGGTAAGTGGCTGGTCTTTTGGGACTGGAAGCAATCTAAATGGAATGTGATTTTTGGTGTAAGTGACCTTTATCACAAAGTCAGTTTGTCTGGTGGCAAGATAGACTGAACAGTCTGAGAGGACTGTTTGTGACTCCATGGTAAGACTGGTATAGTGATCCAGGAAGTCACATTTGTCACTTGGTTGGTGAAATGTAATTATAGAACACACCACCAGGTTGGGGTGTCTGTCCTGCTTTCTGACACTCTGCCCTGAGGTAGGCACTCATGGTCAGGAGCCATTCCAAACAGTGTGACACCGAAGCCAGAAGGGGACCATTCTGACCATCTAATCTGACCTGTGTAACATAGGCAAAAGGACTTCCCTGAAATAATTCCTAGAGCTTTGTAGGAAAAAAAATCCAATCTTGATTTAAAAAAATGTTAGTGATAGAGATTATGTATAACTGACCCATCCCATCTCCATCATTATTTACCACTCCACCAATTTTGTATCATCTTAATTTTACCTGCAAAGATTTTATATTTTCTTCCAGATAACAGATAAAGATATTGAATAGCATCGAGCCAAGAGCAGATCCCTGCAAGTCCCCAGTAAGAAACCTCCATTGAATGACAATTCCCCATTTACAATTTTTTGTGATCTATTACTTAACCAATTTTTAATATATTTAATATGAGCTATATTGTTTTTTGTATAGTGCTATTTTAACAAAAATTGTCAGACTATCATGTGCCTCATAGAAGTTTAAATATATTATGATCGAGCCAGGGGCGTGGAGAGCCTGCGGCCTGGCTTGTTACCAGAATCTCAATGGCTTTCTTGAATAGGCGACTGGACTTGCTGTTAACCCAAGTAAACAGAGCAGTCGAGCAGCGGCACTTCAGATACAGACTAACACGGCTACCCCCTGATACTTGACACCATGCAAGGCACTAAATTTAGCCATATGGAGTGGAAATCCATCAACCTCAACAAAAAACTTGCACAGATACAGACAGACATCATCTTCCTCTCCAAATGCAAACAGATGGACATCATCCCAAATGGACTGAAGGTAAAAAATCCATTGCAATCAACATACTACACTGACTATGGTGAGAGACTGTGCCACACACTCTCAAAGAAACTGAGGAACCACCTGATCAGTATCCTGTACAGCAGACAGGAGAAGATCAAGAATGAGCTCTCAGAACTGGAGACTCTCATACAATACCAACCTTCCACACAAACTTCCATGTGGCTGAACTTTACAAAAATGAGACAAGCCATTTACAATGCACACTTCACTTCTCTACAGAGGAAAAAGGACAGTAAGCTATCTAAACTCCTACCTGCCACAGGGGGCTACAACAGTGGTACCCTCAACTCATCTAACAACATTGTCAATCTTTCCAACCACACACTTAGCCCAGCAGAAGAGTCTGTCCTATCTCGGGGACTCTCTTTCTGTCCCAACATCCCCACGGACACGATACAGTTCTGCGGTGATCTGGAAGCCTACTTTTGTCGTCTCCGACTCAAGGAATATTTTCAACGCACCACTGAACAGTGCACTGACCCACAGGAACCCTCCTACCAACACTACAAGAAGAAGAACTCTGCATGGACTCCTCCTGACGGTCGAAATGACAGACTGGACCTCTACATAGAGTGCTTCCGCAGACGTGCACAGGCTGAAATTGTGGACAAACAACATCACTTGTCCCATAACCTCAGCCGTACAGAACGCAATGCCATCCACAGCCTCAGAAACAACTCTGACATTATCATCAAAGGGGCTGACAAAGGAGGTGCTGTAGTCGTAATGAACAGGTCGGATTATGAACCGGAGGCTGCCAGGCAACTCTCCAAGACTACATTCTACAGGCCACTATCCTCTGATCCCACTGAGGAATGCCAAAAGAAACTACAATATCTGCTCAAGAAATTCCCAACTACAGTACGGGAACAAATCTACATGGACACACCCCCAGAACCCCGACCAGGGGTATTCTATCTGCTACCCAAGATCCATAAACCCGGAAACCCTGGACGCCCCATCATCTCAGGCATTGGCACTCTTACAGCAGGATTATCTGGCTATTTGGACTCTCTCCTCAGACCCTACGCTACCAGCACTCCCAGCTATCTTCGAGACACCACCGACTTCCTGAGGAAACTACAATGCATTGGTGTTCTTCCTGAAAACACCATCCTGGCCACCATGGATGTAGAAGCCCTTTAAACCAGCATTCCACATGAGGATGGACTACAAGCTGTCAGGAACAGTATCCCTGATGAGGCCACAGCAAGCCTGGTGGCTGAGCTTTGTGACTTTGTCCTCACCCACAACCACTTCAGATTTGGGGACAACTTATACCTTCAAGTCAGTGGCACTGCTATGGGTACCCGCATGGCCCCACAGTATGCCAACATTTTTATGGCTGACTTAGAACAACGCTTCCTCAGCTCTCGTCCCCTAGTGCCCCTGTCATAACTATAAAGGGAAGGGTGACAGCTCTCCTGTGTACAGTGCTATGGAATCCCTCCTAGCCAGAGACTCCAAATCCTTTTACCTGTAAAGGGTTAAGAAGCTCGGGTAACCTGGCTGACACCTGACCCCAAGGACCAATAAGGGGACAAGATACTTTCAAATCTTGGGGGGGGGGAAGGCTTTTGTGTGTGTCCTTTGTTTAAGGCGTTGTTCGCTCTTGGGACTGAGAGGGACCAGACATCAATCCAGGTTCTCCCCATCTTTCTAAACAAGTCTCTCTTATTTCAAAATTGTAAGTAAAAGCCAGGCAAGGCGTCTTAGATTTACTTTGTTTTATCAACTTGTAAATGTACCTTTTACCAGAGTGTTTATTTTTGTTTGCTGTACTTTGAACCTAAGACAGAAGAGGGGGGTCCTCTGAGCTCTTTAAGTTTGATTACCCTGTAAAGTTATTTTCCATACTGATTTTACAGAGATGATTTTTACCTTTTTCTTTAATTAAAAGCCTTCTTTTTAAGAACCTGATTGATTGATTTCTCCTTGTTTTAAGATCCAAAGGGGGTTTGGATCTGTATTCACCAGGAGTTGGTGAAAGGAAAGAGGGGGGAAGGGTCAATTTCTCCTTGTTTTAAGATCTAAAAGGGGTTTGGATCTGTATTCACCAGGAGTTGGTGAAAGGAAGGAGGGGGGAAGGGTCAATTTCTCCTTATTTAAGATCCAAGGAGTTTGGATCTGTATTCACCAGGGAATTGGTGAAGGTCTCTCAAGGCTACCCAGGAAAGGGAATTAGCTTTGGGATGGTGGCAGCGGACCAAAACTAAGCTGGTAGTTAAGCTTAGAAGTCTTCATGCAGGCCCCTACATTTGTACCCTAAAGTTCAAAGTAGGGATACAGCCTTGACATGGTGGCAGCGGTGGGATCGTTTTAAACCCAAAAGCCAGTAAGAGATTTTTTTTCTCCTTCTAGCTGCTTGGAGAGCAGAGCTGAAGGTAGATGCATATCTTATCTCTCCTTGCCTGAAGGCAGAGGTGTTAAGTTTTTTTAACAAGGTCCTTTGTTAAGAGAAGTGTTCCAATAAGTGAGCAAACTTTGATCTGGTAAAGGTAATTTACAAGCTGAATTTTTTTTTTCTTTTTACATCCTCGGAAGTAGCTAGTTAGAAAGTCTCTGTTAACTCAGCAGCACTCAGCAGGAGCCTAAGCTAAATACATCCCAGTTTCAGTCAACTGCAGAGGGTGTGACCCAGCACAAGAAAACAGGAAAATGACTACCAAAGACGCAGCTAACAAAATAGAACTGGCCAGACTAGAAGCAGAAGAAAATGAGAGAAAACATCAGAGACTGCTTGAAATTAAAAAACTCGAGAAAGAAGCTGAAGAGGAGGCCCACAAGAGAGAAATGGTGCTGGAAAAAGCCAAACATGACAGAGAAGAGAAAGCCAAACAGGAGGCCCATGAAAGAGAAGAAAAAGCCAATCAGGAGGCCCATAAAAGAGAGATGGAGCTGAAAGAAAAAGAGATGGAACTGGAAGCAGCAAGGACTAGGCAGGGTGCATCAGACCATCCTAACAACTCCTTTCCAGGTACCACTTCCCATCCCAGGAAATTCCCCACCTACAAGGCAGGCGATGATACTGAGGCCTTCTTAGAAAATTTTGAAAGGGCCTGCCTTGGATACAACATTCCTCCAACCCAGTACATGGTAGAGCTGAGGCCGCAGCTCAGTGGACCCTTAGCAGAGGTGGCGGCTGAAATGCCTAGGGAACACATGAACAGTTATGAACTTTTTTAAAACAAGGCCAGAATCAGAATGGGGCTAACACCTGAGCATGCCCGTCGGCGGTTCAGAGCCCTAAGGTGGAAACCTGATGTGTCATTTACCCGACATGCCTACCACATTGGGAAAAATTGGGATGCCTGGATATCAGGAGCAAATGTTAAAACTACGGAAGAGTTGCCCTTCCTATTGCAAATGGAGCAGTTTTTAGAGGGTGTTCCTGAGGAAATAGAAAGGTACATCCTAGATGGGAAGCCCAAAACTGTAACCGAGGCGGGGGAGATTGGAGCCAAATGGGTGGAGGTGACAGAAAAGAAAAAAGCTAGTAGCAGTTGGAGCGAATATCAGAAGGGGCAAGCCGAAACAAAACCTTATCACCGGGGACAACCCAAGGCCCCACCCACATCCCAAGGGAAACCCCAGACGCCTTCTCACCCCACCACACCAGTCTCCATCAACCAACATCACCCCGGTGATACCTTAGCAGGGCAATGTTTTAAATGTAATGAACTGGGGCATATAAAGGCTCACTGCCCCAAGAACCCCAACCGATTACAGTTCATTACACCCCAATCACACCAAAGAACCCCAGACCCAGATGCCTCTCTCATACCCTCGGAGCGAAGGGAAACCTTGAGAGTGGGCGGAAAGAAGGTTATCGCTTGGAGGGACACTGGGGCACAAGTGTCAACTATCCACCAATCCCTAGTGGACCCCAAACTCATCAACCCTGAGGCTACAGTGACAATTCAACCCTTCGTGTCACAGTCTGTAACCTTGCCTACAGCCCAGTTGCATGTCCAGTACAAGGGCTGGTCAGGAATGTGGACTTTTGCAGTCTATGACAATTATCCCATTCCCATGCTGCTGGGGGAAGACTTGGCCAACCATGTGAAGCTAGCCAAGAGGGTGGGAATAGTCACCCGCAGCCAGGCTAAGCAAGCTTTCACCCCCATCCCTGTTCCTGAGCCGTCCACCAGGGCCCCGTCTGTGTTACCGGAGACCCAAACACAGGTGGTGGAACCGGATCCCCTGCCAACGACTGCAACAGCCGTAGTGGATCCAATCCCAGAGACCCAGCCAAAGCCAGTCCCAGAACCGGAACTGGCAACGCAACCAGCACCAGAACCATTGCCAGCACTGAGTCCAGCGCTTGCAACCCCGTCTACAACTCCAATGCCAGAGGGCACCAGCGAGCCTAAACTGGCGGAAGCAGCAGATAACCCTACCCAAGAGGCTCAGCCAGAGCCTGAAATACCACATAGTGCACCAGCGGACAGCGGTTCACAGTCAATGGAAAAAGCCCCAGCACCTGCATCGCTTCCAGAGGGACCAAGCCCCAGTCCACAGTCCAAGGAGGAACTGATGTCTCCAGCATCAAGGGAACAGTTCCAGGCTGAGCAGGAAGCAGATGACAGCCTTCAAAAAGCTTGGGCGGCGGCACGGAGCACCCCACCGCCTCTCAGCTCTTCTAACCGATCCCGGTTTGTTGTAGAAAAAGGACTTTTATACAAGGAGACTCTTTCTGGTGGGCACCAGGAAGACTGGCATCCTCAAAGACAGCTGGTAGTTCCCACTAAGTATCGGGTAAAACTCTTGAGCTTAGCCCATGATCATCCCAGTGGCCATTCTGGGGTGAACAGAACCAAAGACCGGTTGGGGAAGTCCTTCCACTGGGAGGGAATGGGCAAGGACGTTGCTAATTATGTCCGGTCTTGTGAGGTGTGCCAACGAGTGGGAAAGCCCCAAGACCAGGTTAAAGCCCCTCTCCAGCCACTACCCATAATTGAGGTCCCATTTCAGCGAGTAGCTGTGGATATTCTGGGTCCTTTCCCAAAGAAGACACCCAGAGGAAAGCAGTACGTACTGACTTTCATGGATTTTGCTACCCGATGGCCGGAAGCTGTACCCTTAAGCAACACCAAGGCTAAAAGTGTGTGCCAGGCATTAGCAGACATTTTTGCCAGGGTAGGTTGGCCCTACGACATCCTTACAGATTCGGGAACTAATTTCCTGGCAGGGAACATGAAAAACCTGTGGGAAGCTCATGGGGTGAATCACTTGGTTGCCACCCCGCATCACCATCAAACCAATGGTCTGGTGGAGAGGTTTAATGGAACTTTGGGGGCCATGATACGTAAATTCGTAAATGAACACTCCAATGATTGGGACCTAGTGTTGCAGCAGTTGCTTTTTGCCTACAGGGCTGTACCACATCCCAGTTTAGGGTTTTCACCATTTGAACTTGTGTATGGCCGCGAGGTTAAGGGGCCATTACGGTTGGTGAAGCAGCAATGGGAGGGGTTTACGCCTTCTCCAGGAACTAACATTCTAGACTTTGTAAGCAACCTACAAAACATCCTCCGACACTCTTTAGCCCTTGCTAAAGAAAACCTAAAGGATGCTCAGGAAGAGCAAAAGGCCTGGTATGATAAACATTCCAGAGAACGGTCCTTCAAAGTAGGAGACCAAGTCATGGTCTTAAAGGCGCTCCAGGCCCATAAAATGGAAGCGTCGTGGGAAGGACCATTCACGGTCCAGGAGCGCCTAGGAGCTGTTAACTATCTCATAGCCTCCCCCCACCTCCAACATAAAGCCTAAGGTATACCATGTTAATTCTCTTAAGCCCTTTTATTCTAGAGAATTAAATGTTTGCCAGTTTACAGCCCAGGAAACTGATGATGCGGAGTGGCCTGCAGGTGTCTACTATGAAGGAAAAAGGAATGGTGGCGTGGAAGAGGTGAACCTCTCCACGACCCTGGGACGTCTGCAGCGACAGCAGATAAAGGAGCTGTGCACAAGCTTTGCACCGATTTTCTCAGCCACTCCAGGACGGACCGAACGGGCATACCACTCCATTGACACAGGTAATGCTCACCCAATTAGAACCCCACCCTACCGGGAGTCACCTCATGCCCAAGCGGCTATACAAAGGGAGATCCAGGACATGCTACAGATGGGTATAATCTGCCCCTCTAGCAGTGCATGGGCATCTCCAGTGGTTCTAGTTCCCAAACCAGATGGGGAAATACGCTTTTGCGTGGTCTACCGTAAGCTAAATGCTGTAACTCGTCCTGACAACTATCCAATGCCACGCACAGATGAGCTATTGGAGAAATTGGGACATGCCCAATTCATCTCTACTTTAGACTTAACCAAGGGGTACTGGCAAGTACCACTAGATGAACCCGCTAAGGAAAGGTCCGCCTTCGTCACCCAGGCAGGGGTGTATGAATTCAATGTACTCCCTTTCGGGTTGCGAAATGCACCCGCCACCTTCCAAAGACTTGTAGATGGTCTCTTAGCGGGATTGGGAGAATCTGCCGTTGCCTATCTCGATGATGTGGCCATTTTTTCTGATTCATGGACAGAACACCTGGAGCACCTGAAAAAAGTCTTCGAGCGCATCCGGCAGGCAGGACTAACTGTTAAGGCTAAAAAGTGTCAAATAGGCCAAAACAGAGTGGCGTACCTGGGACACCAGGTGGATCAAGGAACTATAAATCCCCTACAGGCCAAAGTGGATGCTATCCAAAAGTGGCCGGTTCCAAAGTCAAAGAAACAGGTCCAATCCTTCTTAGGCTTGGCCGGATATTATAGGCGATTTGTACCACACTACAGCCAAATCGCTGCCCCGCTGACAGACCTAACCAGAAAGAAACAGCCAAATGCAGTTCAGTGGACTGATAAGTGTCAAACGGCCTTTAACCAGCTTAAGGCAACACTCATGTCTGACCCTGTGCTAAGGGCCCCAGACTTTGACAAACCGTTCCTAGTAACCACAGATGCGTCCGAGCGAGGCGTGGGAGCAGTTTTAATGCAGGAAGGACCGGATCAAGAATTCCATCCTATCGTGTTTCTCAGCAAGAAACTGTCTGAGAGGGAAAGCCACTGGTCAATCAGCGAAAAGGAATGCTACGCCATTGTGTACGCGCTGGAAAAGCTACGCCCATATGTTTGGGGACGGCGGTTCCAACTACAAACAGACCATGCTGCGCTACAGTGGCTTCATACCGCCAAGGGAAATAACAAAAAACTTCTTCGGTGGAGTTTAGCTCTCCAAGATTTTGATTTTGAAATACAACACATTTCGGGAGCTTCTAACAAAGTGGCTGATGCACTCTCCCGGGAAAGTTTCCCAGAGTTAACTGGTTAACAATTGTTCTTGAAATAAAACATATTGTTAGTTTTTATATAATCAGTAGTATGTCTAAAGGTACATGTGTTTTATTAACTCTGTTTTCTCCTAGAGCTCCAGGAAGAAATCACAGCCAGTGTGGAACCGGACGTCCAACACTATCTGTGATTTGGGGGGCGTGTCATAACTATAAAGGGAAGGGTGACAGCTCTCCTGTGTACAGTGCTATGGAATCCCTCCTAGCCAGAGACTCCAAATCCTTTTACCTGTAAAGGGTTAAGAAGCTCGGGTAACCTGGCTGACACCTGACCCCAAGGACCAATAAGGGGACAAGATACTTTCAAATCTTGGGGGGGGGAAGGCTTTTGTGTGTGTTCTTTGTTTAAGGGGTTGTTCGCTCTTGGGAGTGAGAGGGACCAGACATCAATCCAGGTTCTCCCCATCTTTCTAAACAAGTCTCTCTTATTTCAAAATTGTAAGTAAAAGCCAGGCAAGGCGTCTTAGATTTACTTTGTTTTCTCAACTTGTAAATGTACCTTTTACCAGAGTGTTTATTTTTGTTTGCTGTACTTTGAACCTAAGACAGAAGGGGGGGGTCCTCTGAGCTCTTTAAGTTTGATTACCCTGTAAAGTTATTTTCCATACTGATTTTACAGAGATGATTTTTACCTTTTTCTTTAATTAAAAGCCTTCTTTTTAAGAACCTGATTGATTGATTTCTCCTTGTTTTAAGATCCAAAGGGGGTTTGGATCTGTATTCACCAGGAGTTGGTGAAAGGAAAGAGGGGGAAGGGTCAATTTCTCCTTGTTTTAAGATCTAAAAGGGGTTTGGATCTGTATTCACCAGGAGTTGGTGAAAGGAAGGAGGGGGGAAGGGTCAATTTCTCCTTATTTAAGATCCAAGGAGTTTGGATCTGTATTCACCAGGGAATTGGTGAAGGTCTCTCAAGGCTACCCAGGAAAGGGAATTAGCTTTGGGATGGTGGCAGCGGACCAAAACTAAGCTGGTAGTTAAGCTTAGAAATCTTCATGCAGGCCCCTACATTTGTACCCTAAAGTTCAAAGTAGGGATACAGCCTTGACAGCCCCTCCTCTACTTGCGCTACATTGATGACATCTTCATCATATGGACCCACGGAAAGGAGGCCCTTGAAGAATTCCACCTGGACTTCAACAATTTCCACCCCACCATCAACCTCAGCCTGGACCAGTCCACACAAGAGATCCACTTCCTGGACACTACAGTGCAAATAAGTGATGGTCACATAAACACCACCCTATACCGGAAACCTACTGACCGCTATACGTACCTACATGCCTCCAGCTTCCATCCAAGACACATCACACGATCCATTGTCTACAGCGAAGCCCTAAGATACAACCGAATTTGCTCCAACCCCTCAGACAGAGACAAACACCTACAGTTCTTATGTCTAGCCTTTAGTAATAATAAAATATACCTACAACAGAATATGAAATCGTTTATATACTGTGCTCAACTTGGAACTAACAAATTCCTCTAAAGTGACTGATACTTTAATACTAGTCCTTCTGTTACATACATTGATTTTAATCATGGATTATCTACTTCAACAATCAAAAAATATGTTTCTGTATTATCATTTGCCTTTTCTTCTGTTCAAATTCTTAAGACTATATTCAGATGTGGAGAGTTGCTTTTTTTTTTATAGCTATGAACAGCTTTGGAATAACGATACAATATTAGACTATTTGTCACAAATTAACGATGTTGAGTGACACATTTCTTCACACTCTTATCAAAATTAGTTGCTAATACTTCTGATTTTTATAAAGACAATATTTCTTATGAGATTTTGAAGGCCATTTTGTATTTCTTAAGAACTTTAGGTGGGTGTACAGCATGGATTGGCAATCTTTGGCATGTGGCCCGCCAGGGAAAGCCCCTGGCGGGCCGGGCCGGTTTGTTTACCTGCCGCGTCCGCAGGTTCGGCCAATCACAGCTCCCACTGGTCGCGGTTCGCTGTCCCAGGCCAATGGGGGCTGCAGGAAGCGGCACAGGCCGAGGGATGTGCAGGCCGCCCTTCCTGCAGCCCCCATTGGCTTGGGACGGCAAACCGCGGCCAGTGGGAGCTGCGATCGGCCGAACCTGTGGATGCGGCAGGTAAACAAACTGGCCTGGCCCACCAGGGGCTTTCCCTGACAGGCCGTGTGCCAAAGGTTGCCCGTTGCCAATCCCTGCTGTACAGTATTTGGGCAGGCACAGTGTAAGTTCTACTGCCAGTGCACAGTGATAATGGATGTTGTCACACAACAATTTTACCCTTTCTTATCCATACCAACTGTTCACTTGATGTTTCCTCTCACTTCCACAGGCACTGTTCTGCTTATCTCCTCTCACTCTGGCCATGTCTATACTACAAACTTATGTCAACTCAGGTTACATCAGCATATAGCTGCTGCAGTTAGTACATTGCTTGTGCATGTACATACTTGGCTCCTTGTGTCAGCAGTGCACGCATATACAAGGAGTGCTTGTATTGCTGCAGAGAGCAGGGCACAATGGGTAGGTATCCCATTGTGCAACTTTGCCCCCATCCAGCACAGTTTTGGCAATCCATGCGGGGGTCAAAAAGAGTTGTGCAGGGGTGACTGGGAGCATGGGGCCAATTTCCCAGTTTGCAACTGTCTCCATTCCATAATGTTATTTGTATCCCATAATTTTCAAGTCTTTTTTTTCAAAATTCCATAAACCCACATGGCCTTCTTTGCTGTCAGCCATCTCTGACGGAAGGGAGCCTGCACAGCTCTGCACTATTGTCATGAGTGTTGCAAGCACAGGATGCCTGATGTTGGATTCTTTGCAGAGCTGCAAGAAGAACCAAATCAGTGGGGAACATGACAGTTCCTAGGAGGACTGATTGCTGTGGGACATAGCAAGAACCAATTCAAGATTGTTGGTGGCATTCACGGAGAAGTTGCAGATGGTGCAGCGCTGCTTTGGGTTGAGAAACAAGCACTGATTGGTGAGATTGCATCATAATGCAAGTTTGGGATGACAAGCAGTGGCTGCAGAACTTTCAGATGTGCAGGCCACATTCCTGGATCTGTGCGCAGAGCTCACCTAAGTCCTCCAGCACAGGGACACCGAAATGAGTGCTGCACTGACTGTGGAGAAGCAAGTGGCTATTGCACTTGCAATGCCAGATTACCAATGTTCAGTCAGCAATCAATTTGGAGTTGAGAATTCACTGCAGGGGCTGTTGTGATGCAAGTGTACAAAGCCATTAATCACCTGCTGCTGTGCAGGACATAGTGGGTGGATTTGCAGCAATGTGGTTCCTGAACTGTAGTGGAAAGATAGACCGCACACCAGACAACCTTGCCACAGAGTACATCAACAGAAAGGGTTACTTTTCTATGGTTATGCAAACACTGGTGGATCAACAGGGATTCCTCACTGACATTAGTGTAGGCTGGTCAGGAAAGGTTCATGATGCTCACATCTTTAAGAACACAGGACTGTTCAGAAAGCTGCAAGCAGGGACTTTCTTTCCCTACTGGCGGATTACCATTGGAATGTTGAAATGCCAGTAGCAAACCTGGGGGATCCAGACTACCTCTGGCTCATCAAACTGTACACTGGGCACCTCAACAGCACCAAGGAACAATCCAACTACCACTTCAGCTGGTTGAATGTGCTTTTGGTCATTTAATGGGTCACTGGCATTGTTTGCTCACCAGATTGGACCTCAGTGAGAAAAATATCCCAATGGTTATAGTTGCCTGCTGTGTCCTGCACAAAGTATGTGAAGCAAAGGGGGTAAGTTTCTGCCAAGGTGTCTGCTGAATTTAAACAGTCATATACAAGGCTTTTTTCCTCTCCACTGTTTCCTTCTCCAGACTGACCACAATGTTCATCCTCCAGGTCCTGTATTCATGGTCTGATGCAGCACTGGCTTGCAGGATATCATGGAACAGGGGTAGCCAACCTGTGGCTCCGGAGCCACATGTGGCTCTTCAGAAGTTAATATGAGGCTCCTTGTATAGGCACCAACTCCGGGGCTGGAGCTACAGGTGCCAACTTTCCAATGTGCCGGGGGGGTGCTCACTGCTCAACCCCTGGCTCTGCCACAGGCCCTGCCCCCACTCCACCCCTTCCCACACCCTCCCCTGAGCCTGCCGTACCCTTGGTCCTCTCCCCTCTCCCCATAGCCTCCTGCACGCCACGAAACAGCTGATCAGAAGGTGCGGGTGGGAGGGGGAGGCGCTGATTGGCGGGGCTGCCGGTGGGTGGGGAAGCTGATGCGGGGCTGCTGACATATTATGTGGCTCTTTGGCAATGTACATTGGTAAATTTTGGCTCCTTCTCAGGCGCAGGTTGGCCACCCCTGTCCTGAAACATGTCATCCCGTGTCCTCATCCTTCTCCTCCTTATGTGGCTCAGTCATTCTGCAGGTGTGGTGGGGGAGACCCTGAAGGCTGCAGTTGCAGCAGCTGAAAATAAGTACACAGAGGTACCATTGTCAGCACATTCACTACAGAAAGTGTAAGTTAAGTGGCTGAAATCATTTCACTTGTTCCCCAAAAGTTTTAAGCACTACATTCTCACTTCTGCTTGGGATTGCTTATACATGGCACCAGACACTGCATAAGCCGTGGTGAATAAGGCCTACTGGGAGAAGAGGAAATGAGAAGGGAATTGCTCAGTTGGAGTATAGAGCAATGGCACTGAATACTGGCATCATTTTCCACAGGCAGTGGTGATTTTAGCTATCTCACTCCTGTGGGTAACAATGGCAGAGAGAGCACAGCTGCTGCTGCTATCTTGAAGCTGTTCAGGCCTGTATGCTGCTAGTCTGTTTACTACAATGGTGCCTGCTGAAATTATTGCTTAGTGGCATGAGAAAGTATCTTACCACAGAGGAAGAAATAAGGCAGCTCTTCTTAGAAACCTTCAGCAGAGTTCCTTCATGAAAGTATCATTGAGATCTCTCAGGAGTATTCAAAGGACATTCCTATGTACATAAACAAACTACTCCTCATGCACTCCCCTCCCTGCCTAACTCTAGATAGGAATGTAGAGCAGATTGCAGCTCTACCTTTGTTGTACCACTACCTCTTAGAATCATAGAATCATAGAATATCAGGGTTGGAAGGGACCTCAGGAGGTCATCTAGTCCAACCCCCTGCTCAAAGCAGGACCAATTCCCAACTAAATCATCCCAGCCAGGGCTTTGTCAAGCCTGACCTTAAAAACCTCTAAGGAAGGAGATTCCACCACCTCCCTAGGTAACCCATTCCAGTGCTTCACCACCTTCCTAGTGAAAAAGTTTTTCCTAATATCCAACCTAAACCTCCCCAACTGCAACTTGAGACCATTACTCCTTGTTCTGTCATCTGGTACCACTGAGAACAGTCTAGATCCATCCTCTTTGGAACCCCCTTTCAGGTAGTTGAAAGCAGCTATCAAATCCCCCCTCATTCTTCTCTTCTGCAGACTAAACAATCCCAGTTCCCTCAGCCTCTCCTCATAAGTCATGTGCTCCAGCCCCCTAATCATCTTCTAGTGAAAGTACAAGCAAATTAATGAAACGTCAAAAGTTTGTGTCCTGGTAGTTTGGCAGTGCCATTCCTGTAATTGAAAATGTATCTACATGCTTACCTGAGGTTCCAGCTGGCTGGACTGCAGTGGAGTCAAAAACAGGTCCTAGCACATTGCAGAGCTGGATCCCCACACTCCTCCTCCTTCTCTTCCTCACTCACCACCTCCTCCTCCTTGCTGTTCATGGAAGGGGCTTGTGACTCTGGCTCCTCAGAGGTATCCATGGTGTATGTGTTGGGGGTGGTTGTGAGGTCTCCACCAAGGATGGCATGCAGCTCTTTGTGAAAGCATCAGGTCTGTGGCTCAGAACCAGGTTGCTTGTTAAGCTCCCTGGCCTTTTGTTAGGCCTGCCACATCTCCTTGACTTTCATGCAGAAACTACTGCTGGTCCCTGTCATAGCACTTCTCCTGCATCCCCTAAGCAATCTGCTCATAGATGTTGATGTTTTATGGCTGGATCAGAGCTGTGCCTGCATAACCTCTTTTCCCCACAGGCACAGCAATTATGCCTGGTTCTTGCAGAGAGTGCTCAATGTTGGGGAAACACTTATTGCATCCTCTTTGGAGCACACCTATATAAAGGCCACTTGCAATTTACCCCTAATATATTACTAATGTTCTTAAATATATAATACTTCATGGACTCTGCAGCCTTCCCCATGCCCTTGTACATAAGATAAAAATGGTTTGTTCTGCTGCATTTAGGGACTTCAGCTCCCTGAGAAATGTATACACTTCCATTTAAAATTACAGTATTCCTATTTCATATTGTTATCCAGTAAACAATTGTTCACAGGATCATTAATTCATTCACAGACACTATAAACAAGTGTGTCCTATTTAGTGAGGGATTACCATTAAAGATGAACTGGCAATTATATCTTTATAATAACAACCACAAAATGCTTCCAGAAATAACGTTGTAATAAAGAGTGATCTGCAAAGAATAGACATTGATATGTAATCAGTATCAGCTTTGAAACCAAAACAAATATAGGTATTTCCATCGTCAACCAGGGCTTGAACAAGTGCTTCATTGATAAGAGGGCTAATTATTTGTGCTACACATGAGAACACCTATAGAAGTTTTACATCTACAGTTATTAATCATGATTTTTGTAGATCACAAGGGAAAGAGTATATTTTGATTTTGTACAGTTTAATCTAATTATTTTAATTGGATTTTCTGCATGACATATGATTACGTCTTGCAGTCTTCTGAGTAATTGTTCGTATAATTTAAAGATTAATGAATATTGTCTATTAGAACTTTGAAATCAATGTTATTGAACAGGAATTTTATGTAAATACCTATGAAAAAATTGCACAAACAAATAATAAAATCTAATCTTGATTAGTATATTTTAAAAAAACCTATTCACTACAAATTCAAACAAGCTTCACAAGTCTCACTTAATAATGGATTAATTCACTGGGTTGAATAATGGCTAAGTGATTGTCTTTATCTCTGGAAGAACATGGACCTTTCCCTATCATATTGTTTCATTGATATTTTATATGTGAAATATTTCTGCATGGAGGATAGATCCATTGATGGCTATTAGCCAAGATGGTCAGGGATGCTACACCATGCTCTGGGTGTCCCTAAGCCTCTGACTGCCAGAAGCAGGGACTATAGGACAGGGGATGGATTGCTTGATAATTCCCCTGTTCTGTTCATTCCATCTGAAGCATCTGGCACTGGCCACGGCTGGAAGACAGGATACCGGGTTAGATGTGGTCATTCTTATGTTCTTATGGTTTTATAGCGATACAGCTGAAATACATCATTTTATATTCATGTGAATTCAGTATTTCCAACTCTAAGCACTCAAGTATAATCAGTCAGGCCTCTAAATATCATTAGATTGGCTTAAAAGTCATAAGATTTTTTTTTTTAATAATGAATTGTGGGATCTTGTCATTTACCTTCTGGTTTCTGAGACTTTAGAATACACTTAGTCACATTTTCAAGCTTTTCTTGAGGGCTAGAAACATACCTTTTAAAATATGACAGTTGAGATTCTTATGTAACCATTTGACTCCAGGCAGTGGGGCTTTAAGAAAAACATCAAATACAATGCGGCTCATGATAAAATTGCAAGAGTTGGCAACATTATGTATTCCAAATTCATTCATAATGCTCCCCCCAAAATGCTCTTGCCACTTCCCAAAAATGCTCTTGCTCCCATTGGCCCATTATTTCACAAAGATATAATTAACTAAAAATAACCTAATTCTTTTAAGTATCAAAGGGGTAGCCATGTTAGTCTGGATCTGTGAAAAGCAACAAAGAGTCCTGTGGCACCTTAGGGTACGTCTATACTTACCTCCGGGTCCGGCGGTAAGCAATCGATCTTCTGGGATCGATTTATCGCGTCTTGTCTAGACGCAATAGATCGATCCCGAATCGATCCCGGAAGTGCTCGCCGTCGACGCCGGTACTCCTGCTCCGCGAGAGGAGTATGCGGAGTCGACAGGGGAGCCTGCCTGCCGCATGTGGACCCGCGGTAAGTTCGAACTAAGATAGTTCGACTTCAGCTACGTGAATAACGTAGCTGAAGTTGCGTAACTTAGTTCGAAGTGGGGGGTTAGTGTGGACCAGCCCTTATAGACTAACAGATGGATTGGAGCATAAACTTTCGTGGGTGGATACCCACTGCATGTATCTCCAGTACATCTGTCAGTCTATAAGGTGCCACAGGACTCTTTGTTGCTAATTCTTTTACTCACTTTAACATCTTTACTCTTAGATTGAAGCATTTGCTTGTCCCACCCTCAATGACTATAGAATTAATGTGGGGAGTGCACATGTCTCCCAGAGCAGTCCATAAGCAGGTAGCTATTACAGTGCTGGTGCATGTGAGCAGCAATTACTATGATGTATAAACAAACCCACTCAATCTGCACAAGAAACAACATGAAAACAAATAGTAAATCTGGACAGTTGCAGATCCAATTTGAAAACCAATTTCACTTTGAGCTTTCTTCAGTATCATAACTAAGAAGAAAAACATTTTTTTAAACTATTTACTCTGTCTCCTTCAACATACACTATATTTTGTGCCAAATTTTGAATAACTTTATTTCCTCTGAATTGATTTTATCTTTAAAAAATTCCTGAAACTGAAATTTAGAAGCAGTTTTGCATGCCCACACAAACACTATCATTTACTAGCTTGGCTTACAACAAAAAAGAAAGTCTAAGCAATAGAGAAGAGGAATAGGAGACAGAGGATAGTGTAGAGGAAGAGAAGAGGAGTCTGGAGATGTAACTGATGGCAGAGAACAGAGAGCAGCATGTCACAGGTTTGGAGACACTTTACTTTGGTTGCAGTACAAATTTTAGGAGCCTATGCTCAACTGCACATAATACGAAATAAACTCAGAGGTCCTCAAACTGTGGGGCATGCCCCGTTAAAGGGGGCATGGTGGGGCTCAGCCAGCCCCCACAGGGGATGGGGAGGGAGCCCCATTCTGATCTCAGTTCTGCTCCGGCCCCATCCCAGTCGCCACCCCTGACTCCCGGCCCTGCGCCCGGCCCACTTCCAGCCTCGGCCCCTGACTGTGGCCCGCCCACAGTTCTGCACCCGGCCCCACTCCTGGTTCATGACCCTGAAAAATGTGGGGACCACTGGGTTAGCTGGTCTGCAGAAAGGATTCCTCGAGGGTTCCATGCTCTCTCTTCCTTTTCCTATACCCTTAAGGAGGTCCCTTCTGAGTCTCCCTACCCTCCTTTCTTCCCCTCATGTTTCCCAGACTCTGCAGAAGCAGACATTCAGGGGCAACTACTCCACTCTCCTCTGCAACCACTGGAGTAAAGTTTCCTAGGGCTCTGGGCCCACTATCTCTGATCATCAATCCCTTCAGTAGTGTGGTCCCAGTGCTCCAAGCCTCCTTAGGCTCCTGCTCACAGTACATGGGAGAAGTGGCTGCTTTGTAGAGGTGAATGTGGCTGGCTTCTCCTCTCCGTGATGACTAGATGAGAGGGAGCGCTTTTGTGCCTTTGGCTTGGGTGAAGCTGAGAGTGGATTGGTGCAGAAGAGAGACTGAATGTATGTTGAAAAGATAAATGAGTGAATGTGTGGTCAAGGGAGAAAGCAAATGAGTGTCTGGGAGAGTGTAGGTGAAGAAAAGTGTGTTAGGGTGGAATATGAAAGATAAAATGGAAAAGAGAGAAATGAGGAAAAAGCAAGCAAAAACAAAGAAAATAGTGTTCCATCTTTACTGAGTGGCTGCAGATTTCAAGACCTTTTAAATCTGTTTCCCATTGGATGAGAAACTGGTGATACAATCAAGTATTTTCTAGGACAATTTGTTCATTTATAAAATTTACAAACATCCTGTTTGCTTGAACAGAGATAGTAACAACCAGCACAGGCAGCAACTTCCTTCAAAAGAAATCTCAGCTAACAGCACTACTGCTCTCAGGAGCCAGTCAGAAATCCTGAAAATGAAACATGTGACCTCAAGCAGGTGGTAAAGCCCAATAAATTCACCTTGGAATTCAAAAGTGCACCAAATATATCTGCATTGAAATTTTGGTTGATATCCAGAGAATGGGGAGAAAAAATACAATGGAGTTCAACTTTTGCATTGTGTATGCAAAAAAACATGCACGGAAAACTACATTTCTGCAAAGCTTCACAAACAGCTCAAAACAGGATAAATGTGGGTTTTTTTTAATTTGCATCAAAAATTTGCATACTAAAGGAGAAACTGATGAAAGAAATTATTTAAAAACAGCAAAGATTAGTTTAATAATTAAATAGCACATTACAATAATCAATTTTAAATGTTGTAAGATGAATAGTTCTTAGATACTATGGTGAGGGACCCTACACAAAACCCTAAGATAGAAATTCAGTGAATATGAAAATATACTGCATAAAATAAATTATGTTCCCAGGACTTTTTTCCCCAAAGTTACTATTCTATTTTTTTTCAAACACCTATTTATATTTATATTTATATGTAATATGCCTGCCCTAGAGCTGTAATCAAATACAAATGGGAAAATATAATTAATATAGGATTATAAATGCAACTGTAAAATGTATTTCTTTATTTCCACATGATAATTGGTGAGAAAGAAAAGCAAAGGGTACGAATGACAATCCTTGTTTAATTCTGCTTACTTAGTGACTGGCATAATGATAAGTGATGGTAATTTACCTTAAAAACCATAATGAGTAGATCATTACTATAGAGAAATGGGAAGAAAACTTTAATCCCACAGAGGCAGAGCTCCATGGTTGGCTGTGCAATAACCAGACAGAACTCTCAATGAGATTCCCAAGCTTCTGTTCCCTAGATAAAATTTCCTCTCACTCCACTTTTGCAAAGGTAATGAGGAGGTAATGAGGCTTGACTTGAATTTTTTCAGCACTTGATTCCCTTCATTCCCCAGCAGGTTCCCATAGGATAGAGTGAGATGTTGGATTTATATAAAAGCTGTGCTGATAGATAGGTGGAGGAGGTGAGCCATGCTGTTTGGTTTTGGATTCTGCCTGTATGAGAAGGGGTTCAGATAAATGTGAGGTTCTTTCAGCACTGTCAATTTACTCTGATAGTTTCCACAGAATAAGACAATTTGACGACGTGCAGACCATGTCAGGCCTGTTGACTGTTTATTTTGTCACTTTACTGATACTAAACACTGACCTTTCGATGCCACCTTTTCTTCCTCTTTTTTCCATTTTTCACTGGAATGATACATTCATCTGAGTAAATAATAAAACCCAGAAAGGGAGACAGGAGTGTTGTATTAGATCATTAGCTTAATTTAAGCTGAAAGGTCTTTGTTGTAAATTGGGGGTGGGAAGGGACCTGGGGACCTTTGCAAAGTATTTTGCTGGCAAGCTTGTTGAGATTTGATTGCCTTTGTTGTGATAATCTGAAATTAATTTGCACTTGAACCCATCCTTCTTCTGGGCTCAATTTAAACACGGTTATAATTATGCACCCTGCATGAAATTGAGAACAGACACTGATATGACAAGTCTGAATTTTTTAATTCCCCAGGTACTAAAGGCTTTTTCCCCCACTTATCTCACAAGGTAATAAAACAAAATGTTCCAGTGAAGCACATGCTTAAGAGAGAGGTATTTGCCTGAGGGGAAACAGTAATAATCAGTGTATTGCTACACATTTACTCATGTACTTTCTCAGTAGGTCAATCTCTTTCTTTTAAAGTGATGTTAAACTTCTGCTAATATTGGTTGATTTGTACCTGGTACAATATAAAAAAGTAAAAATGGTATGTTTTATTCCATTTTAGCAGCTCCTCATCTAAGAGGCTTTGTCTCAAACATCCATTTTGATAGATATTATTAAAAATGATTAAAGACTACCGCCTAATATCTACAATTGATCTTAGCAGTGCACCTTTCTTGTTCTCAGTCTGAGCTGTAATATCCTTATCAGCATTCTTTTAGTTTTAACCCAGATTAGTGTTTTTGGTGAGGAATCTCATTAACTACAGTAAGCCCATCTTCTTTTGTGATTTCCTTTGGAATTGTAATGTACAAAAAGGCCACCAAGGTCATTGCCCAGGGCACAAATTCTTCTTCAAATCATCATTCAGCTTAGAGTAACAATCAGAAAGAGACATTTTTAAAGATCTGGAAGAAGCTGTATAGTTTCCCTTAAGTAAAAATAATCTATAAAGAAAAGTATAAATTAGGAGCATAGGAAATTTAGGATGGGAATTCAAGCAGTCAATATTTGATATATATTTCAGGCCTGCATTAGCACTTGTAATTCCTGCCCTCCAACTTCCCAAGCTCACATACTGGGTATGTCTTGATGAACAAAAAGGGGGCATATTTCTTTCATGTTAGCTCAGTCGAGTTATTTTAACACAGTTAAAAAGCCCTGTTAAGATGCAGGCTAACATGTTAGAAGCTGCCATGTTGTAGCTTACAGCCTTCATTTAAACAGGGCTTCTCAAACATGTTAAGCTAACTTGACTGAAACACACCCCCACACACACACACGTCAAGACAGGGCCACTGTTACAGCCATTGCTACCCTACTATGTAATAGTAATATTAAAAACAAGCATTGAACATGTTAGAAGAATTATTCACAGTTCTTTCTCAAACCTCCAATACTGAGGCAAAACAGAGTAAAATTAGGCAACATAAAAGCACCTCATTATGGTTAAATATTGGGGAATTTGACACTTACTTCATGGGATTCAAAGAAGCAATTCCTGTTTTAACAAAATATTTTATATTAATTGTTTCTTTTAATGATTATTTATTTAAATATTTGGTTGTTTTTATGTTGGACTTAAGAAAAAACCAATATATTAATTTTAGATCAGGTGATATTAAAAATAACTGGATATGTTTAGTTCCAGCCTACCAACCACAATGTGGTGCCCAGACTAAGTATGACTTTAGGGACAGGGTTGAAGGAGGGTATTACAATTCTACATTCAAATTGATGGTGCTAACATTAAGATTTATTAAAAATATACCCTTGTTTTAACAAATGTGGGTTTCTAACAAATTCAGGTATCATTTTGTTGAAATTAAGGAAAAGGATCTATTGGAAAATGAGGTTATCACACTGGCAGGCCTTTTCCATTTTTTCAATAAAGCTGTACTGTCAAATGCTATAATATGTTATGAAAATAGACACTGTGCATGTGCCATAACTACTTTTTGGACTTTAATTTCTCTGGTGATTATTTCTTGGGACTAGAAAGACCAGTACCAAAAGACAGTATTTCATACCATATAGCAATGAGGTATCTGAAATATTGAGTGTAAAAAGCAGTTCAGTAGGTTCCCTGTTGGGTCCATAGACACAGAAACAAAAAGTCATTTCCAGAGAAGTTTTAAATCACTCTGCTAATGCTTTCACTGCTCTTTTGCCACTTCCTTTAGAAATAGTTTTCGAATAGAAGAATGAGTAGGCTCACGGGTCAATAATCTTATTAATACACATAAAACAATGCAATAACTCATGACTAGTAACAAAGAAAGTGCTAATCTGGAGAAATATTTTTAATATATACTTTGGAGCCTACTGACACAACGCAATAATATGATAAGGTAATAATGCAGTTGAATGTAACGAGGCAATTTGGGATCTAAAAGTTAAAGAATTGTACTCAATTATACATTGGGTAGGGTATGTTGAGAATGGTGTGGCCACACATGGTGTAGCACATTTTCACCCTTTGGTTTATATGTTTTGCTTTCCAGTGCCACATTTTCTTGTGACTTTATCTTCACTCATTCAATCACTCTGTGCACATCACAGTCACTTACTGACAAGCAGCCAGGGCTGAAGCATTCAGAGAAACAACCTTCCACAAACAGAGCAGGCAAGTCCTGTTTCTCTTAAGATAAAATCTGCTGATCTCATTATTGATTGTCTGCTTTCGGGGTTTTGTTTCCTGAAAGTTTGATATGGGGCAACAGAGGTGACAAAAGATTGGCACTGGGACCTGAAAATTAAATGGCCAACTATTAGATCAACGTCAAATAGGGTGAGGCTGAAGTGTTTGGCAAAAGCATTAGATACTGTCTTGACTTAATCTTTCTCTCTCCTTTATCTTGAATCTGTTTTGAACCCTCCCAGGCAATTTACAATCCTTGTCATTGATTTTTATCACCTTAATGTGTCCCTATGAAGAATGACTTTTTGAATGATAAATCAGTTTCTCTATTTACATAATTGTGTGCTTCACCTTAATGTGAAAATAGCTATAGAAAGGGAAAAAAATTACAGTAACTATTTAAATTAATTATTGACCAGAAAGAACTCTTGTGACTTTGAAAGTTAGATTGGGTATCCACTTGTGGGGTAGGTCTAATCAAAATACATTCTAAACCTGCTCTTCTATTAAACTGTAAGAAACAAGTTACAGTTACTACATGTAATTGTAACAGCTGGCAAGCTGGAGAAAATTATCCAGTAAAGCAAGCTTGCTTTTTATTTTAAAGCACTTGGCATGTAATGTGTTTTGCAGATTGCAATTACTCAGATGTTCACATCTGCTGCAGAGGTGTTGGCTATGGAAAGAAATGTGGGGAGGAGAACAAGAGGAGAATGAAAAAAACCAGTTGATTTGCAATAATCTTTTTTCAAAATTGACTCCATACCTAAGGTAGATCCACTACCCTCCACCCTGCTCAATGCCCCAGCTCACTATATGCACACTTCTGAATCTGTCCAAAATCCTACTCTCTTTTCCTCAACTGGAGACTGGGGAGGAGATTCTTCTAGTTGGAATTAACAACATGCATGTGGTAGTATGTGCTACAAACTCTTTAGATTATGCTGGCCCTACAAAAGTTCTAGGTCTTTAAAAATTACAAGAGATTGTAACAATTGTAACAGTAGCAATTTTTTCCATGTAAGCATCCATAAGTATATTATAGTAAATTCATTGTTTTAGATGGTATTCTTCTAAGAATGTCAGCATGAGTTGACAAAATGACCCAAGTATATCCTAAAGGCTCAAAGCCAGAAGGCAAATAACAAGAACCCCAAACGTATAGCTATTTTGAAATCTCTTGATTTCTAAGCCAATTTTAGAACAGGTGATAAAAATTTTTGGGAGGCCTGACTCATGATTTTTGTCCATTCTGGGTTAGTAATACAAGTAACCTCACCCACTACAAGCTTCTCTGTTCCCACTCAGATAAGGCCCTGCCTTGCACTACTCCACATAAGTCAGATCGCCAGTTTCTTCCAGGCCTCTCCGGGTGCCTTTGTAGAGAGAGATCCAGCAATTTTCATCCACTTTCCTGATATTCAAAGTTGGAGGGGGGCAGATAACCTTGCTGCAACTTCCACTGAACCTTCAGAGAACCAAGCTGCCATGTCTGAGCTACCCTCTTTTGATCCATAAAGTCTTCTGTGGGAATGGATGCTATCTGTCCTCCATAGGCAGCTAAAAATAACAGTCTTCTCCCTCTTATAGCCACCCCCAGAGGCCACAAGCCCTTGAATAATTGCAAGGGTGGTATGTAGTTCACCTACCAGCTGCAGCAGGTAAACTGAGCCACCTGCTTTTGTGTGGGGGTCAGGTACTTTGTAATAGAGGTATGAAACTACAGAAGTGATGCAAACAGTTTGAGCATTATAGCTTTGCTCCAGTCACCTGAAATGGGTTGGGGTTACAAAATGTTAATACATTGTCACATGCCTGAGGTAAATATTTACTGATTCTAGCAGCTAATGCTATAGCTTTTATCTGGGAGCACCCTCCTCTAAAAAGACCAATGTGAGAAAGTGGCCATTTGTCACCCCACCCTATCAAGCCTTGGAAGAAGAGAAATGGATGAAGGCCCCTGGACCCTTTGCCAAAGACATCAAAAGTGAGTGTGATGGAGGCCCTGGAAGGAAGGAAGTTTGACAGAGGATGCAGGATCTGAGTAAGAAAATACATCAGCTGTCCTTATACATAGCAGTTGTGACAAAGTTTTAAAAAATTACACTGTTCAAAGTTGAATTTCAGGGTATTTTGCCACTAGATCTTTCAGATCCACTGTTAGTGGATGTTGTTCCAACAGCAGAAGAAATTGCATGGTACATTAAAATAATACTGGGGATGTTGTGTTGGTAACATCTTCAGAGCCTCCTCCTGTGAGAGTAGACTTACAGTAATTGTTAATAGTGATGATCAGCACCCTTTTCTTCAGTATGTCTGAGTATTGATTCACTGAATCAATCAAATACAAAGGTATCCTTCTTCTATCCTCTCCCAAACTTGTCTCAGATATAAAATGAATAGATATAGATATAATTTGTGGACAGAGGGTAAAGTTGGTTTGGATGGAAATACACATAACAACATTTCCCTTTAGTTTTAGCACACATCATCTCTTCCTTTTTCTCTCATTTCTCTTAACAGCTGTTGTTTTCCTCTTCTCAATTTTTTTTTAGAATTTGTCTTCTCTCCTTAACTGGACTCTATCACATCATGTAATAACATACATTTCCAAAATCAACATTAGAGCCATGCTTTAATCATCAGCAGCAGCACATATGGATTTCTGGCATGGTTACATACGTGCGCCTCATCTCTACGGGTATTTATAGTTTAGCTGGCATTGTGATGCTTATAGCTTTATATTGTACGGTTGTGTATCACACTGCAGGAGTGGTTTCAAGCCATATATGGTTCACTACAGAATTCAGACAAAATATAGTGTTATCCAGCACCTTTCCCCCCCTCTTCTAAACTAAAATTTCCAATCAAAAACTTTAAGACAGATTTAAGGTCATAATCAGGCAATTAATTTACAATAATTATATTAGAATGTTGTTATTCAACAAACTAAAAATTTGCCAATCAGCAATTTGCAACAATGGTTTGTTTGTTTGTTTTTTAATCCCTAAATTGCTGAAAGTTTGGAAATGGTATGTTAAGGTAACAATATCTACCTGAAGTCTGCCCTTTACCTACCCTCCTTTTGCTGGCAGGAAAACTCTATTCGTTGCTTCATAAAAGCATATCAGTTACCATAGTAGGGTCTCTTGTTGAATGATATACCCACCCTCTGTCCATGTTAAATGCAGTGGGATCTTAGACTCAGCTTGTGAGGATGTTGAGCAGGGCTGCTCTGCCACTCGCTCCTCTCTGCTCCCTTTTCCCCTCGCTTCCCTAGGAAAGGAGTAAGTGGTGGGCGGAAGGCGCTCAGGGCAGGTGGTCTCAGGGGAGAGGGTGGAGTGGGGGAAAGGCCTCAGGGAAGGGGGCAGGGCTAGTGTGGGGCACCCCCCCCAGCAAAATAAAAAGTCAGCACCTATGACACAGGGTTTCTGGGATAATAGTAATCAGAAACTTATAGCTAAAGGCTGTATAGAAAATAGTGGCTAAGGTTTGTGCTGTTACTTTAAAAGAGCATTTTAAGAGTTTGACCATTTAAATTTTATGGATGATGATGCAAAGTCCTGCATCCCTGATTTCCACATCTATGGTTTCCATCCCTAACTCTGAATTTCCTGACATTTGTTTTTGTAATAACTAAAATATTCGATTGGCCATTACAGTGGCACCAAACAGCCACTCCTTCTCATGCTCTCTACCTACTCTAGAATGCCCCCTATGCTGAGAGTCCTCTGCTGTAGGCTCCCACACCCAGAAAGGAAACCTTTTCCATGGGAACATTCCTGGTTAGGAGGCAGGGCATTTTGCAGACCTTTGCGCTGGAATCAATGAATCTCCTTCTAAGACTGAATCTAATTACTTAGGCCTTAATATATCCATATTATTTCCAGGCAAAAGAAGAATTATAATTGTAAAGTCCGAACATTTATCTTTTTCAGCTCACATCAAGCAAAACACATTTCAAAAGAAAGAAATGGGTAGGATTGAAGGAGAATCTACAGAACACTCAACAAGTTTAGACCTAGTTCACTGCGAAATCCTGCCTTCCAGCATCTTTATTAATGTTTTTATTCTTCCTTCCTTCCTCCCATGTTTACTTTCTCAGAGCTAAATTCTGCCTTTTACTTGCAGCTCACACTGAAGCCTATGGGAACCCACATATTCACCCGAGGGCAGGTTTTAACTGTTGAAAGATAGGATAGTTCTAAATGAATACATTGTTTGCTTTATTGTCTTTGTGCTAAACAAATTTTTAATATAAATGTTGAATCAGATTTTTTTGAGTATTAAAAATATGTTCTGCTACTTGCTAACTACAATTACAGGGTCCAATCCTGCAAACACTTACATATGTGCTTAAGTTTACATATATGAATAGACCCATTGAGTTAATAAGTTAAGCTCTGAGAGCTACCTGACATCACAAGCAGTCCAATTGATTTATATAGGAATCCTCATAGTGTAAGATACTATTCAATGCAATACGAGTATCACAGTTTGACCCCATGTAATGAATAAATTCAAAATATACAGTATATTGAAATAAATTCAGATTAGTTTGTTTTGAAAAATAGTCCACTGTGATGGAATTATATATATATATATATATATATATATATATATATATATATATATATATATATATAGGCTTTATCTACCTCCCTCCACCCAATTTGAGGCCTATTACTATTGTCCCCCTCCAGAGAGATTTTCTACTGTCCCCGTTCTTTAGCATGGATTCTGCTTAAGGGGCCCATACAGTCATTTGTGTCATAATCTGAAAGTTATGATATAATATGAGAGCTGAGATTATCTATTATATTTGTCATTTTACTTCATACAATATTTATTCCACTGTTTTGTTTTATTATACTCAGAATATATTTTATAAGAAATATACTCTGCATATTTCATTGAACAGAAATCTATTTTTCCCTATATTATATTAACTAGACACTCAGTTCTGCTGCCCTTGCTCAGGATGTGTAGTACCTTGCCACTCAAGGAGTAAAGTGCTACTTCACATGAGCAGGGGAGTCTGAATCATGTGTTGGGTTTATTACATACAGAGTGTTTGGTGATGCATAGTGATGAAAGTGACCTAAGTTTGGAGATGAGATTAGAACTTCTGTTAACTGAGTCTAAAAAAGAGTCTACACTCTCCAACTTCTGACAAACAAGCTGCACTTTGAAGAATTTGCTTGTAATAGCAAATCATACCGATTTCAGTGTAATCTTGCTTCTTTGGCCTTTGCATATTCTTCTAACATAATCTGACATGAGTGCAAATAGATCCTGATGGCAAAGTATAGACTTAGGTGATTATTATAAATAAGACAAAGCAGCATATCATGATATGCAATGGAATATAGAGAAGTACTTTTTAGGAAAAGTGTTCTTTACATTAGCTTTAGCAAGGATAAAGCAGCAAATATACCATCTTGGGCCAGTAGATGAAGCATCAATGATGGGTCAACTGATATGCAATAGCATATCACGTAGTATAGCACTTTTTGATAGCTAAAGAAATTATTCATTGACATTGAAGAAATTGCTGGCACTCTTTTTTCCTAAATGCTGTTTCTCACATTATTTCAGTATTTACCCTTCTAGTCCTGACTAAAACCAGGCAGTACAGACATATGAAAAGGTGAAAAAGTAATGAAAAAAAAAAAACTTTTTCAGAAATAGTTTAGAGTTTTGTGCAAATGATTAGGTTGTTTCCTATTTTATCTGAACTGGTGCAAACTCCCTTATTTTGAATGTTACCTTCCATTTCTGCAGCTCCACTGGCTCTTGAGCTTTCATAAACTTGAATTACACATAGCTTCAAAAACTTCAAAACTCCTTGTAGAGGCACAGAAGTCAAGGCCTTTGAAGGTCCTCAGCAAATGTGGCAGTGAAAGTCAATAGGGCAATAGGGCAGTGGAAGTCTATCTACTGAATGCAATAGTCTTTGCGTAGGATCTAGATGGGTAAGTAAAGGGGATGTAAGGAAGCAGAGGAAGTGTAGTCTGGGGAAGAGGTGAAGTCATCAAATGAGAACAAAAAAGCCTGATTTGATCTGCCTGTAAAGCAGAGCAAACACAGACAAATCCAGCTTCGAAAGCTACAAATGACCCCAACAGCACTAAAATAAGACAAACCTAGCACACAATAAGGAGATGAGGCAAATAGTGGTAATAGTGTGAAAAGGAAATTCCACAGTGCAAGGCATAGCAATACATTACCATCTGCCAATGTGCATGTTTGTTTTGCACTGGCTCCTGTTGTGCTGCTTCACACACAGCATATGTGGTCAGGAGGCAGAAGAGAATAGAGCAGATTAACCATTCCTGATTTCTGCTGTGCTTCTGCTGACTGCTTCTATTGAAAGCTACTTACTGGAAGTTGTGATGGTTTCTTTATCTCTCAGCCTCACCACGATAGCTTTACTGCAGATTTGTTCAAGATTTTTCCTAATGGCATCAGTGAATAATACCTAATACACATCTCCTACTTGTATTGCCTGTCTATGGATTTTTGGCACTTAACTGTACATTGTGATTTCATCGAAGAGGGAAAATAATACCCTTCAGATGTAATGTTTCATTGGTAAAGAGTCAATTTTCTTTATCCATCTGCAAACTACTTTGGATTGTAGATCCAGCAGCTTGTGCAATAAAGGCATATAATAATTATGTCACATGTCCCTGGAAATTAGACCTGTTTCATAGGGATATAACTCAGTTTGAATGTGGTCCTTGGTATTCTTCACTGGTCTGTACCAGTTCATTAGTATTTAAATTTATGTTAATTTCATCAAGGTGTGAAAAGATCTTTTTCTTGCATATACATGAACTAACCATATTGCTATTCAAGCAGCTATTTCTTTTCTTTTCTTTTCTTTTCTTTTAGACCCAAGAGAAGCTTGTTGTATGTTAACAAAAGGAGGAAAAAGAAAATTATAAAAGCTTATATATGAAAAGTTAGGAATGTATTCAATAAGTTTGTTATTTAGGGCCTGTCTGCCCTTCCTTCCTGGGCATGAGCAAGCAGTGTTGAATAGGGTGCTCTCATCTGTGTATTTTCCTACAGCATTTCAATGTTAACCAATAACCGTTACAGTTCTGTAGACAGGCCATTGAACCTATGAAACATAATGCTCAGATTTAAAAAAAACCCTGACTCTCAAATTTCAATGTTTTGTGGGGTTTTTTTCAGAAAGTTGGAATATAAATGAATATTTTAGAAGAAAGAAGCTTATAAATTTGAACAGGAGACAATAACAATTTTCTGTTACAGTGGCTGTCAACTTCAAATAACATTAAAACACAGATAATATTCCTAAAGGTCTGGATTCGGCCACCTTTACTCCCCTTTACTACACTTACAAAATCAGCTACTATGCAAGTTGAATAAGGGTGATAGAATCTGGGCCAAAATAATTAATCAGCCATATGTATGGAATTAGCATTTATAAACTGGATTCTTTTGTTAACCGTCTAAACCAAAAGAAAATGTATACAAAGAATATTTCCAAAGACCTTTTAAGTAGCTTAACAAAGCACATAATACAGGCCTTGTCTTACATGTCTGTCATGATACAGTTTAATAGTGTTATAAGGCTACGTGGTGTGTAGTTGTCATGATGGTAGATTGTGCAGGTCTGTATAGATTTACTGTCATTCTTTAGGCTTTTCATACATGACAGAGGTTGTCTGAAGCACAGCAGGAACATGAAGCTTGCAGGGGTTAAGTGTTACTTGCCTCCTGGCTTGCTACATAGTCCTCTCTGCACACATACAGAGATGAGGTGCGGGGTACATCCGTCACTGGGCTGATGACATGATGGATTACTCATGTCATTGTCAGTACAGTCAAAATCATTCTGCTACTGATAAGGTGGTCCTGTTTCTTTACTCCCAAGTAAATGAAGCTAGTTTTTCATCTAATTTTAAAAGTATAGGTCTTACAAGTGTCCCTTAAATTCAGAACTTGAAAAGATTATTATTATTTTTAGAGAATGCCCATAGCTCCATAGAGTGCAATGACAGATGTGCTTTCTAAAATGAATTTTGGTGGTGCAAAATGGAAATGTACATGTTACAGACTTCACATCACTTGTTTTCTCTTTGCTTTAGAGGGGAGGGTCTGATGATGAACAACTTATATTTTATTAATCTCCATATTCCTGTGCTATTTTAGAACCTTTGCTGCAAAAATAATTTCAATTTTTAACCCAAATCTTTAGTTTTTAATTCTTTCTTGGGTACACAAGAAGACAGACAGCTTGGTAATGACATTAGAAGAAGTCATGAACTCTGTAAGTCTTCAGGTGAATTGGCGAGGGCGTGGAGGGAGTTGCACAACAGCTGAGCTGTGCCCATGCATGTGTTCACCAGAGGCCTGATCCTGCTCATTTCTGAGTTCCTAATTTTGCCATGTACTTCAGTGCAAGTAGTATTGGGCTTCAGGAGCTCAGACAGCAAATGTGAGATGCTGAGAAACACAAACTATTTTCAACTCTGCAAGCCAGCATGTGTGTCGGCCCTTCCTGCCACATGAGTGCACAGGACCCAACAAATATGAGACGCGGAAATGGAGACTAAACATGGGTGGGACAGTGGTGCTAGGGTGACCAGATGTCCCGATTTTATAGGGACAGTCCCGATTTTTGGGTCTTTTTCTTATATAGGCTCCTATTACCCTCCACCCCCTGTCCTGGTTTTTCACATTTGCTGTCTGGTCACCCTAAGTGGTGCTGCTGAACTCTCATCGATGCTATGGAAATAATGAACACAGTGGCCATTTTCTTGAGAAGCTGCTGCTGCAGTGCTGAGAACTGGAGACCAGCTATTGCCACATATCTCTACTTTCAACCTCACAAGATGGTAAAAAGCGACAAAGAGTTCTGTGGCACCTTATAGACTAACAGACGTATTAGAGCATAAGCTTTCATGGGTGAATACTCACTTTGTCAGATGCATGTAGTGGAAATTTCCAGAGGCAGGTATAAATATGCAGGCTTTTTACAGATCCAGACTAACACAGCTACCCCTCTGATACTTGACAAGATGGTGAGTCTTTCTACCCTGTTCTGAGTGACCCTTTTGTCCCCTAGTGCCTTTACTACCACACCTCCTTCAGCCTCCATGCAGGATTGAAATCTTAGTAAGCTTTCCACTAATAATATGTAAAAGAGACTTACAGATAAATCCATTAATAGACAAATACACATTGTGAACAATCATAACAGAAACATTCTAGGCCTAGACTATCAAAACATAAATACAGCTTACATAGCAGTTCAAAAGAGTTATTACTCTAAGGCAATCCATACCCATGCACAGAAATTGGCAATTCCCTTAATTTGGCCTTTATACTACAGGCCTGTTAGAAAGTGAGCCTAATTGTTTGTTACATTCTGATCCTGAAGTCAGAAGTCTCACTGACATTAATAAAAGTTGTGTCTGAAAAAGGAGTGTAGGATCAGGTTTCAGGTATTAGACACATTATCAGTTGTTATGTTGGAGATCTCTCTCTCTCTCTCTCTTTTATTACACAGGGCCAAACAGCCATTGAGCTTTATTTACATAATATAAAATAATTTTCTGCACACAGCAGATCCCATATTTACTTACACATATTACCATTGGGTGGAGGGAAGGGAAATTCTTTCTGCAAACAGCCATATAGAAGACTTACCGGTAACTTTTTTCTAAAATGTTTCAATCTAAAAACAAAAATAAAAAAGCCTTTCAAAATGTACTAAAATGATGAAATCTTCCTACAAACACCAACCATTAATTTTTATTAAACTCATAATAGGCTATCAGTTAAAGAAAAATATATACATAAACACACTTACTATGATACATCTAATTAGCTTTGTTTTAAAGTTTTAATCGGGTTTAAATGGAAAGTTGTTGAGGAGAATTGTGTGGTCTGAATTTTAATCCCTGAACTCACCAGCTTCTTCTTTATTGCATGTAGTGTGGCCTTGAATTGCAGAATGTTTTAAACATACATAATGAGCTCAATGTCAAACAGTTGGGCCTTTTGTCTTTAACAATAAGCACTTAGCTCAACTAAATGAATAGAAATTGCTTTAGTGAATTACAAAAGATGAGGTCTTTTCAGTGCACTAATACTGACACTAATTAATTTAGATATTATCTTATTTTTGCAAATATATGGAACTTTAAAATTAAACTTTTAAAAACTCGAGATATCGTTAGTAAACAAATCTTTCAGTCATCACAGAAACTGAATAAAAATACTCCATTTATCAAATTAGAATTTTTCCCTACCTTAGATTTGTTCACTTTTACATGATACAGAGCGTATATGGTACTGATCTGATGAGTGGACTATGAAAGAAATAATATGAACAGTATGTATAATCTCTCTAATTTGGAAAGAGATTAGATCTACAATTCCACTTCTTTCATGTTTCCTAAAAGGTGTTTGTAATAGGATAACTTTTATAATGTTACAAAATAACAACTTATTTCCTTTCCCAAAACCGAGAACAGTATTCAGAAATGTACAGTGAATGGCAATTCATCCTTTAGAAATCCCTTCAACCTAGTACTAGAGTTGCTGCCAGAGATCTGAATGCTTTTTTCCTAAATCTCTGTAATCCAATAAGCTTTTGTGTTTAGCAGCTTGTTTTGAAACTTGTATAGCACCCCAGCCTGTGTCTCCGTATGTTCGTTTGCAGGCAGGTGAGTGCCCGAGGGCCTGATTATTATTCAAGCCAGGAGGCCTTCACAGCCCCAACCAGAATGTAATTTGTAATTAACTGTCATTTACTTCTGTCTGCATTGACTTGTTGTTCAAAAGACAATGTATCTGAGCTGGTCACCAGCTTCTCTTTGTTGTGGATATAATGTCTCTCAGATCTAGTTGTAATCAAAATGTTTAGAAAACCAAGTACTTGCTCTTTTGAAACCAAAGGTAGAAGGGGAATTCATTGATTTTTTTCCTAAATAAATCCAGCACAAATAATTTTACACACCTAGATACATACAACATTTGATTTGATGTACAATTCAAGCTTCTGCACAAGGAACAAGATAAATTGTGACCCAGATATTTAATTGAATTCTATTATAAATAGTGAATTTATTATTTCAACTTCTTTAAGCTGAGCTCTGTAAGAGAATAGCACAGATTTTAATTGGGTTTCTTAATTTTAAACTTGGTCACCATGCCTTCTGATTGAGGAAGTGCTAATAATATATTCCAAGGATGTACCCATATCATGAATTTGTAATTCTCCCAGTGGTAAACTCTTGTTAGTTGAAATAAACAATATAAAATAATTTAATAGTGTGAAATTATTATTGTAAGAACAACATTTATTATTATGATTTATTTATTCATCATAGTATATGTGCATGGGTCATTTCACAGCAGAATTTATCCTTGTATGGTTAAATTCTTAAATTCTGTGTATGTGATAGATTGAGAGTGCACATGTGGCACTCTCTAGAATATAATGTTATTTTGTCAAAATGGAATTTTTAGCCTGTTTTAATCTCTTTGTTGTTGTTTCCTATTTCCACCTTCACAGGTGCCATTGTAGCACCTTGCCTCTGGCAGTGTGGGTGAGTGGTTCCCTTGGTATGAAAGGCAGTGCAATCCCATGGATAATCTGACGTCTCTCTGTGTGTAAAAGGAACCCACTTCCCAACAAACCCCATCCCCCATGCAATCAAGCTCTTGACTTGTCCTGAATCTCCCATTACTATCATGCCAGAATGGACCCATATATTTACCTATTTTTTTCTAGGCAGCACGTTCTGGCCAAGAAGCAGTTCTAACAGCCTCAATAGCATTCTTTTGTAATACTTAAAAAAAAAATCTTCAGAAATGGCTTTCCCCTATGGTGATTTACATAAAGTTGGATTAACACTGCTTTAAACCCCAAAAGATTGATTACTTATGCCGGGCCTTATTAATTATTTCTTTCTTTATTTGAAACAATTAACAAGAGAAAACAAACACTATGTAGCTATCTCTTTAAGACTTTAAATAATAAAAGCATAAGACCCAAAAGAAAGCTCTCTTTTTGTTGAGTGCTTTCTCTTCTTGCCAGTAGTATAAGTGATAGCAATTCCCATGTGTTATCAAAAGAGACAAGAAGCAGCAGGCTTTAGCACCTAGCTGAGCAGGATTGCTACATGCCACTCTAAGTGCGATTAAGCTTCCTTTAGTGCACCAGTGACATCACTGATGGCTCAAAGCTGCAGCTACTCAAGAGTATTAGAATGCATTTCATGCTTGGCTTACTCAAAACTGCAGAGCTAAAATTTACACCTTATTTGATGTTCTTCTCCCTGCTGTTAATTGGTAAATGGATCTCTGACCCTTTTGATCTCTGCTACAATCCTCTAAATGCCCAGGTCTGCTAAACTGTTCAGCAGGAGATGCTCAGCAGTTGCCCAGTAATGTGAAGTCTTTTTTTTTTTTTTTTTTTTTTTTGGCTTTCTTGCCTTTGGTTTACATCCAAGTTGCACAGAAATAAGAGATGACAGTTGTTATAGATATGCTAGTTTAATTACTTGTCAGCTTATAGCTGATATCTCGGCTAGCCAACGTGGAAGCTTAACTTTCTTCTAGTAGCTTAAAGCATGACCAACTGCTAGTGCTTTAGTATTTAGCCATAAAACTCTGGATACATTTAAGATAAAAATAAAATAGAAGAACAGACTTTTTCATTTACCAGCAAAAATAATCAGCTTTTGGTGTTCTTGATTTTATGTAGATCTTAGGTAATGTGAAATGATTTGGTCATATTGACATCTAACTGGATATCAGACTTGTTTTAATTGCAATTTATAATTTCACTGGGAATAGTTAATACATTTTTTATTCTAGTACCTTAAAGTGAGAGAATTAATAAATTTATGAGAGTAAAACAGATAAATATTGTGTTAAATACACATATTATTTTAAAATGTTTCACCCACTTTCCTTCTACATCCCCCTTCAAAAGAAGCTCAGCATATATAATCTTATTGCATATGTGAAATAATGTCATTAGCATGCATGAACCTCTATGCATTGCTGGATTAATTGCACACAATACTGAGATTTTTAAAGGAAAGGAAGATAACCATTCAACACTTCTGAAGAGTTTGCTCACTGAAGGAGCTGAATGCCTGTCGGAAGGCTCCTTGATGGAAGCAGTCTAAATGTTGGGCACATGTGTTTAGATACCACATTCTCCCCCTCCAAACCCTGTCAAAGGTTTTTAGTGTTTAGCACAGGCTTTGTTATCCACCAAGATACATAGTTTCCATTGAAGTGAAACAGATTATTGGTTACTATAGTTTCCCTATTGCTCAATTCAGTGCTGTGAAAAGCTAGGCACAATAGATTTAAAAGTCCAGTTAGGACAAATAAATCCATGTTGTGAAGAATGAGAGGGAAGATACCTGTTCTTGTGTCTTTGATGTATTCTTTATTTTGTATGATAGAGGGGGAATTAGTGGAGGGTTAATTGTTCAGTACTTAAAGCACTATCTCTCCAATTTACTGCAAAGCCATAAGTATAGTGTTATGAAGACACAGTACATATTATTTGATATTTTTCCCTTTCTTTCAAGATCTGGGAGATACTGTAGCTACATTATAGGGACAATAATATAGATTTGCATGTTTATTCCTCTAGAATTGTGTTTTCCATGTTCTGTTTTATGCACATACAGATTTTGTCTACTTAATAGGGCAAAATCGTATAGGCCAGTTTCTTATTCTCTGAGAAAATTACTCCACCCAGAATTTTGAGGTTGAGATAAAGAAAATGTCCATTAAGAAAGATGAAAATGTCCATTAAGAAAGATGAAAATGTCAGCTTTCACGAGGATACATCAAGAACCAACCTTCTGAACATGTTGGTAAAACTAATGTATTCTAGAAGGCCAACGTACAAATGTTAAGAGGGACTGAATGATACAGTGCAGATTAATGCAGTGGCTTTTGTGCTTCTGGAAGCTATGTTTGCACTCAACCCAGTATGACTAGGGAAAAAAAAGTTAATTTGATTTGATAGCCGAAAAGGTCACACATTTTGTTCAGTGTCTTGCATGCTTTTTTCTTAACTAAATTTCTTCAGTTCAGCCATAGCTCACTTCTAAGGATTTCTAGTTTGCTATAGCCCTTGTTACATCACGCCAAGAAACAAGTTATGGACAGCATTCAACACCTATAATACAATAGCAAAATGGAAAGCCACTGAAGTCAAACTGTGTTCCAAGCTTTTTTGGTTTCATTAACAAAATATTTCTTATTCCTGTACTGAAACTCATTAGGATGAGTTAACCAGTATAGTTAAACAGTTTCAGCTTGCAGAATACAACCTAGATAACAAATATACTAACGGTTAAATGTTGCCCACCCCTACAAAAGTACAACCTTGTGCTCTGAAAGTAATATTTGACATTGCTGAAGGTTTCATCTTGATTACTTTCAATAAAATCCAAAGTAAGGATGACTGTCTTGGCTCACTAAGCAACAAGGTTTTATCACTAATTATACTCCTTTATTACCAGTAGTTTAATAGGTTTATGATAGGTCATAAAACAATTCAGCATGGGAGTACATAAAAGGAATAGGTTATACAGCTGTGACATCTTAATATCTATTAATTGTAATGATTTTATGATATTTAATGGTAGGGTGTTATTGTTATTATTTATTTTATTATTTTATTAAAATATGTTTGTATGCCTTTACATGGGATATTCTGCCATCAAAAATGGGAGGTGAAGGAAAACCATATAAATATACAGTACAACACTTAATGAGGCATTTTGAAAACTTCTAATGTCAAAAGCATGTAGACTGTATCACACATGTGGAATCTCATTATGGGTAATTATAATAAAATTATAAGTGCTATAATAATTCTAACCTTGAAGGCACAATAAAGGATAGTTATATTTGCCTTCCTAGCCCACACATCTGAGACGTTTTCCTCATTAATTATATTTCATGTAAGTATAATTATGTTGTGTAAAACTGAATTTCCAAAGCATTTGCTAGATCACTGTTAACTGCAGCCTTATTCTTCTCAGCTTTGCTAGAGTGAATTATATCTGCAGTTACAGGATGAAATACATGGATACAAACCAAAATTTACATTGTGTGGGATTCCTCCCCCCTCCCCCCCGGGTCATTTTATTCTGTAATCTAATTAATGAAGAAAGTAAGATGGGGCGTTTCCTAGATCGAACTAAATTTACTTCCTGCGGGTCCACGCGGCGCAGGCAGGCTCCCCCGTCGACAGCGCTTCCTCCTCTCGGCAAGCAGGAGTTCCGCAGTCGACGGGGGAGCGCTTCTGGGATCGATCTATCGCGTCCAGATGAGACGCGATAAATCGATCCCAGAAGATCGATCTCTACCCGCCGAATTGGGCGGGTAGTGTGGACCTACCCTAAGACTACCTTTTTATAACACAGAAAATTATATCTTTGTTACTTTGCTTAACTATATATGTATTGAAGCTTACCTTATTGGAGACAACACACACACACACACACACACACACACACACAATCTTTGTTCCTTCATTTCATACCATAGATATATATGTATGTGGTATGAAATGAAGGAACAAAGGTTATGAAGACACTAAGCACATCATTTGAAGTACATAATACTTTTCTATATAATTCCTCAATAAGTTTTAAAAATATCATGCTATGTCATAAACACCATAGCCAGGAAGACAGTGTTGAAGTGTTTTAACAGTTCATTTATTGGGTGTTTGAATTATCATATGTGTTCACAGGTCTGGATCTTTATCCATTTGCTAATGGTAACATGAGTAGTTTTATGGCAATATAATTATTTAAGACTTATCCTGACAGGTTGAATAAAAAAAGAAAATAGTTCAATAAAGGTACAACCAACAGAATTTTACCTCATAACTGTTATTTAAATGACAACACTAAATCACACTCTACTTCAGGCAGAGAATCCAAACAGAAATAACATAGAAGAAGGAACATGTCCCAGTATGTAACAAGAATCCCAAAACAAATTAAGGCATTTCCTGCAAAAACAACAACAATAATAACAATGGTCCTTAAAACACTTTTAAAAAGTCAACTGTAAAAGTATTTTAGCAAAAATATCTGTAATTTGATAAGGGAAGATAATTTAAAAATGATTATTGATTATGATGGAATTAGAACAAATATGTGAAGATACAATATATCCCCAGTAATGTGAAGCTATATATCATTTTTTTATTTCTTTCATTTCCCCCCATTTTTCAGTAGTCACCACTATAAACTGGGGGTATAATTATAACTATATAATTATCTCTCTCCATGCTCCCTCAATCCTCCACCCTCCTTCTCTTGCCAATTTGAGTTTCGATTGAAAGGAATTTAACCACAATTTTAAATTTATTAGATTTTCTATTTTTTGTAGAACAGTGAAGTTACTGATTGGTGATGCCTGATCAAGCTGAGATATCCCAGCAAGCACTGGACTATTGAAATCAATAACACCACTACTCAGAGCCAGAGTGAGGAGACTGTCTATGGGAATAAAGTAACTCAGACTTTTATTTGGCTGCTGGGTGTTTCACCAAGCGACAAATCTATCCCAGCCAGACTGCTCTTTTAGGTGTATGTAACAGTTTTATATGCATTGCACTTACTAGGGAGTTGGAGGTCTTTCAAAGGACAATGTACTGTAGTACCCAAATGGGTGATGATTTTATAAACTTACTTATTCCACCTGCTGGGGAGGGGTCAGGAGGTGAAGAAATTAGTAAAATACAGGTATTTGGCTGTTTTTTCAGGTATCTCTGTGGCAGATCTCCTCCTGGCAAAGGATGAAGATTGGTATCCATGCTGCTACTGTTAGATGTATCAGCAGTCTTCAATACTGTTTCCCTGTGGATTGCTATACGAGTTTACAGAGCTGCTCTTAGATTACTCTCTTCTTTCTTTATTGAGTATTCCCAGAGGATGGTGTGGGCCAGCTGCTCTTTCTCCCTAAAAACATCATTGTGTGGAGTTCTGCTGGGTTCCATCTTGTATCTCTTCCCAGTCAGTGTGTACATGGGGCCATCAGAAAGGATATAAAGAGACATGGACTGACATGCTTTCCAGCTGTATCTCACAAAACACAGCTAGTGTGCTGTTGAATTCCAGGCTCAGTGTTGTGTGAGGTAGGGCATGGATGAGAGCAAGATGGTTGAGTTGCAATCCAAATAAGATTAAACTGATTTTGATAAATTACAGGAAGTAATAAGAAGATGTAGCAAGGATATCTGTCTCTAAAACTGAGGGTGTATGTCCATCATTTATAACTCATACTGGTAATATGGGAATTGTGCTGGATCCACCTAGCCCCACCCCCCTCTGTATAGATTAGCACATAGGAGGAGAAGCCAGGAATGCTTTTTCCCCCATATGTGTCTGGCTACAGGACTGTGACTGTTTCTTTCAGATGCAGACCTTGATACTATCATCTATGTCTTTGTCACATTAAGATATGATCACAGCACTGAGTGCTACACAGGGCTACATCTTTAAAGCATCTGTAAACTGAAGCTAATATAGAATATGACAGTCATCTTATGAAGTGGGGATTCTGAGCTGGATCACATCACATCTCTGCTCCATGATCTCCACTGGCTTCCTATTGGCACCGGGTGGAGATTAAGATGTTGGTTCTGATGTATAAATCCTTAAATGGATTAGGATCTTCCTCCTTCAGAAATCCCTCTCTACCCATGCTTCACTAACACAGATGTGATCAGTGGAAACACTCCAACTGGAGTCCTCTGGATTTTAAAGAGAAGAGACAGGTGGTAAAGCATTTGTCAGCTCTGCAACCTGCTTCTTGCCTGCTTCAAGATCGTTTCAGTATCTTGACCTTCTGGACATGCTGCAAGTCAGGTCTACTTAAGTGCATTTTGTGAAAGAAAGAGGCTTGAATGGTTGTGTTGGGGTGTGAAACTCTGTGGGAATTCTGTTATGGTTTGAGTTGCTGGGGGATGTTGGTGGGATTAGTTGTTAATTTAATCAGATTTGGTTTTTTAAAAGTTTTTGTCAAAGTCATTTAGAGTGCTTACATACCTGTTGTCAGGGTTCCTTCCCCACTCTGAACTCTGGGGTACAGATGTGGGGACCCGCATGAAAGATCCCCTATGCTTATTTTTACCAGCTTAGGTTAAAAACTTTTCCAAGGCACAAGTTCCACCTTGTCCTTGAATAGTATGCTGCCACCACCAAGTGATTTAGGGTATGTCTACACTACGAAATTAGGTCGAATTTATAGAAGCCGGTTTTATAGAAATCGGTTGTATACAGCCGATTGTGTGTGTCCCCACATAAAATGCTCTAAGTGCTCTAGTCGGCGGACCGCGTCCACAGTACCGAGGCTAGCGTCGACTTCCGGAGCATTGCACTATGGGTAGCTATCCCACAGTTCCCGCAGTCTCCGCCGCCCATTGGAATTCTGGGTTGAGATCCCAATGCCCGAATGATGCAAAACAGTGTCGCGGGGGGTTCTGGGTACATGTCGTCAGGCCCCTCCCCCTCCGTCAGAGCAATGGCAGACAATAGATTTGCGCCTTTTTACCTGGGTTACCTGTGCAGACAACATACCACGGCAAGCATGGAGCCCGCTCAGCTCAGCTCACCGTCACCATATGTCATCTGGGTGCCGGCAGACGTGGGACTGCATTGCTACACAGCAGCAGCAGCTAACTGCCTTTTGGCGGTAGACGGTGCAGCATGACTGGTAGCCTTCATCGGCGATCTGGGTGCTGGCAGCCGTGGGGCTGGCAGCCGTAGGGCTGCATTGCACCAGCCCTTGCCTTTTGCCTTTTGGCAGTAGATGGTTTATTACTACTGGTAACCGTCGTCATTGTACTGCAGTGGCTGTCAATCATGGGCACCTGGGCAGACATGCTCAGTCCTATCGAACTGTCTTGACAATGATGACTATCAGTCGTAGTATGCTATTTTATGCCAAGCGCCCAGTATTTTCTGCTAAGCACCCAGAAGAGGCCGAGGGCGATCTGGGTGCTGGCAGACGTGAGGCTGGCAGACGTGGGGCTACATTGCTACACAGCAGCAGCCCCTTGCCTTTTGGCAGTAGATAATATATGACGACTGGTATCCAATATCGTCATACTGCAGTGGCTATCAGTCTTAGTACACTAACTGCCAAGCACCCAGTATTTTCTGCCAAGCACCCAGAAGATGCCGAGGGCTATCAGTCATGCTGCACCGTCGTCTTAAGATGTAAAAAATAGATTTGTTCTGTATTCATTAGCTTCCCCCTCCCGCCGTGAAATCAACAGCCTGCTAAACCCAGGGTTTTGAGTTCAATCTTTGGGGGGGGGGGGCATTCTGTGTGACAGTTGTTTGTGTTTCTCCCTGATGCACAGCCACCTTTGTTGATTTTAATTCCCTGTACCTGTACGCCATGTCGTCACTCGCCCCTCCCTCCCTCCGTCAGATACTAGTTTCGCGCCTTTTTTCAGACCAGACGCCATAGCTAGCACTGGGATCATGGAGCCCGCTCAGATCACCGTGGCAATTATGAGCACTATGAACACCACGCGCATTGTCCTGGAGTATATGCAGAGCCAGGACATGCCAAAGCAAAACCAGGACCAGCCGAGGAGGCGATTGCAGCGCGGCGACGAGAGTGATGAGGAAATTGACATGGACATAGACCTCTCACAAGGCACAGGCCCCAGCAATGTGGAAATCATGGTGTTCCTGGGGCAGGTTCATGCCGTGGAACGCCGATTCTGGGCCCGGGAAACAAGCACAGACTGGTGGGACCGCATCGTGCTGCAGGTGTGGGACGATTCCCAGTGGCTGCGAAACTTTCGCATGCGTAAGGGCACTTTCATGGAACTTTGTGACTTGCTTTCCCCTGCCCTGAAGCGCCAGAATACTAGGATGAGAGCAGCCCTCACAGTTGAGAAGCGAGTGGCGATAGCCCTGTGGAAGCTTGCAACGCCAGACAGCTACCGGTCAGTCGGGAATCAATTTGGAGTGGGCAAATCTACTGTGGGGGCTGCTGTGATCCAAGTTGCCAGGGCAATGAAAGACCTGGTGATATCAAGGGTAGTGACTCTGGGAAACGTGCAGGCCATAGTGGATGGCTTTGCTGCAATGGGATTCCCAAACTGTGGTGGGGCGATAGACGGAACCCATATCCCTATCTTTTCACCGGAGCACCAAGCCACCGAGTACATAAACCGCAAGGGGTACTTTTCAATGCTGCTGCAAGCCCTGGTGGATCACAAGGGACGTTTCACCAACATCAACGTGGGATGGCCGGGAAAGGTACATGATGCTCGCGTCTTCAGGCACTCTGCTCTGTTTCGAAAGCTGGAGGAAGGGACTTTCTTCCCGGTCCAGAAAATAACCGTTGGGGATGTTGAAATGCCTATCGTGATCCTTGGGGACCCAGCCTACCCCTTAATGCCACGGCTCATGAAGCCGTACACAGGCAGCCTGGACAGGAGTCAGGACCTGTTCAACTACAGGCTGAGCAAGTGCCGAATGGTGGTGGAATGTGCATTTGGACGTTTAAAAGCGCGCTGGCGCAGCTTACTGACTCGCTCAGACCTTAGCGAAAAGAATATCCCCATTGTTATTGCTGCTTGCTGTGCGCTCCACAATATCTGTGAGAGTAAGGGGGAGACATTTATGGTGGGGTGGGAGGTTGAGGCAAATCGCCTGGCCGCTGATTACGCGCAGCCAGACACCAGGGCGGTTAGAGGAGCACAGCAGGGCGCGGTGCGCATCAGAGAAGCTTTGAAAACGAGTTTTGTGACTGGCCAGGCTACGGTGTGAAACTTCTGTTTGTTTCTCCTTGATGAACCCTCCGCCCCCCCCCCCCACCCGGTTCACTCTACTTCCCTGTAAGCCAACCATCCCACCCTCCCCTCCCCCCTTCGAGCACCGCTTGCAGAGGCAATAAAGTCATTGTTACTTCACATTCATGCATTCTTTATTAATTCATCACACAACTAGGGGGATAATTGCCAAGGTAGCCCGGGATGGGTGGGGGAGGAGGGAAGGAAAAGGACACACTGCAGTTTAAAACTTTAACTCTTATTGAAGGCCAGCCTTCTGATGCTAGGGCAATCATCTGGGGTGGAGTGACTGGGTGGCCGGAGGCCCCCCCACCGTGTTCTTGGGTGTCTGGGTGAGGAGGCTATGGAACTTGGGGAGGAGGGCTGTTGGTTACACAGGGGCTGTAGCGGCGGTCTCTGCTCCTGCTGCCTTTCCTGCAGCTCAACCATATGCTGGAGCATATCAGTTTGATGCTCCAGCAGCCGGAGCATCAACTCTTGCCTTCTGTCTGCAAGCTGACGCCACCTATCATCTTCAGCCCGCAACTTGCTCTGTTCATCCCACGATTCAGCACGCCACCTCTCCTCTCGTTCATATTGTGCTTTTCTGTAATCAGTCATTGACTGCCTCCACGCATTCTGCTGTGCTCTGTCAGCGTGGGAGGACATCTGGAGCTCTGTGAACATGTCATCCCGCGTCCTCCTTTTTCTCTTTCTAATCTTCACTAGCCTCTGTGAAGGAGAAACATTTGCAGCTGGTGGAGGAGAAGGGAGAGGTGGTTAAAAAAGACACATTTTTGAGAACAATGGGTACACTCTTTCACGTTAAATTTTGCTGTTCACATTACACAGCACATGTGCTTTCGTTACAAGGTCACATTTTTCCTCTTATATTGAGGGCCTGCCAGTTTGGTGTGAGAGATCACTCACGCAGTGCCAGGACACAGATTTCGGCTTGCAGGCAGCCATGGTAAGACACAGTCTTTTGGCTTTTTTAACCTTCTTAACATGTGGGAATGGTTTCAAACAGTAGCGCTCTCATTTCCCATACCAAGCACCCGTTGGGTTGGACATTTGAAATGGGTTTGCAATGTAAAAGGAGGGGCTGCGGTTTCAGGGTTAACATGCAGCACAAATCCAACTAACTCCCCTCCCACACACACCCAATTCTCTGGGATGATCACTTCACCCCTCCCCCCCACCACATGGCTAACAGCTGGGAATATTTCTGTTCAGCAGAGCAGGAACGGGCACTTCTGAATATCCCCTTAATAAAATCGCCCCATTTCAACCAGGTGACCGTGAATGATATCACTCTCCTGAGGATAACAAAGAGCGATAAGGAATGGATGTTGTCTGCATGCCAGCAAACACCGGGACCATACGCTGCCATGCTTTGTTATGCAATGATTCCAGACTACGTGCTACTGGCCTGGCGGGGTAAAGTGTCCTACCATGGCGGACGGGATAAGGCAGCTCTCCCCAGAAACCTTTTGCAAAGGCTTTGGGAGTACATCCAGGAGAGTTTTCTGGAGATGTCCCTGGAGGATTTCCGCTCCATCCCCATACACGTTAACAGACTTTTACAGTAGCTGTACTGGCCGCGATTGCCAGGGCAAATTAATCATTAATCATTAAACACGCTTGCTTTTAAACCATGTGTAATATTTACAAAGGTACACTCACCAGAGGTCCCCTGTGTGCCCTCAGGGGATGGGAGCACGCCTTGGGTGAGTTCGGGGGTTACTGGTTCCAGGTCCAGGGTGATAAACATATCCTGACTGTTGGGGAAACCGGTTTCTCCGCTTCCTTGCTGCTGTGAGCTATCTACATTATCTCCATCCTCATCTTCCTCGTACCCCGAACCCGCTTCCCTGTGTGTTTCTCCAGTGAGGGAGTCATAGCACACGGTTGGGGTAGTGGTGGCTGCACCCCCTAGAATGGCATGCAGCTCCGCGTAGAAGCGGCATGTTTGCGGCTCTGCCCCGGACCTTCCGTTTGCTTCTCTGGCTTTGTGGTAGGCTTGCCGTAGCTCCTTAATTTTCACGCGGCACTGCTGTGCATCCCTGTTATGGCCTCTGTCCTTCATGGCCTTGGAGACCTTTTCTAATATTTTGCCATTTCGTTTACTGCTTCGGAGTTCAGCTAGCAGTGATTCATCTCCCCATATGGCGAGCAGATCCCGTACCTCCCGTTCTGTCCATGATGGAGCTCTTTTGCGATCCTGGGACTCCATCACGGTTACCTGTGCTGATGAGCTCTGCGTGGTCACCTGTGCTCTCCACGCTGAGCAAACAGGAAATGAAATTCAAACGTTCGTGGGGCTTTTCCTGTCTACCTGGCCAGTGCATCTGAGTTGAGAGTGCTGTCCAGAGCGATCACAATGAAGCACTGTGGGATAGCTCCCGGAGGCCAATAACGTCGAATTCCGTCCACACTACCCCAATTCCGACCCCCTAAGGCCGATTTTATCGCTAATCCCCTCGTCGGAGGTGGAGTAAAGAAACCGGTTTAAAGGGCCCTTTAAGTCGAAAGAAAGGGCTTCGTCGTGTGAACGTGCCCAGGCTTAATTCGAATTAACGCTGCTAAAGTCGACCTAGACACGTAGTGTAGACCAGGCCTTAGACAAAGGATCAGGGAAAGGACCACTAGGAGTCCTATTCCCCCAAAATATTCCCCCAAGCCCTACACCATCTTTCCTGGGGAAGGCTTCAGAATAATATCCTCACCAATGGGTACAGGTGAACACAAACCCAAACCCTTGGATCTTAAGAACAATGAAAAATCAATCAGGTTCTTAAAAGAACAATTTATTTAAAGATAAAAGAATCACCTCGGTAAAATCAGGATGGAAGATAACTTTACAGGGTAACTCAAGATTCAAAACACAGAGGATTTCCTCTCTAGCCAAAACTTTAAAGTTACATACACACCAAAAACAAAAAAACAAACAAACAAAAAAAACCACGAATAAACCTTCCTCTTAGCACAGGGAAAATTCACAAGCTAAAACAAAAGATACTCTAACACATTTCCTTGCTATTACTTACTATTTCTGTAATATTAGATGTATCATTTCAGTGGGAGCTGGATTACTTGCTTGATCTCTCCCTTTGTCTCCAGAGAGAACACCCACACAGCACAAAACAAAGCCTCCCCCCCTCCCCAGATTTGAAAGCATCTTCTTTCCCCATTGGTCCTTCTGGTCAGGTGCCAACCAGGTTATCTGAGCTTCTTAACCCTTTACAGGTAAGGAGGGATTTTATGCTACCCTTAGCTGTATGTTTATGACACCTGTTTTTGAATAATTTTATAAATCCAAGAACATAATCTAATAATGATATCAATTATACTCCTAAATCCCCTCTCCTCCACTTCAAAAAGAGAAGACCCCTTTGTCTCCATCTGTCTATCTCCAGAGGTACAGACTGCAGTTATGAAATGGTGATAATTCCATTTCTGATACACTCCGTAGTTTCCCTAAGCAAATAGTCAGTTACTGAGTGAGATAGTTTTAGTCATCTTGATAGCAAGTTGACAATTCCTTCTGTTTATTGGAACTAGTAATTATGGAGAGTTTGTCTTCACAGTACTTCTTAATAAGGACTTTGGCTGCAGAGGCACTTACATTGGATCAATGAAAACACATACTTGTCAAATTGTGGGATTCAATTTATACTTGTGAAAATAGATAGTAGCTGGTTTGTAGCTGAAGTCCTTTCAGACCTTTTCTCTGACTCTGCACCTAGGTTTTGATTATCTGTAGAACTTCCATTATGATCTTGTCGGGTAGCAAGACTGACATCTGTCTGGCTTTCTGGACCCCATTTTCATTTGATTTTGGCTATTTTATACATTATATGTTACATAAAAATACTTTAAATAATCTTTCAAGAGATCCACGTATTATTCATTTCACTAAAGCTAAAACCAAGGTATGTTCTCTCATAGCTCTTATCCTTATATGTTTTGTGCATATTTATATATATATTGTACCAAGAGTCACAAAAGTAATTTTCCATTTTGCACTATGCATGCACTTGTATGTCTCCAAGGTGTAAAATGAACAATCTCTCTGACACACAAGTAATCCTAGACTATATTTTTGACAATGATCTCTAAACTGAAAGTCATAGTTGTAAAAGTCCGTCATAGAGCACTTTATTCATTTATAACCCAGTTTACTGGGGAAAAAAATATTTTTTTCACTCCAGCTTTGTTAGTGAAAATCAATTGCAAGAATTATCAGTCATTTATAGTGAGCAATTTGGCTCCATACAGAATGGGAGTAAGGAGTCAAGAGCATAGCTGGATAGATGTAGCTAGACACATCCCTTGTTTTCTCTGTCCCTGGCAGCAGTTCAAAATGCCACCCTCTTTGCAAGGAGGAAATAAATTGGAGGTGGTCTTGTAAAAGGGGTGATAAGAAGTTGTGCACCTCGTTTTCTAAAAAGCAGTGAAACTAGCTGTAGTTTTCCTCGACACTTCTGTCCCCTCCACCTCTGGTGACTGGAAATTCTGGGTAGAGTGGGTGGGGATAGAGGCTCATGTTTGTCCCCACTGTCCCCTTTCTCCCTATTATGACTGTCTGTGTTAGGATCCAAGTTTTTCTGATTGGTACTTTTTACTCATTGGTCTGTTTATTCATCCTGACTGAGACTGAGGAGCTGAAGAGCACTCGTACACTTTTTGACTCTGAACAACCAAAGTATGCTGACCCCCTCTATTCCCAACAGAATGAGACTCCAACCAAACCCTCCCGTGAAAAGTTTTTTTTTTTGTGCATAAAAATCCCCAAATGGAGCCCCTTCCCAGAAAGATTTACCTCCTACCCTCCATCTGTTTCACCACTATCACTATCCCATCTTCCCCCTGATTGTGCACTGCCTGCTGAGCCATCTCCACAGTGCTGGTATCCAGGTATACAATCACATCAAGAACAAATAGCAGAGAGGCAGGTCAAGTTCCATCAGTGGACACACTTACTGTTCTATCTTTTCAAACTATTCCACCATTTTCAATACTTTTTTCTGATTTCCACTTTATGGGAAACCTTTGCCCTAGCACTCCAAAGTTCTTCCTTAAAACCCAAGAAATAATCAGTTTCCAGGAGTTGTTCACCCAATTTCCAGTTGTTAAAGTGACTCTGTAGTTTTGCATTTTCAAGAATGATACAAAAGTAGCTAAATATGAAACTATATCAAATTTCAGGGTTAACAAAATGGCAAGTTTAAGGTTGATTTCACATTTCTGTATGTTGTGTAGGTTGCAACTAAGACATGGGAATCAGTGTGATTTATTGGTTAGAGCAGGGGACAGGACTCTTGCATTCTATTCCCAATTCTGTTACCAAGTTAATCTGACCTGGATCTACTTTGAGCATTGCAACACATAACTTTCAGGCATCTAGAAAATCATTGCAATTCACAAATCCTGGGTTAGGTGCCTAGGTTCCCTATGTAACTCATATGGAAAGATAGGTGCCTAGGAATGGGATCCATGAAAGCCAGCTCACTGCCTATGACAGCCAATGTGAGATGACAAGCCTCACCACTCTTACTGAATTAGGCAGCTATCTCTGCGTGCAATCCACAAGTGGGAACCCCCTCTCCTGGAGTCAGGCAGCTTACATGCCGAAGCTGTTTATACAAGAAATGCCACTGCAGCAGGTGATGGTCCCCTCCTCATAACTTTTAGCCCAGTAGTTAAGGCACTTGTCCAGGATGTGGGAGGCCCAGCTTCACTTCCCCGCCTACCTGAGGTGGGAGAAAGGAGTTGGACGGTGAATTTCCTGCAGCTAAGGAGAAGGCCCAAATGACTGAACTATGGAATGTTCTGTGTGGGCCTCCCTCAGTCTCTCCTGCTGAAGCTGGTCTACTTGAATAAATACTTAAATAGCCATTGAGCCAGAAAGAGACAGTGAGAATGACTTTGTAGCCTGGTGGTTAGGGCAACCACCTGGGAGGTGAAGGATCCATGGTCCAGTCTCCCTGCTCAAGTGACCTAACTTCTCTGTATCATTCATTATTTTGTATACCTTTATTGTATTCTTTCTTAATCTCTAAACTACACAGTACCAATCTTTTCACTCTCCCTGCATTTAGAAAAATTTCCAGGCTTCTAATAATTTTCATCACCCATCTCTGAACCTCCTCTATTTCTGCTACAGCAATGTTGAGATAAAGTAACCAGAACAGAAAAGAATTCCAGGTTGATTTACAGTGATGTGTATGAATAGTTCAAATGATTCCATTTAATATTCCATTGCATTTATCAGTACAGAATTTCACCTTCTATTATGCTGCCCATTCACTTTTTTTAGATGACTCTCTCTAAAGTTCTTCACAGTCTTCTCAACTCTTGACTAAGTGAGTATTAAGCCTAATTCTGATACCTTTCCTCATATTGAGTAATAACTAACTCCCTAAATTGTTCCATTTGTTTACTCTCCCAGATTAGGATATTGTTTAATGTGAGTAAGGGTACCAGAATCTGGCTTTTGTATCACCTGCAAATTTTGCCAAGTGACTGCTCACTACTTTTCTTGGATCATTAATAAATATATTAAACAGCACTAGTCTTAGTGTGCAACCTTGTAGCACCCTGTTGTTAACATATGATCATGATGAAAGTTTACCATTTATTCCTACTCTTTATTTTCTGGCTCTTTAGCCCGTTTCTGACCCATAATAACACCTTGCCTCTGACCAAATAACTATTTAACTCCCTTAGCAATATCTTGGGAAGACTTAGCGAAAGGCTTTCTGAAAGTCCATATAAATTATGTCAAACAGTCCTCCTTTAGCCACTATTTCTGACATGCCTCTAGAATTTGAATACACTGTGGAGTCAGGATTTTCCTTTGCAGAAGGCAGAGTGGTTAGTGCCTAACATACTATGGTCCAGTGGTGAAAATTAAGAGGAACGAGGGCAGCATTGGCTTTTATACTCACTCAAAGTTCCATAGGCTAGGCCATGGCCTCACCACTTTGGTCCAATACTAAACCAGTACAGACGCTGCCTGGAGTGTTGCTCTGGCTGGGTGGTTGCAACACAGAAATTTGACCTGCTTGCCCCTCCATCCAGACAGAGGTGTGGCGAAGCCAAATGGTGTGTGACCTGGTGCACAGGGAGTCTGTTCCTATGCAGGAGAGTCCACTGAGAACTCGACTCCTGACAGCACTGGCTCATGCATTGTGTGGGTAAGAGAGAGGGGAGCCTCCAGGCCAAGGGAGGCCTGGATCCCCTGGGGCGGGGAGGTTTGAGTGAGGACCAGAACAGGGTCTCTGCTGGGATGCGGGAATGACAAGGTTTCTGCTGGATAGGAGGCAGGAACCAGAATTTGCCCCCTACTTCTAGAAATATCTGAATTCATCCCACTACCATGATCACTTGATGTTTTATAATTCTATCTGTAATTATCACGTTTATCAATCATCCTGGTAATAACTAAGGCTCTCTTGTCTGGAATTCTAGGATCACAGTATTTGTTAACCTCCAGTTCAGTAACTGATTTTACTAAGAGACTGAATATTTTTGCTAGCAGTTAGTTACTTCATTTTAAAATTCCTTCAGAATTTTTCTGCATGTCATCAGGCCTTATTACTATTGATCCTTAGTTTGTCAATTTCTTTCCCCCCATGCCTCTATCTGTGACAGTACCTTATCTTTATTACATGAAAAGAGTAGTTCAAGTGTAGGTATCTTCCCTATAGCCTCTGTTATAAAGACTAATGCAAATACATCATTTTGCTTAGCTGCAAAGTCTATCCTTCTTAATTGTCCCATTTATTCTAGCAGACATACTCATTCTCTAAGATTTTTTGCTTCTGATTAACTTAAAGACTTTGTTATATGATTTTATATCTTTCACTCTTTGGTGCCTAGCTTGCTTTCAGCACATGTATGCATCACTTACTAGAGCCTAAGAATGTACAACAACCAGCATTTAACATTTTAACTAAATTGATCATATAGGGCCAAATTATCATTTCATGTAATGCTCTCTTACATGTGTGAGATGCTCACTGATTTTTTAAAATGTATTATATTAGATTTGTACAAAAGTGAAAAAGAGGCACCTTTCCAAAGCTATAGTTGCCCCTACCATAAATTAAAAATATAAACTAAAATTAAAAAAATAAATATAAACAGTTGACAGAACATAAATCTCCTCTCCCACACTATAGATCTAACCTCCCTCAAGCCTCCATCAAACCCCCCATGAATGGGGTGAGATGTCAATGGACCTTGCAACCATCTAGTTTGGAGTACAATTTGGGATCATATTGGTTTTCTGTAATCTTATACTGATCTTGTGTGTCTCCAGTATTGCAGAGTTTGAAGGGAATTGATCTTTAGAAGAAAAGGAAAAGTTGTAGCCATCAAACTTGCTTGGGTATGACTTTACCAAAAGAAATGTTCAGGTCTTATTTAGGATATTAGTTGTTCTAGTTAGTGCTACCATAATTGGTACTCAGCATCTTAAATTTCTAAATCTCTATTTAATTGATTTTTGAGACTTATCTGGATCATGTTTTGTATTCCTGTCAACCATTTTTTATTTCATTGCAATCACCACTATGAAACTACTATGAAAAGTTCATTACCTTATTTTGTACTACTAATAACCCAATATTATGGTTACTATAATAAGTGTAAGTGGCCTTTATTTACTACTTATTTTATTTTAGAGCTTTGTCAGTTAATTACTTTGAACAATAATTCTATCCAGAGCTTTGCAATAGCTTTTGTTTGATTAAATGAGATTTTTCTCACATATCTGAATGGTCACCACATACAGAATTAGAAGATTTTTGTATAAAAAATCTAAAACTACAATATGCAAACTACACTGCATCTGTCTGAGACTGTACACAAAGGTCATTCTCTTCTCTTCAGTCATGTGGCAGAAAGTGCTGCAGAGTTGGAATTTTCATAATTTCAGCAAAAAGCTCTAATTGGTCTCTTTCACTTAAATTACCCTATGCAAAAATCACTCCATCAGATAATTCATATAGAACCAGTAACATGTGAGTGGGAATACTGTCATTCAAGAGAGAAAAGAGGACAGAAATAGTTAAAAGTAACAAAAGCAAGAGTTAAAAGCAGCAAAATTACTCCTATCTTCTTCCTCAATTTTTTTTTATTCCAAACTTGACATGAAAGTCAAATGGTAAGATTTAACCACTCTCAAGACCCTGTTTCTAGTAATGTCTAGCTATTTTCATCAGTCCTGCAACCACAAACTTTGTCATAACTCAGACACACTCATTACTTTAACCATCTTGCATACTAAATACAAGAGGCCGATTTTAATGTATTCCTAAGGCTGAGTATTTAAACTCTCAAAAGTCAGGAAATGGGAAAATTTAAGGTTGAATGTTCAACTTTAATTCTACCCCCTTGTGTATCCTGGTGCACCTCAAGATTGGGCCCCATGATTCACAAGCACATGAAATTGAATAGTGTATAACTGTTTGTGCCATGATACGGTAAACACTGTTCTGTCTATCACATCCTACCCTCTCCCACTCACAGGTTCAGAAATATCTGATGTCCCAAGGATATAGGAGGGATGAGGAAACTGCAGTTTGTGTTATGTGTTTAAAGAAATGACTGCTAGGTCTCAGTGCAGCAAAACTTCCAACACAGAAAAGTGTTAGATCAGCATCTCTATGGTATAGTTCGCAAGCAAAAAATTGAAACACAATTCCAGTAACAACACAGGAAATGACAGGTTTTGCCACTACCCTGAGCATAAACAACTCCTTCTCCACCAAAACCTTGACCAGTGCAACTGTGGTAGGAATTAGTATGTTATAACAGCCACTAAATGCAGTTAGCACCGCTGACAATGAAAGGTTAAAAAAAGAATGGCTACATACACCTCCCTCCCAAGCAAATTTTCATAGGTGATTGAGAGATCCAAACAGAGGCTTGTAAATAAGTGTCAATAGTGAAGATAAAAATTTTGCACAATGACCCCATTACAATGAGGCCACCATCCTCTACAGCACAAACCCAATACCAAGGTGATAACCCAGGTGGATGTGCCCTGTTATAAGAGTCTTTAATGTGTGCAACCTCACAGGAACAAACAATTAATGACCTTCAGCTCCAGAGGAACAAAACCCTCACAAAGCTATGTAGCCTCACACGTACCTACCAATGTTCCCTCAGGTGCTTTTCCAGCAGTTGTACAGGGTGTGAAGGTGTCTGTTGGCACAGACAGATGTCATCCTCCACCTTTCTGCTGTACCAAGCTATGTGCACATGGTGTCCCTGATTTCCCTTGCCCACTGGGAACCAGGACCAGTGTGCATATGGATGGGAACCAGCTGCCTGTACAGAGCTTGTAAATCAGACTTGTCCTAAGCCCTCTCAGGATAGAAACACTGCCCTCTAGTGTGCAGCAAGCGACAATTATATGAATAACGCTGGTCATCCCAGGCTTCCAAAATGATGTGATACCACCCCACTGTGCACCAGAAGTGATGGTCCACCCATGGGCATATTGTGGCAATACTGACATTCACCATATCTGTACTATGTGAGCGGAATGAATTGCCATTGACCCTCAAAATCAACCAATTTTCAACAAAAGTTCTGCCCAAATTCCATCCAGTATCTCACTGCATAATCGTCAGGAGCAGGAGCAGGAGCAGGAGCAGGAGCAGGAGCAGGAGCAGAAACAGATCATCATCCCAGCACTCCATGTCTTCCACCTATTTGCCAGAGATTAACAGCGAGGGGGTGATGTGATGAGGACCTGCCATTGACAAATGTAAGAAGGTGGGGAATAGTACCAACAAAATATAGCAACATGGTTCCTACACTGTCTCCCTGTGACTCACAGAATCCTGGGCTACCACCCCTGAAATGGTAATACCAGCATTGTGTAACAACAGCAGCAGTATGGACAGCATTATCTCATGTCCATCACAGCATAATGTGGACAATCAGCATGGATATGGAGAGGTGTGCAAGCATGTGCATGATCCAGTAATCAAGTATGTGTGCCAGTTCAGACATAGCCTTAGACGCTATACGGTCTCACCATTCCCTTCTTTAATGCCATCTTGAGACTCATACACAAGGTGGAAAATATGCTTTATTGGATCTGGGAGATATTTTGTATTTGATATCAGATGTAACCAGCACAATCTCACTATCTCCCCAACACTCTCCCAATTCATGCCCAAATGAGTACCTCCTAGGCAAGATCTAAACTGAAAGCACCCGCATGTCATCCAACCAGGTCACCAGGATTTAATCCATGGTGTAATCCTGTATGGTGTAAATGTTATTGCCCACTGAGCTTGCATTAAACAGCATAATTGGACAATGTCTCTGTCAGCTGACACCTTGAAAACCTGAGACAGGGGGAGGGGAAGCAGATGAGACCAATCAAACTAGCATTTTATACTTGGCTGCTACCCAATAACCAAATTTCTTCCTGCCCACTCTTTCCCTGTCCACCATGGCAGGAATCACAAAAGACTTAAACCCTACAAATTATCATCTCCAGGCTTCCATATCCCAAAATCACAACAGCATTGCTCAAGCTTTTCAGAAACATTTAAGTATCCAGTGAGGGGATGCAGCTGTTATAATCTTAATTGTCTCACAATTATCTGTGGATCACCCTGTTGGTTGTTAATGCACCTGTTGTCTCTCATCAAACATTTGAGAATTGTAAACTCTTGAGAACAAGGACCATTGTTTTGTTATGGGAGTTGACGGTGCATAGCACAATGGGGCCCTGACTGGGGTTTCTAAGTGCTTCTGCAGTACAAATAATAACAGCCACATGCATGCGTATAGATCTTAATCTCGGCTTGCAAGTACCCTCTTTACAGTGACATGCCTACCTCACTCCCAGTAACATACATCTCACCTGTTCACAACCATCCTACTCTCATAAATCTCAACCCCATGACTCCCTACATTCAATCCTCACCCTGTGCTACCAATTCTCCATTATTCCCACAGGTTCAACACACTCCCAGATCCACAGAGTTCTCTCCTACAGACTAAGGTAGTTACTATTCCCCTCATCAACTCACTCTGAAACCCCGAAGATGGCCTGCAACACCAGGAGATTCATCAATTTGCCACCAAAACACCACTACCACTAACACAAACTAATTCTTTCCATACCCCCAACAAATAAACTCCCCTGCTATTAATAATCCTCCCAAACTCATAAATTGTGCCCCTTGGCTCCTATTAGAATCTCCACTCACCCAAACCAGTTCCTTTCCAAAAGGAAACAAAAATATCCCAAAGCCAATTTGGCAAAAGGACCTATTCTCTGTGGCTTTACTAGAGTAATTCGCCCCATGCAACTCTGACTTCATAATTTAAATTATACTGATCTTTTCTCATTTCAATCATACTTTCCTTTCTTCTTGGACATCTCCAGCATCTCTTGGGGATACTTGTTCTTCTCGGATAGTCCTGAGAAAATAGGTCAAATTGGTTTCTGCTCACATCCCTGAACACATGAGGAAGGGTCAGTCTGACAAAGACCCTGAAGTAATATCAGATGACTTCAACCACATGGTGAAAAACAACTAATCTAGATAGAAACTCAAAAAAGCTGTCATCAAAATTTGCATTGCCATTTTTGCTGACATGCAGTTAATGGGGGAAAACAGTGAACAACTGTTGAATGAACTCTTGCTGAGAATCTACATTTTTGAGGAATGTTTGTGAACTCAAGGAGAGAAAACAGTGTTTAATTGTGAGATGAATATTTTGCACAACTCACTTTGTAATCTTATAGCTTGATAATGATCTATGATGTGACATTCATTTGTTGCAGTTTGGCTGACACAACAAGATTTTCTTATTAAGGGAGGGAGTAGGGTCTAATGGTCAGAGCAGGATACTGGTACCTCTACCACTCACTCAGCAAGACATTTATTCTTTTTATATTTCAATTTCCTTATGTGAACATCTGGTATAATAATAGTTACCAAACTCAGAGGGGTGTTCTGAGGCTTAAATAATTTATCTTTTCATAGCACTTCGAGGTCTTGGATAAAAGCTGGTGTATCAGTATTATCACTATTATCTATAATAATAATTAATAATAATTAACAGTAAATGCTAGTGCTATGTTAAAACCTTTCAGACAGTGGTCTCTGATTTTACATGTTCTTTCAGATTTCTCAAGCTGACTTATCTAAACAGCTGGGAATAAAATAGTTGTGTGGAAGGGGCAGGAGTAAGGGTAGCTACTTTTTTAAGACAGAAGTTTTTTTAAAGAAATGTGTAAAATTCAGCAAAGGTAGGGAGTAGACAGGAGTCTCTGACAGAATAGTATGATAAATGAAAGGGCTCTAGTGGCCCTTCTGTTTGTTTAGACCTCTTGTTTCTGCTACAATTCTCCACAAAACTAGCATTGAAGTGTCTACTGTTAAAACATAACATAACCTGACAATGATCAGCCCACAGGGCTTTTCCAAGAGAAGGCCATATTGTTCTGCTTGGGGAAATGCTCCAGCTCTAGATGTCCTGAGACATGAAGAAAAGCACAGAGTGCGGAAGACTTTCCAGTACATTAGTAGTATATGAAAGGAGCTGACCACTCATACATTAATATTGCCTTGTCCTAGAGAGTGACATATGGGAAAACACTGCATAACATTCTCTATAGACAGCTTGTTTCTTCCTTCCTTGTTTTAAACCAACAGACACAATGTGAAAAATACACCAGCTTTCATAGTACAGGGTCTGTGTATACTTTTGTAGATATTTAACTTTTATACTGTGCAGATGACTGAGCAATTACAGCTTTCATTATATTTTTACTATGCACTATTTGTAAAACCACTACAGAGTATTTACCATGTGAACTGCTGTAACATTTAGTATTTTGTATACCATCCAGGCCATTTGTAGTCAAGCATTTTTCTGCTAATGGCTTTAAAGTGCTCTTACTTTTGTTACTGTTGAGGATTTTCAAATGTCACAGCAAAGACTGATATTTATTATCAATTGAAGATCTTTATTCACATTTTACATTTTAAACAAAGTTAAACAGTGCAATATTGAGTTAGTAATGAAAATCATGGAAAATGAAAAAAATCACATGCAAGTATTGTGGAAACGGAATCTACATAAATATTTATATACATTTAAGCGGTGATACTCTATTGTCTTTTATTTGTTTTATAGGAATATCAATACACCCAAATAATCCATCATGTTTTTACTTAGGCCCTTGTTATGCTATGGGATACAGTGTTACAGGGAAAGCAGTGCAAAGGGAGTGTAAACTTTTTATATTGTTCAACATTATGATATTTGGTAGGTCTGTAGAAAATGTTAATGTTGAAACCTCACATGTAAACCAGAAAGATGCCAAAATTTCCTCACCTCAAAGAAGACTTAAGCCAAAGCCAGGATGTTTCTCAGTTTGATTATTTGACATCTGATTCTCATGGGTGCATCATAGCTTTTTTTATGCCAGCTCCTCTTATGAAAGAGCTGTGTCGGGCCATATTGGAAATATTTGGCAGGCATAGAGACAGCATAGTCAGCTCTGCCCCACATCCCAGAGAGGTGCCTGGTCAGTGTAGGGGGCTTGTGGGATATATTCCTGGGGAAATGGGAGCATGGCCTGGACATTCCTAGTCCAAGCTATTGCTGGAAAAGTCCATAGATGCTAATATCAGCCAAGCACAAATTGCTCTAGCCTGCTCTGGGAGCTGAAGCAACCCTTGGCCATCCCAGCATAGGGAAGGAGCAATGATGCCACAAAGCCACCTTTACTTTATACCCTTCACTCTCTTTTTCAAATATAGGGATTTGATTGATATGCATGTTGAAAATGGTGTGAACACCACCTAAAAATGCGAGCAATGCTCTTTCTTTCAAATATGAAAAATATTGAGAAACTTAGTCAAAGATAAAGTTGGTCACAATTGGTTTTACTTTAGACTAAACTTCTCTATGACTTTTACACTAACGAGGCCAAACTCATGGATGTAAGCAGGAACAACTTTAGTGGAGATTTACTGCAACTCCTATACTGGGTTGAATGTGGCAAGCTATGTTGTGTAAAGCCTCTGCTCAATCCAGTAGAATGGGATTGTAAAATTTGTAACTTTTCAGTCATTGCTAGTATGATCATTAAGTTCTGTAACCTTTTACAAACTCTATAACTTTTAGTCATTGTTAGCATAGCCTTTTCAATTTTGTAACTTTTGTAAGCTTTGTAACCTTTTCAGTTACTACTTGTATAACCTCCAAGCTTTGCAACATTCCATCACTTGATAAGGGAGTGTGAACAAGGGAATGTGTGTGGGAGATAAGGGAGTGTGAACAAGGGAGTGTGTGGGGGACTGGGTAGAGAGAAACTGCAAAGAGAAAAGAGCCCGGAGACAGGAGACAGGTGTGTCTGATGTAATCTGCCCTGAGAAGGCAATCACGGGGTACCGTAAAGAAAACTCAGTGTACGTGACAGGAGCCACCCAGTTCCAATAAAAGGAAGAAAGCATGCTCATAAGCGCTCTTCTTCTTGACCTGCTCGCCAGCCTGGATCCGTGACCACAGGTGGACACACCAGATCTACTATGCTTTGGCCTCTTCGTTTCCTCTGCTGTCTCCAGTAACTCTCTGCCTGTGTGAGTGTGTGGGTGCATGAGGGTATGAATGTGTGCGTGCATGAATAAGCTCCATCCCTTTTCTGTTTGATCCAATAGCGGTTTTAATAAAACCAATGTAAGTGTAACCCTGGGTTGGTCTCTAGTGAAATTGAGATAAGCTCATTATTAGAATTTTAAAAATTGATACTTTTATGATTATTGAATTAGTTTGTGTTGTAGTTCCTTGGAAAATTAAAAGAGGAGAAAAAGTTTCACCAGTCTGTGAAATCATGGTGTAGCATGTTGCCTACTTATTTTCCACATTGGCAGCCCACAAAAACCAATTAAAATAAAAAAAAATCCCTTTGAATAAGAGATTTTCCAACAAATGATTAATATTCCCTATGCCATACACCAGGTCAGTTAATTCAATCAAAGGCATATTGACACAATCTACTGCACACAGATATTAGTAAAAACAAATCAGCAAAACAACCTTTATGCAATCAATAGACTACTGTACATTCCCTCCAGTTTCAAGTTCTACATGAGCACATGTTTTCTCTTTCTCTGTTCTCTAGAAAGCACTCCTGGGGTCTCTCCAAAATGTAGCAAGGGATAACACACAGATGAGTTTGCTAACACGCAGGTGCCTTACTCAGTTCATGGACATTGTCATGGAAAGAATCACCCACGCATTGATTTTAGTTCACAGACTCAGAGCCTGAGGCCTTTATTGCAATAATACCAAACGCGTTTGGGGTGCAGTTCGAAAACTGACACCTCGAGGACCGCTCGCAGGCGGCTTTATTTCGTCAAACCACAAGCAAAGTACAAACAATACGTCATGAGTTAAGAAATTGGGATTGGGGTCAGTCCCCCCCTTCCTGGTACCTTCCTCATTATTTTCCGAGAATTGGGTGTTTATTTGGGTAGGGGGCACTTGGTGGTTTTCCCCAGGGGTGGTACTTGGCACCAGTTTGGGTACATTTCTCGGCAAGGCACATGTTATTTTCCGGGGGGGTTCGGTGAAGGGTTAAGGGGGGTTACCATGGGATGCCAAAAGAAGATCTATGATTGGCTAATTTTGCAGATAGCTGGAATTGGAAAATTTTGCAGATAGCTGCAACTGCAAGAATGATCAGCTCTTTGCAAAAGCAATTTCTTAATGTAAGCGGATATTCTATTTTTCAAGCGTTTTCATAAACTTGCGGTTATTATATTGCTAAAGCACTTTCTGTTGTAGCCTTAGCATTGTTCTGTGTTTTTCTTCACCCCCCCCCCCCTCTGGCCATTACCCTTGACCGAGTTTGGCAGAGAACCGTGTTGTTCAGTCTTGCTCAGGCTTAGGCCTATACTGCTCTGTGTAAGGGCAGTCAGCATAACAGATCTCTGTTGGAGAGTTTATTTTGGGGCCTTCAGATTCACAGCTCTGGCTATTAAAAAGAAGGCCCCCCTGTTCTATTTCCCCACAACATTGTACTACATGAGCTATTCACCCTGTTTACAACTATCTAATAATAATGGAAAGTCAAGGAAAATATCTGTGCCATTGCTGATTTTCCCCAATATCCTGAAAATGATTAAATGTTCTCATTGAAGAAAATAATGAGGAACTCCATTGGAACAGAAAGCATTTTTGCAACATTTACATGTCTGACATGCCAAGAATAGGATTACTAATGTGCATGTAAATAGCCTAGATACATACAACATATTTCAGACACCAGTACTAACACAAATTTTGAAATCATGACTACTTTGCTGCAGATGGTGACAAAGTAATTATGTGCAAATTGTAGTCCTAAATGTTTTTTTTATTAATTACAGCTCAATATCAAGTTTTGAAAATATTTAGCAAATATATTTCTTAATATTGGAAGTGATAATGACTGTAGCTGACATTGAGGCGCATATGTAATTTGCAATCCACAAGATCCAGCATAAAATATATATATATATAAAATCCAATTCATATTTTAATTGACAGGACTTATTGAGAACTTAAGAAAGTGACTCAATATGAATACCTGTACAGCAGGTGCACTACAGATTACTGTCTGGAAAGTCTACCGTGTGTTTGCAGTTTTGCAAATTCTGCATAACATGCTGCACAAAAAAGATAGGCCCAGTTTCAGCACCAGTGCAATGCCCAAAACTCCCACTGAATCATGTAATCACTTAAACTCACTCGGTGCATGAATTTTTGTAGTAAAAAGATTCCTTATGGTTCTGTCTGTGAAAATGCACACTACTGCCTCCCTCTAGGTACTGTTGCTTATCTCCCAGCTAAACTCCAGAGTAACTCACAAACAAAGGGAAGGTGGGTATGTGGCCACCTGAGTTGTGTGCAGGGCCTGATCCAGCAGGCATGTTCAGAGGGTGCCTACTGGATCAGGACTCTCAAGTGAGTTCAAACAGATCAGCTGAGGAGGGCAACCCATAACTTTTAGTCCAGTGGCTAGGATACTCATGGGATGTGGGAGATCCTCAGTTCAAGTCCCCCCTCCACCTGAGGGAGAGAATGGATCTGAATATGGATTAGCACCTCTCAGGTGAGTTCCCTAATCATAGAACTATGGAATATTCTGATCGGGGGTGGGGGGAAGGAGGTTCCCTCAGTCTCTACTGCTGAAGCTGTTGCACTCTGGAGAAATAATTTGGGCCAGAAAGAGAAAGAGAGAGATCATAAGAATGATTCTATAGCCTGGTGGGTAGAACACTCACTCAGGATGTGGGAGACCCAGGATCCTGTTCCAATGACTTTTTCATTATTTATCCACAGTGCAACAACTTCAACCAGAGAGACTGAGGGAGCTCACATCAGAATATCTCATTGCTCTGTGGGGCATGCACCTGAGAGGTGGCAGATCCCTGTTCAAATCCTTTTGTCCCTGTGAAGGGAAGACTTGAAATGGGGGTCTCCTGCATCCCAAGTGAGTACCCGAGCCACTGGGCTAAAAGTTGTGAGGGAAGTCCTTCTCTTTCTCCCCCACTCCCCAACCTTCTTGCAAAAACAGCATACATACCTAACTCTAGGAGAAGATTCACAGCTAAGAATTGCTAACAGAGATCAGAGCCTCGATTTGGGCACCTATCTCCATCAGAGGGGTGGGGCTTATGGAAAAGGATGGCTTGAGTCTTTTTGAAAAAAGGAAAGGAATCAGAAAGTTTCATTCCCATTTTTTGTCACTTAAACCTTATGGCTCTACCCTGAAATCTCTTGTATTTTGTTTGAGCGACATCAGGACTTCCACAGTTACCTATTCAGTAGTTTGTACCAATAAACCACAAAAGCAAGTTCATTGTGAGCATTGTCATTGACTAAAATTAATCATTTATTATATTTTGTTGTTTTGCGGTAATGTAATTCATTTGCTGAGGGTTAAGCTTTGTCTTTCTTAATGTACCTTCTGCTTTACGGGCCAAATTCTGATTGCTTAACTCTTGCAATAGGATTTTTTTTTGCACAAGGCAAGATTTCTATGTATGTATTCTATTGCAAATTCTGTCTCTAGTTTGCTGCCTGAAGTTGTTGCAAGGTAGGGTCTGAAAAATGACTATCCAAAAATACCTTTCTATACAATCAATCTGCTTCTTTTGTGCATTTAGAGATTGATCAGCCATCTTCAGTAACAATATTAATTTTTATGCAGTATAGTGTAGCCATATCAGTCCCAGAATATTACGGAGACAAGGTGAGTGAGGTAATATCTTTTATCGGACAAACTTATGTTGGTGAGACAGATGAGCTTTTGAGCCACACAGAGCTCTTCTTTGGGAAAGGAACTCCCAGCATCACAGCAAAATGCAAAGTGGAATGAATGGTTTTGAACAACCTTCAACCTCTCCAAGCTCATTATCAGAAGCAAGCTCCTCACCGACCAGGACACATCAACTCAAAGTGGCCTCAGACCCTGCCAGAACAACAGATGCAAAACCTGCTGACATATCTCCACTGCTACAATTATCAACAGCCCCCACAATACACCTTTCAAAATCCATGTGTCCTACACATGCCTTTTACAACATGAGGTGTACCTCATCTAGGGTGACCAGATGTCCCTATTTTATAGGGACAGTCCTGATATTTGGGGCTTTTTCTTCTATAGGCGCCTATTACCCCCCTCTCCCTGTCCCGATTTTTCACACTTGCTGTCTGGTCACCCTAACCTCATCCAGTGCACTAAATGCCCCAATAAATATTATGTGGGTGAAACCAGACATCACTACACTCTCAAATGCACTCACATAGGAAAAGGATAAAAGACAAAATACCACATCACTTGTGGGTGAACACTTTTCACAAGGCAATCACTCTACATCTGACCTGTCAGTCCTCATCCTCAAAGGAAACCTGCACAATACTTTCAAAAGACAAGCCTGGGAGCTTAAATTCATTGCTCTACTAGACACTAAAAATCATGGACTGAACAGAGACACTGGATTTATGGTTTATTTCAACACTCTGTAACCCACTAACCCCCTCTTTTTGTCCTACAACTGTAGAGGTGTTAACAGGCCACTCTACTGTGAATGGTCCCTTACAATATGTGCTATCTATTTATACTAAACAATCTGTTACACTTTGCATTTTCCTGTAATGTTAGCTAGCAGTTCCTTTCCCAGAGCTGAAGAAGAGCTCTGTGTGGCTCGATAGTTTGTCTCTCTCGCCAACAGAATAAAAGGTATTACTTCACCCACCTTGTCTCTAATATTAAATTTTAATGCTGTTGAGCCCTGTTAGCTGTCGAGAGCCATCCCAGCTAAGACAAAGGTTGACTCTACTCTATACTATAGTCACAGGGTGTGATTGGAGATTAAGTAGACATACCCAAAATAGCTTTAATCTAGCTAGCTCAGGTCCCAGAGCAATGAACCTGCAGCAGCACAAGCTTTAGGTGACCTCTACAACCCCTCCCACCCCCCCCAGAATTCTGGGTAAAGACTCATGGGGCTAGCCCACACTGAAGCTGGCACTGCTGCAACTTCCCTTTTCCAGAACCCATAATAGCTAGGTATGTCGGCTCAACCTGCAATTGCACCCAGTGATTGCAGTCTAGACATACCCAAAATGAAATGCTATAGATTCTACTCAATCTTACGCATTATGAAAAGAACTTCTTCATGAATTTGCAGTAGGTTGCACATTGCGGGCACATTGAAGAGTGAACATGTGTCACTGAGGACACAATTTGAAACCAATGAAGTTACCAGATGTGCCAAAAAGTCAACTTTGACCTGCAGAACCTTTTATTATTAAATGGGGAGCGGGGAGGAGCATGATTTTTAGAGCCGAGGTTATTTTGCACGGCAGATGGGGGGGGGGGGGGGGGGAGGAAATCCTTCCACTTGTAAACTGAACAAATCTGAAATTAAAATCACTGAGAGACTATAAACATATATGACATTCCACAATTCTGTATATGTTGTGGAAGATAATGGAGGAATTACATGTAATGCTATGTACGTACTGAAAATGTAAAAAATAGCAGTTGTTTCCCCATGGCTTTACACAGTATGTAATTTTGGTAGTTTGCAGTGAGTTAAGCCCCATACAAGGTATTGGCAGGTGCTATTTTTTTATGTTTTAGCACCACAGCACACTATACTTACTTGGGTCACCTACCAAGAGTACTAAGAAAAGATAATAAAATCAGTACTTTGGTATTGAGTTTCTAACTTTGAACTTCAAATTGTAACAGGAGTAAAATAATTCTAATGGGCCCAGGGACTTAGTATGTCCTTCAGTAAAGGACTCTGATTTATGCAATTGGAATTTCTTGTTAAAATGAGTCAGTAGTAAACTATTAAAAGAGCAGTGCTGTTTCAGCATAAAGTTGCCTAAGGAAAACATGAAATGAGAGTTTACCCGCCACTTCTGACCAACAATATTTTCTTATTGAACATATTTAACAACAATGCAATGAATTAGATTGTTGAGCAAAGCTGTTCAGTGGTCAAATGTATGTTGTTAGAGAGTTCATGAAAAAGTCATTAGCTTGCCTCCCCTTCTCTTTCACTGTCAGGCAGAATCATGTCATAAATATAGTCACTTGTCGAACAGGATATCAATCTATCCAGGTATCACCCGCTTCCTGTCTCTGGCCATATGTTTCTGTTATTTATGTCAAGAAAATAACATTTACACAACCGCTGCTAGTTGTTTACAGAAGTTTAACTCTTGTGATATAGTCCCATTTGTGTTGCATGCTTTTAGCCCATAGATAATACATGAGCTTCTACATTTTAAAATATGCTACCACATGCATGACAGAATAAACAGAGAACTGAACTGACAGCACCATCTGCCAAACACAGTTGATGTCAGGGGAATGGTCTCTTCACATATTCTGCTTCTTCATCATGAGATTAGAATATTTTTATTAAGTTATAACTATACTAAATTTTACTATTTATTGATTAATCAAATTATTAACAATCATAGAAACTGTCAATAGTAAGAAACATTTTTATATATGGCGATGAAGCTCTGGGCAGGAATATTTCAAATCTGATATTTCTCACATATATCACTTTTTGTTCCCACCTCTCTTTACATTCTTGTCTACATATTTACATCAGAAATAACCTGTACGTAATCTATACAGTACACCTATGTTTTAAAAAATGGAAAATTCCTAACATTAATCTTTAAGTTTCAAGTCTGAAAATTTTGCAGAGCTGCAGTGTTATTTGTACTGAGACACTAACAAAAGTTTTAGAAAAGAAAAACAGACACACACAATTCCTATTGAAATAAAGAGACACAAATGCAAACAATTATTAAAAAAAATATTTTAAACATTCATAAAGATTTGTCTGTTCATTTAGAAATAGTGCATTGGGGCAATATCATGTCCCACAGGCCTAGAGCTGGCATGGGCATTGCAAGCCTCAGCTCTGCAAGGGAGCTAGCCAATAGATCTACCCAGTCAACTTTTCTTCTAAGATACAGTCATCCCACACACAGCTGTGCTCTGCAGTGTGCTAGGGAGTAGGATCTACGGCTGGCCAGAAAACAACAATTCCTTTTCACAAAAGAAATTGAGGGCTAGACATTTATTTTCATTCCACATCAGAATGAAAACTAGACCTTCTGAAAATTTTCATCAAAAACATGAGCAAGAGTGAGCCCTTCAGAATAGCCCAATGATTAGAGCCCTTGCCTGGGCTGGGGAAGACCCCGGTTCAATCCTCTGTTTCAGTCTCTCCTCTTAGAGCTGTGCCAGTTGTATAAATAATTAAATGTTCTGTGAGCCAGTGCAAGCAATACTGAGTCTGTAGCTTGATGGTTCAAGTATTTCCCTGGTTTAGGGGGGGAAGTAGGGACTTGAACCTGCAACACCCCCATGTGAGTGCCCTAACCACTAGGGTGAGCTTCTTACTACAGCCAGAAATTTCATCCTGAGCCTGAGAAAGATTACCAATGAAAGCTTAATTAAAACTGACCTGTTTCCACAAAAAGTTTCCATCTCGATGAATCAACATTTTCTGATGAAAAAACATTTTGTCAAAAAATTCCCAACCATACCTTGTACGGCTTCCCAGAATCCATCTGGTTCTGATACTGTTAAGGCCCTTGCTCTTGCTGCAGATGGTGGTGGAGCAGGATTTGTGCCTTACCATTTGATATAATATATAATGGTTTGAATATAATATTTCATTAAATGCTAAGCTTTATTTTCTATTTATTGCTACATCAATAATCCTAATAAACTCTTTTGATATTAATGTAGATGATATATGCAACTCCCTAGCAATTCTACTGCAATTCACTATCATATTAAAGTGCTACTAATGAAATTAAAATACCTTTACAATTAAATAGGAAATATACTATCCTCAGTCTAACACATTTTAAGATTTTCTTAATTTCATGTATAGGCTGATTTATAAAAATAAAGCTACACTGGCATGTTTTGATATGAAGAAATATGAAATTGTAAAAACAGACAAAGGGGAACATAATAAGAGTACTTTATGTTTTGAAATATATTCCACTTATTAAATGTTGTAATAACTGTATTGAAAGCTTTTATATCTGACTCATGAAATGTGTCATTTTTGCTGCAGCATTATCATGTATACTATCGGCACCACTTTGTAATATGCATTTAGAGGCTATACAGTTGAATATAGATCAGATTCTTGGCTTGCCACTGAGACAAATCAGTCTGATTGCATGGGATAATATGGTGCATGACTTTTTAAATTAAATAGTTTCTTTACCATTCAAATAATGTCACCAAAGGAAGGAATTTTCATTTTTGCTATATTTGATAAACAATTTCCTTTTCTGATTAATCAATATTATTTCCTTTAGTTATGATACAATATTGGTCTAATAAGATTTCTGGTTTTGGCCAACTGCAATGTGTTTACACTGTATAAAATGTTATATTAACAAGCAGGACAAGCAGTATTTCATATCTGCTTTTGATCTTTTTCCTATCAATATAATAAAACTATTTATTTCCATATTAGGCATATTATCTATATTTATTTCCCTGTAACAAATACAACAAAATGAAAAGCCTTGGGCTGGTATCTCTTGTGCATAACTTGGAAAATTTACTTTTAAAAGTGACTTGTGCTATTTATTGGCTTCATTATTCCTTCCCAGATTCAAATACTTTCCTGTTTGCTACCATTATTCCCAGGACCCATGCTGCACTGGTCTGACAGGCACATTAAATAAAGACAGCAAAGAAGAAGTTAACTGCAGTCGTCAAGAGTATAAGAAACTGGAACCTGTAAACAGCAAGATTGCAGATTGGGCCACACCTTCTGGATTATTCTTTTTTAGAATGTGTGTGTGTGTGTGAGAGAGAGAGATTAAATTAACAAAGCAATACATAAATTTAAATTGTGTAGATATTTATGTCTCTACTACTACTACGTACTACACTATTCCTTTGTGTGATAACTCAGCAGTCATATTGTTTTGCTTTATGTTATATCGATATGTGATCATTATTAAAACAAAACATAGTTTTAACATGGAGCCACTATTAATTTCAGATAATTATTTTGGTGAAAATAAAGGACCAAATTCAGATCAAGTCTAAATGATGCAACTCAAATTAAGTCAATGGAATTGCACACGCTTTCATCTTGTCTGAATGTGATCAGTGTCCTTGCATTTCAGAGATACATGATGGGGATTATACACAGTAAGTGTACAGTGTATAATATACCAGACTAAATTTAAATAAATAAATTCAAATTAATGATGAACAAAGAATCGTTATTGAGGAAACCTCATTTCTCCTCATAGTGTTGTTCCTACACATTCAAAATTCCTGTTGAAGTTAATTGGATTTGTAAGTGTGTAAGGATTGAAGGATTTAGCAGGATTGAAGGATTTAGAAGGAAGATATTATGGATAGTGAGCGATCAGCTGTTGTGATCTGCCCAAGATGTGCCATGTTTGTCTTTCTCCCAGAGGACAGAAGCAACTTCGTCTGTATGAAGTGAGGCCACACCTGGAGTATTGCATCCAGCTTGGTCCCTCCACTATAGAAAGGATGTGGACAAATTGGAGAGAGTCTAGCGGAGGGCAGCAAAAATGATCAGGGGGCTGGGGCACATGACTTACAAGGAGAGGCTGAGGGAACTGGGCTTGTTTAGTCTGCAGAAGAGAAGAGTGAGGGTGGATTTGATAGCAGCCTTCAACTACCTGAAGGGGGGTTCCAAAGAGGATGGAGTTCGGCTGTTCTCAGTGATGGTAGATGACAGAACAAGAAGCAATGCAATTTGCAGTGGCGGAGGTCTAGGTTGGATATTACTAAAAACTATTTCACTAGGAGGGGGTGAAGCACTGGAATGGGTTTCCTAGGGTGGTGGTGGAATCTCCATCCTTAGAGGTTTTTAAGGCCTGGCTTGACAAAGCCCTCATTGGTATGATTTATTTGGGGTTGGTCCTGCTTTGAGCACAGGGTGGGACTAGATGACCACCTGAGGTCATCAAATCCTAGAATATCGAGGCTGGAAGGGACCTCAGCAGGTCATCTAGTCCAACCTGCTGCTCAAAGAAGGACCAATCCCCAGACAGATTTTTGCCCCACATCCCTAAATGGCCCCCTCAAGGATTGAATTTACAACCCTGGGTTTAGCCGGCCAATGCGCAAACCACTGACCTATCCCTAATCTTCTATGATTTCCTGACTGAGGCCATTATAAATAAATATCTCCATGTCAGGTTTTGAACTATAAATCTGGGCATCTATTGGTTGCCAGATGGATAAACCAGTGAAAATGATTCTCAATGGATAAAGATTTATTCATAGGATTTATAAAGGACTTCCTAATTTAGGTCAATTTCAAGCAAAAGTTATCAGAAACCAGAACAATTATAAAATGTTACATACTTTCAAAGGGCTGTACTTTGCGATACTGTAGAGAAATCTGCAGAAGGGAAAAAGTTCTCAACTATAGATGAAATCTCTCTTCAAAGGAGAGGATTTTGAGGCATCTACATTTTGCACAGCCTGAGGATCTATGGGAAATTTATTGAATCCCAGGACTAGAAAATGCTTTTTCCCACCCCACCAAAAATGCATGAAAATTTAGATTTTGGTACAAAATTTATGTTCTGAATCAGTTTTCAAAATGGCTAATAATTGATGTCTCAAAAGAATGTTTGATGTCTCAGGTTCTCCCTACCCCCCTGTCAGAATATAATTCCCCCACCCCCATGGGGACCACGGGTAAGCAGTTTAGCATTGTATGTTGCTAGCACTTGTATATGTAGTGAAGTGTATTATGGGAAGGGTTGAAGGTGTGAGTGTGGAGTGAAAGGTTCCTTTGCAGGTTACAAGAGGCCGCAGAGGGAGGAAGGGAGAAGGGAATGGGTTAACTCGATGCTCCAGCTAGGTCCAGAGATAAGACGCTGACTCCAGCCCAAGGCCAAGGCACACAACCAACTCTCAGCTGCCTGCCAAGAAAGACGGGGGCCTGGATTCGAACCCTGACCAGCCATGAGAAAGGAGGATTCAGCTGAACAGAACAGCAGGGGCTGTGAAAACTAGTGAAGGCCAGCGAGGGGGAAAACAACAGTTTCGATTTCCTGAAGCTGGTGTGTTTTGGGAAAGCTGAGGAAGCCATGGAAGGCCGGTTTGGACTGGTACAAAGAGCATGGAGGACAGAGGTCACTGAACAAAATGCCCCCCAAAGACCCCAGGACTTAAAACCCTCCTGAGAGCTGAAGCAAATCAGAGATCAACAGCGGACCCTGGATGGCCTGTGCACAGGACAAAACTCTCATCCACCCTTCCCCCTCTTCTTCTTACTTTACACCCAGGCTTAGCCAGCCTTGGTTTGTGCATGTGTGAGTATGAAAGTGAGTTAGAGCGCGGGGACTAACACTTTCTTTCTTCCTCTGAGTGACGTGGGGAGCACCCAGCACTCACCGCTGTTATTTTATTAATAAAGCTTTAAAATTTAGTCACTTGGTGTGCTCCTTCATCTCTAATGATCCTGCGGCCTCAGTCTGATCACCTGATGCCTCAGGCAGATTGGTAACATAAATCTGTCACACCCCCACATCCCAAACTTTTACTTCTATTTCTCCAATCTTTAACTTTTCAGAAATTCTCCGACTTTGGAAAAGAGTGACAAAATTAGTTTCATTTTTCCCTTTTGCAACTCTGTAACTTTTCCAAAGCTGTTGCAGTTTTGAAAAACTATAGAGGGAGAAATGAAAAACAGGAGGAAAATATGCAAAAAATCCTAGATATTATTCATTTTATTGCAAAAAAAAAAAAAAAGAAAGAAAGAAAAGGAAAAAAAGGAGAAGCGAAGTGGAAAACAATCATCTGAAACTTAATTGGTTTTCAAAAATGGAAGTAAAGATTTCAATTCAAAATGAAATGAAAATGTACATTTTGTTTTGGAATCAAGCATCATTTACCCACAAAATATTTCATTTCATTAAACCCCATTTTTAGGTATGTACATTTTTTTAAAAATAATTTTGACTAGATGTGCATAGAGAGAACATCCCAGTATAGCACTCTCCATCCTCTAGTTGCTCCGAGCCACCGTATCTCACTGAAGAGCCATAGTGTCATTAACTCTGCTCTCTGCAACACCCCCTCATTCTGATGAGGCCTAAAATGGTGCCAGCCGATAATCCATCCCAATCAGAAAAAAAAAGAAAAAAATTAACAAATTAAAATGATACAACGTTAGCTATTTACACATGTACAGTGTATCTAACAAGATGTTTTCTCATCATCAATCCAAATTGATGTTTATTCCCACCAAAACCCCTGTGATATTTTTTGCTCCCTGATGGGCTCTCTTTTAATCACCAAGGAGAGGTCCATTTCAACCAGCTCCTGAGGAATGTCTGTTGTTTCTGTGGAATTTGCTGGTTGAGGCAGACCCTGCCCACTTTGCTCTAATATGGAATTCATGTCTTTAACATCTTTCCAGCTTCAACTGTCACAGCTACATTCTCAGATTCAGGGGAAGTTAAAATTCTGTCCCTCTGATATCTTTTCAAATGGGCCTTATGGATTGTCATGCTCTCTGGAGTGGCTCAGGACAGTGAGTCCCTACCTCAGGGCAGAGTGTCAAAAATGGGGCAGATACCCAGAACTGATGTGTTCTATAATTAAATTTCACCAAACTAGTAACAAATGTGAACTTCTGCATCACTATAACAGTCTCACAAAAGAGTCACAGACAGTCCTCTTAGCCTCACCAATCTACCTTGCCACCCAGGCAAACTGGACTTAGTGATAAATGGTCACTTACACCGAAAATAACACAATATTCAGGTTGCTTTCAGTCCCAAGAAACAGTCATTTAACCCAGATCAATTTGTATCTTAGATCTCACACCAAAGACAAAGCCTGTAGCCAATCCTGTAATTAACTAATTTAAAGGTTTATTAACTAGGAAAAAGAAATGAGAGTTATTTACATGTTAAAGCAAGAAAACGTACACAAAAGTGAGTTACTATGGATGATTCCTAAAGATGGCAGATATGCGGTAAGGTGTCTCTCAGGATGGACCTGGGATGTAACTCCTGGGGATATCTGCCTGAGTTTAGAGTCTCTGGCCCTGTGACAGTGCAAACAGCAGAGAGATGACAAATGTTATTGTCACCCTGTTTTATCCTTTACATTTAGTCTTCCAATCCATGAGATACATTGCCTTTCACATTGCATTTCCAAGGTGTGATAGGGCCATTGACCAATCCTTTGTATTGGGATGTTTCTTAATGGCCCGTCTGATTTTGATAGTTCTTCTGGATAGGCGGGGGAAACCGCTCTCCCCATCTGAGTTCACAAGTTCAGAACAAACATTTTCAGTTATAAAGCAAAATTTACATGTTTCCTTCCAGAGCATGGAATACTGACAGTACAAGTGAGATTAATGCATGCAGCAATTTACAAACATTCTATAGAGTCTAAACACGAAATACATTCTTATAAGACTAATACCTATCTTGAGCAACACTAACACATAAGTGCACTGCTCTAGTCTCCAGCTATGAGTTTTTCAATTCTTAACTAATGCCTGCTACATAGGCAAGAGCTGGCACCTGGCTTGCCAATCACATAGATAACTTTGGGTTTAGTCCAGGAACAAAAATGTATCCTGTACACCACTTCATTTATTCGGGTTAATACCGTGTAGGATATCTCTCACAGTTTCTCCAGATTAGGCTTCCTACGCTTCTTTCTTCTAGGATTATGGAACCAGACCAGGTACCCTCTTTTGAAAGTTGGACCTTACATCATACTGATTTTTCATTTCATCAAATTTTTCCTAGCAAAGAAGTGAAGTATTTCAGTTTTGGATTGTAGGGTTTCTACACAGTCCAAATCCCTTTGTTCCTCTTCAAAAACTCCGTACAAGAGGTTTGCTGGGTTAGTGAATGGCCAAACATAAGGAGTGCTGGGATACACTTTGTACTCTCATTGACTGCTGTTCTGTAAACTATCTAAAGGAATAGGATGTGCTGTTCTGAAAAGGTAGCCAGTAGTACCTCTAGAGTCCTACTGAACCTTTCCACCATCCCATCAGACTACGGGTGTGCTGGGATGGTGCAAGTTTTGTGGATCCCAAGAATCTCAAAAACCTGCTGAAATACTTTGGGATTCAAATTTTCTTCCTTGAGCTCTGTGTAATTCATCTGGGATGCCAAATTTGGTGAAAAAAACATTCACTGCTACTGTCACAACCTCTTGATTTCTTATTGGGTAAGTAAGCCTCAGGCCATTTTTTGAAGTATTTTGAAGTAAGTATTGATTGTCAGCCTGTGTCTCAGGCAAGGGGCCAGTGTGATGCAAGGTGCCTAGGGCAACTCACTGAAAATGCTAAGGTCAAGGCAGGCTGCAAAAAGGAGAGCAGATTCTCCCCCAAACTGATGATTAACACTATAGTTAGATTTACCAACCAGTCACAAACTGTGTCCAGCAAACTTTTACTGTGGTGTTGTGAGGGGACACCAGGTTCCTGGGCGGCTGCATTTACCAACTGATTTTCCAGTCACACACAATCCTGATATCAGGATCCTCTCTTTGGGAAGTGTTTAGTTACCCTGGGGTCCATTCCTTAAACTCCATCCCCATTGTTCCAGTGGATATACCAGGAACATGGACACTTCTGTGAATTAGAGAAATGGAGGCAAACCTATCCCACTAAGCAACTAATTCTTTGCTCTCCTGCTTGGCCCATTGTTTTCAGTTAGCCTCCCAATAAGGCCATCTGGACATTACTATGCTTATGGCCAGGCCCATGTGTGGTTGTGAAATCATAGCACTGTACGTTCTCTAACCATTTGGTAAGCTGTCGCTCAAGATTTCTGAATCCAAAGATTGATTGAAGGGAAGCATGGTCTGTCCTGACCAAAAAGTTCCACTAATACTTAAGGCTGCAAGTTTGTCACGGAGGTCACGGATTTCGTGACTTTCCGGGACCACCGTGACTTCTGCAGTGGCCGGTGTGGCTGGCCTGGAGGCTGCCTGAGAATCTCAGGTGGCCCCCTGGCCAGCTGCACTGGCTGCTGCTGGGGCAGTCTCGCCCCCCCAGCAGCAGGAGTTTGGGGGTCAGAGGGGGTGCAAGGCTGGGGGTTGGAGCATGGGAGGGGGTGAGGGCTCTGGGCAGCGCTTTTATATTGGGGGGCTCCCTCGTAACAGCGATATCCCCTTCCCTCAGTTCCTAGGCAGAGGCATGGCCAGGCAGTTCTGCGTGCTGTGTCCACCTACAGGCACCGCCCCCATCACTCCCATTGGCTGTGGTTCCCAACAAATGGGAGCTGCGGAGCTGGTGCTGGGGGTAGCAGCATGCAAAGCCATGTCCATGTTGCCACTTCCAAGGAGGCGCGGAGCCAGGTAGGGAGCCTGCCAGCGCCCCCAACCTCCTCCAGCACCAGCAGGGGTCCCAGGCCGCACACCACCGCCTGCCCCCAGCACCAGCGGGGGTCCCAGGCCACCCCCCCGTACCTGCTGAGCCCTCGGGGCACCTTTACCCCCAAGATTTAGTCAGTGGTATATAGTACAAGTCATGGACAGGCTGTGATTTTTTGTTTACTGCCCGTGACCTGTCCATGACTTTTACTAAAAATACCCGTGATTAAAACATAGCCTTACTAATACTATACTGAGGGAAATATTCTACAGATTTTACCTCCACTAGGAGTTTCTTTTGGGTGGTGCAATAATTTATCTCAGGAGAACTTAGACTTTGACTATAATAAACTACCACCCTCTCAATTCCCTTGTGATCTTGTGTCAATGCTGCCCCCAAATCATAAACACTAGCACCAGTGTCCAATATGAAAGGGTTTTGGAAACACTGAGATCAAGACATGACCAATCAGAGCCTTTCAACTCTGAAAATGCTACATCACATTCTTCTAACCACTGACATGATCACCTGTGGAGCATTTTTGAAATATTGGCAAACCGACCAATAAACTGTGTGTAATAAGAGCAGAGCCCTATAAAACTCTGTATATTTGTGAGCGTCTGGGGGGCGGGGGTGGTGTTTGCCAGCTCTGTAGAGCCTACATTTTCTTTTTGTCTGTGAAAATTCCCTCCTCACTAGTTGTGTGCCCAAGGTATGTTACCTCTTTTTGAAACAACTCACATTTTTTGGGGTTCCGTTTCTAATTAGCCTCCTTCAGCTTATCACAGAATGTTTTTAAATGTTTTAGTTCCTGCTCAAATGTTTTAACAAGCACCAGGATATCATCTAGCTCTAACAGACAGGCTGAGAGGGGCATACCATCCTCTCCATTAGTCTCTCAAATGTGGCTGGTGCCACTTCTATCCGTAATACCCTCTTGTAAAATCCACACACACAGCCCTCTCCCAGGCTGTTTTTAACCCCTCCGGGCAGGAGTGGGGTAACCACCCCGCTACAGGCAGCTATTATGAGATTTCACCAAACCTTCATCAAATAATATGATACATTATTTTGTGAATCTTTATCAGGTCCTTTCTTAGACATTATTTTTAATATTAATGTTTATAATGTGGTAACATCTAAAGGCTTCACTTTGCTAGGTGCTGTAAACAGATCGAAAGTCTTTGCTCTGTAGAGCTTACAGTCTAAATTAATATTCTGTCTCCATATGAAAGTTGTTCCATACCTCCATATGAAAGTTGTTGCCCATCTCTGAACTCCGTGTATTTTATCTCTATCATTTTGGAGATATGGTGGCTAGACTTTAATACAATGTTGTAGGAGAAGGTGCACCATTGATTAACATGGCATTATAATGTTTTCACTATTATCAATCCCCTTCCTTAAGCTGCATAACATTTTGTTTGCTTTCTTGACCACTGTTGCACATTGAGTGGAGGACTTCAGTGAGCTGTCCACAATGATGCTCAAATTTTATTCCTGAGCTGCTATAGTTAATTTGGAACCCACTAAGAGATATTAGTAATTTAAATAATTATTTCCATTTGTCAGCAATGGAAGAGAAAAACTGGGATGTAGTAATGCTGAAAAAGAGTAATCTGAGTGATAAATGGCCAGGATATTAGATAAGCATTTGCAGGCCAATTCAACTTTTGGTGGCCGGTAATGAAACTGAGGGAAAATAGTCCCCATGTCTCTCTCCTTCTCAAACTCTGCTGTGACTGCATCTGGATTACTGCAGTTTTGGAGTATAGAGTAATTACCAGAAAAATACCAACAAATTGGAAGGAGTTATGGGAACAGAAACAAATTTTGATCAAGGAGCTGGAGAGGTTCACATATGAGGAAAGAATAATAGTAAATATGTGTAGTTTGGCTAAGCAAAAGAGAAGTGGCACATGATAACATGAGATACGGGACTTCTGCAATATTTTTACAATTTTTTTTCCACCCCTTAAAATGATTTCAAAGTACTAAAACATTTTTATATCAACCAAATGTCCACTCTATCAGTAACTGTACGTCAGTGGTTATCCTGATGTACAGAGATCAATTTCTGCTGGACATTTCCACGTCTTTACATTAAAAACTATTAATACACATCCTTGGTCTGTCTTCTTTGAAGAATTGATTGACTGCAATATTACATTTGTATAATATACTACTTGATAAGCTGTGTTTGGAATGCTTTTGGAATTCTGATGTTAAAAAGTCGGAAGGATGCAGTTACAATGGAAAGCCATTTTGGTTGTCATAAATGCTGTCCTTATATAGTACTTCATATAGCTTAATGATTTTCAAATCCCACCATCAGCACAGATCAGCTACCTGAGATCTACACATCAAGGGTACCCTCTGCATCCTCATCCTTTCCAAACAGAATATGGGTTCAGTCACCTCCACAGCATCCCCTACCCTATCCCCCTGAATTATGCTGAAGGTGCTCCGTGTGTTCATGGGAGAGGGTTGAGATAAAGTATGCTGAGGAAGAGAGGGCGGGGAAAGGGGATGGACACATCACCCTGCTCTGGACATTTCAGGAGCCCCTGGAAATGCAGCTGCAAGGTTACGTACAATGAGGAAGCTGTAGGGGGTATGTTCTGCTGGATACCAGAGTTGCTGCAGAAGCACAAGGGGTCCACATGCATGGTTCTGGCCTCCCAGGTTTGTTGAGAGGTCCTGTGGCCATTTCTGTGCATGGTGGTAGGGATCAAACTACCTGCACACAAGATAATGTGGAAAAATTTACATGAGGGGACCAAAAAAAAATAATCTTCCCTCTCCTAGAGCTCTCGTCTATGGGTCTACCACAGATGGGGATAAGAACATAAGAACAGCCATAGTGGGTGAGATCAAAAGTCCATCTAGCCCAGTATCCTCTCTTTCGACAGTGGCCAATGCCGGGTGCTTCAGCGGGAATGAACAGAACAAGTAATCATCAAGTGATGCATCCCCTGTCGCTCAATCCCAGCTCATGGCAAACAGAGGCTAGAGACACTATCCCTGCCCATCCTGGTTAATAGCCATTGATGGACCTATCCTCCATGAACTTATCTAATTCTTTTTTGAACCCTGTTATAGTATTGGTCTTCACAACATTCTCTGGCAAATAGGATAAGCTGACCTTCTGAAATTATTTTTATAAAATAAACCAAGAGGACTCAATTCTTCTTTCACAGCAGTTTTACACCAGTGCAACAGTGCAAATTGGTATTTGAGTTACCCCTGATTTACACTGGTGTGAGTGAGAGGAGAACCAGACTGCAAACAGGAACATTAGAACTTCCAAACAGCAGAGTCCAATATGTTTAAACCTAAGTGCCTACATTTAGTCTTCTAAATTATATTTGGGCACCTAATTAAGAATTTTACCTGATTTTTTGAAATGATAAGCACCCACAAACACCACTGAAGTTAACGGAAGATTCATATCTTTGAAAATTAAGCACTCTTTATTTAGATGCCTAAAAATGTATTTAGGTGTCCAACTTTAGGCACCCATATATAATAACTGTAGCCTGAGGTTATTTGTATAGTACAGCTCATAGCCACATTAGGTACTATATTTAGCATGTTCTCATATGCATATACATAAAAGATTCAAAAAGTCCTAAGATATAAGTTTTATGTCCATTTTCTGTTCATAATGTCACAAGATAAATAAACTGAGTAAACTATCTTCCTAGTTTAGAAGACAAAGTAAAAGCCTTATGTACTACTAAACCACAAATGTATTTCAATTGATCCCTTTTTGGTTTATATGCTACTCGTATTTAGCTCAATCAGCCAATATTTCTTTGGCTAATCCACCTGTACATCCACAATTAAACATTTTGTATGTTTTGGGAACCTACACAAAGTATACCCCAAATACTTTAGTATTCCACATGACTATTGCAGTTTACCTCACAGTCACTACTGGAGATTTCTGATGTTGAGAAGATGTCTGTTGTGTTCATTGCAATTTTCACTATGTTAGATATAGTGCTTGTGTTTATGATTATAGCTCCAAGGTAATAGTAATGTTTTTTTCTGTATTCTTGCATGTTTATTTAATTGCTATGTAGTTATGAAATGGATAAGTTATTAATGCACTGATTTAATTAGAAACCCAGATAATCATCTCTTTTTTTCCCTCAATGATTTTCATACACTGGTTATACTGGCTCTGAAGACTTTTAAATACATTTGCTGGCAAGCCACTGTAGTAGACACTTGGGGGGGGGGGGTGTCAGCTTTTAATTGTAACTGTCTTGCAGAGCGGTGTTGTTTTAATATCCTGTATAGATTTTTATGTAATACACTTACTTGCAGGCAGCCCGAAGCAAGAATCAATTCTGTGAAGGATTCTTCTTTTGTTAAAAGCCAATCTTGTTTTAATGATGCATGAAGAAATATTCGAGCATTGACATTTTTCTGTCAGGTTTCTTTTGAAAAATCAATTAAGATAATACTGCTTTGACCTAGTTATCTAGTTAATGCTTATTAGGAATGTAATATGATTTACTGTCAGCATAATAATTTTTGTATCTTATCCCATTAGCTTGTGCATATTTCAAAGTGTATTACACAATGGTCACTTCTTAAAATGTAATGTAGCAGAATACATTAATTAGATTGACTGGGATCATTAGACAGAAACACTCTCATTGGTTCCTTGTATCAAATTTGTATATCATCTCTATCAAGATATTTCTTTATTTATTTGTCTGAAAATTGCTTCTCAGAAAAAATGTCATGCTGAAAAACTTTTTTGATTGGTCAGAAACTGTTTGTTTGTCAGCTGCAAAGGATTTTTGTGTTGAGTGCTTCCTGGTTTAAAGATATTAATTGCACATGATGATCAAACACAATAAATTACTAGGTAAAGAGTTCTCTTTGATATATGGGAATTCATAAGAAAATTTGGGTAGATTAATAAATGCAGTGTGGAAAGGGCATAAAACCCCTAAAGAATCACATCAGTAGGTAGGCATTCAAAAATTAAAATAATTGTTCTACTTATTTCTTGCATTTGTATTAGTTAGTGTTAATGGAAGGGTCAATAATAGAGCTGCCTCACTGTAGGATTAGTGAGAAACTATTGATTTCTACCCATTTAGTGGTCAGGGTTAACGAAGAACCCAACTCTTTTAACCTTGTTAAGGAGTACAGAAATTAAATCTTCCCACCACTTTAATGGCAGCTGCATATCTTTCAGATATATGTATATGAGTGGCAAAGAAGGATGGCAGACTATTTTATAGATCTTAGTGAAACTGAAATAAAGAAATATGTCAGCAACAGAAGAGACAGCAATGATGTCTCTCATACTAGGAAACTGTGTTTCTGTTACCCCAAAGTGGTAGCGTTTTTTTGTTGAGTGACTTTAAACTCAGAACATTAATGATCTATACATCTGCATTATTGTCATTTTGTTTTTCTCTTGCCTAGAAGACCCCTTGACTATAAAGGTTATGTGATCAAAATCAGATATGATTTGATCTTCCTGTCTAAAATTGGAGCTCAGGTTCCACAGTGATAAGCATGATATCCATATTTAGACACAAAACAGAAAATATGCCCATTTTTAAAATGTCAATTCTGCATATACACTTAAGGGAAAACAATAGACATTTTAAAAAAATGATGTTTTACAAAGTAAGAAAACTACTCCCAAAAGGGTAATTGTAGATAATTTAGGGAAAATAGACTATAGTCCAGCCATAATGTGATCAGAGTATACAGTGTAAAATAAAACAAACAAAATACTTGACTACACATTTGGCCTTCTATTGATTCTTTGATTTCACATAGTTTCTGTACATTCTTTTCTCATTGACTCAGGGTAGCCTAGGCACTGTTTGGCTGTCATATATCATTTGAAATTGACTGCTATAACATTTGCATTTAACAAAAGTGACCATGTTATACAGATCAGTGTGATGAATTTATGGTGTTAGTTTACAGAAATAGTTTATCTGCTTTCCAGTAACATTTTAATTAATTCAAACAGGAAATCAATGAGGAAGGACTTATTTACATACGGATTTTCAAAATCTGGTTAATTTTCTATACCTACTCATTTAAAGTAAGGTTTCTAAAATCATATTTCATTAGAACTTTCAATTATCTAAATGGGCTCAAATTGTTCAGTATACACAGCTTACTCAAAACAGGAAAGCATCTCACTCTGAATAAGATGGCATCTTGAAATAGTAAGTGATGACAATGGTGGCAAAAATGGTAAGATGATATTAAATTTCCTTGCGATAAATGGAATGTGCAGAAGAAATAATGAACGAAAAAAGATATGAGTCAAGATACAGAATTTTCAGATTGGCATTGTTTATAAGTCACAAAGGAGGCAGGAGAAAAGAACATCCTGATGCTATCAGTTATTCTTATTTGCATATAAACTCTGATATTAGGATTCATTTTTGAGCATGTCACTTTTTAGCTCCTAATTAATTGCAATGACAGCACTGTGTGTGTGTGTGTTTATAGGAAAGATGCTGTTGTGGGCTAAGGTTTTAATTATATTAAATATTAATCATGAACTGAAATTGGAAACCTTAAATTATTGTTTAATGATCATTGATCAAACGCCTAATCAAGATAAAGAAAATTAGGATGGCAGACAGCAACATCACAATTTGAATTTTACATTATTAGTCTTCTGCCTAACTAGGCACTTTTCTTGAGTATCTGAACTGTTTTGCCTTTTAACTGTGCTTGCAGTTGCTATAGTGATGGCATAATTTTGTAATGGTCTAAAAATGACACTGGCATAGATACTGACAGATAGGAATTAATTCACTAACAAGTAATTATGTAGCGAAATGTTGACTGCCATACAGAAGGTGCACTGTGACACATTTACTGTTTTTCAGGGATGGCAGTAACATTAGCGTTGGTCATTAGTGGTAGACATCTCAGTACAGTGTTGGATACAGACTTATATGCAGACCTATTTAGTTACCTGTGTGACAGCCTTGTTCAGGACACCAGAAACAGCTGTCCTAGCCTGTATGAGCCAAAATAATTAGGCCTGTCATCTTCTCGCTCTGATTTCCCCTTCAACCTGCTCCACAAAATGCAAATATTTTGCTTTCATTGTCACATTCACCTTGACATGGATATTGCTTTGGCGCATAACTGGATGAGATGACTCAGAATTTGCATTGTTCATTCTAATAAATTTGCTTCCCCTCTACCGCATGGCAGGACCCATCAGATAAAGTCTCCCAGAGTGTCATCAATCACCATCGCTGACAGACGGCTTTTGCCTTCATTTGTTACATACGAGAACATGCTTAATTATTTGTCCTGTAATTAGTTGGGAAAATGTCAGGAAATGTCAACTCTCTGTTCACTCTGGAAGGGCTCTGCTTGAAAGCCACAATGACTGAAGTGTCATTAATGCTGCCTAACAAGACGAGGATCAGCTGGGGAAAAGTGAAGGCTTCTAAAAAAGTAATCATGGCGAGTTAAGGAAAACTGCAAATCAGCACCAATAATAAGATGTGAATCCTATTAGCAAACAGTTATATTTTGTATCTGTTATTCTTCACAATAAAAAATATGGGAGAAAAAACTCCAGGAACAAATACATTGGGATGATATAATTTCTGTCACATATTCATTGGCATTTCCTAAGCCAATCACACTTACATATTACTGTAGGTAGTATCTAATATTTAATTTTCAGATTTGAGGCACATTTTTACATTCATGCAGCAGTATAATAAGCAATGGATATGTGAAGGTAAATATTATTTTTACATTAATCAAGTAGAATAAGATTAATTGAATTTGAAAATTTATTTTCTGAACTTTGAACTAATAAGAATAATGGGAATTAGTTTTAATTCTAGGAACTAAAAAATGAACACAAAATATATTTAGTCAGTATTTACAATTGCATGAAATAAGCAGTTGGATAGATTTTGGTTGGACATGGAGGACTAGGAGAGATAAGCTCTATTTTCTGTGGTGAAATACAAAAGTACCACCCCCTATTTCATAGTTAAAAAACAATAAAATGTACCAATGAGACTAAAAAACAATTTTTTTTTAATTAGTTATATTTTGATGTGGACAAAGCATTGCTTTTAATTTTTACATTGAAGGTATTATAGGTCTACAGCTTTTAACAGAAGAAGATTCTAAGAACAATGTAACTATAACTGTTTTTATGTGTTCTCACAGGTTTTTACATTTTGGCATAATACCTCATTTGTAATTTATAGTGCTGCTCACAAATTTCTTACAATCATGTGGTATATTCTTCAATGACTCACCTACTTTTTTACATTATTGCCAAAGAGCATATTCATCTGGGAATCCTTTCTTACTTAATTACTTACGTTATTTCATCTCTCATTGCAATTAAGCAAATTATAGCTTGGTCTCTTTAGAAAGGATAATTAAGATAATGTTCTGCTGTTTTACAATTTACTAGTTGTCACAGGTATGGCTAAGCTAATTATCAAATGGTTAAAATTTATTCTGGAAAGAATATTACAAGTGTACTGTGTGGGCAATGTGCTGCCCAGGCTAATTCAATTATGGATGCACAGCCCTTATAGTATGGGTATGATGTTTGATTTGGAAAGTGTGGAGTATGGGAATTTAAAATCAAGTTTATCATTATAATGGCCATC